>NC_136687.1:8209819-8772319 GCF_903797595.1 Erithacus rubecula
GTGGAGGTTGCTCTCTTCTCCCAGGTAACAAGTGACAGTTGAACCAGGGCATGCTATGGAAACTTCTTCTTTGAAAGCTGTTGTCAAGCACTGGAAGAAGCTGTCTGGGGAAATGGTGGAGTCACCATCCCTAAAGATATTTAAAAGACATGTAAATGTGGTGCTTGGGAACATAGAGTAGTGGTGCACTTTGTAATGCTGGGATAATGACTTGATGGTCTTGTTTGAGTTCAACTTGATGGTTGGACTTGGTGATCTTAAAGGTCTTTTCCAATATGAATGATCCTACAGTTTGTTTCTGTGAACTTCATGGTGCTGCAGGGGCTGAGGGAACACAAGCAAGGCTGGAGTTGGAGTGGCTGCAGGGTTTTCCTCTGCGCAATGCTCAGTCCCTGCTGCTGCTTCTCTCCTATTCACCCAGAGTTTCAAGGAGAGAAAATGAGTGCATCATGACAGGGGAGTTATGCCAGAATTTCCCAGTTTTGATGAGCTGGAGAGATCAAGGAAAGCACAGAAGGGGAAGCACAGATCTGCAACTTTCAGATTCCATTTGACTGTCTGGTGGGAATGGCCAGAGCCCAGGCCCCCGTGACACGAACCCTGCTACTGCTGCCATGACCTGTTGGCTGAGAGCCAGGCTGGGACATGAAGTTTACTGACCAGAGCTCTGAGGAAAACCAGAACAAGGCCAGATGCAGGAAAAGAAGGAGGAAGTAGCAAATTTTGTAGCTTGCTTTCTGAGTGTACGCTGTTGAGGTCTGTAGGAATTGATTATATCCTACCTTTGTCAAGCAAGAATTTTGCTGTAGGGTTTGTCCAAGGTGCAGCCCCTGAGAGAATGGCACAGAGGCTGGTGTAAGTGCCACTCTGCCCTGGGGAGCCTGGTTACCCCTTGCCCAGCACTGCTAGTGGGCTGCCTGGTTAGTGAGAGCCACTAGCCACAGGAACTACTGATAAAATAATGTACCCTCTCAGAATACCTAATTTCTGCTGAAATGAGCCTTTTTGAGTAAATGAGGGTCTGGTGGGTGGTTTACAGCTGGCTACAGCATTGCTGGGGGTTGTTGGCCTGTGCACTGCCAGAGATGGTGTATGAACACCCCAGCCTCACCTTCTGTGCCAACTGTGCCAGCTCCTGCTGGTTACCAGGGGAAAGTTATAGAATCCCTCTTCATTGGTCCCTGTCTGGCTCAGCTTGCTGGCCTGGTACTGCAGGAGGGGGAAAGAGGGATGTGCCAGGTTGGAGGTGTGGGGCTAGGGGCCATGGAGTGTCAGCTCTGGGCACTCTCCAATCCATTCCTGTGGACACTGAGCCTGTCCTGCTGGCACAGTGACCTTGCTGTCAGCTCACTGGCACAGCCTGAACAGTGCTGGGAGACAGCACCAGTGTCAACCCCAGAACCCTGCCAGGGGGGTTAATACCAAGAACTGGAGGAGGGAGAAGCCAGAGAACCTTCACACAGTTCTGGGGCCTCTGCTTGCACAGCTGAGCACCAGCTAAAATCTGCTCTGGCAGGTGCTCAGAGGGATGTTCTGCACTCACCTTTCTCCTTGGGGACCTGAAGATTCATTTTTGTGGCAGAGAGGTGCCCAGGAGTATCCCACTGTGTGATGTGGCCAGCAATGTGTATCCTATCCCCATCTGTTGAAGCCAGGTTGGGCAGTGATTCCTTATCTTCGTGGCACATACCATCTGCTAATGGGCCATCTTTAAAACAAGATGGGGCAATCATCTTTCTCTTTTCCACAGCCCATCCTCCCTCCAAGAAGATATCAGCTGCTGCTGGGCCATTAAGTCCCACTGAATGACTGATAAAATTACATCATCCCCCTGGGAGATGTTCCGGCCAAGAGGAGGAGCCAAGCCTTTCCTACCTAGATAAAAAACTGGGATTTTGGACAGCAAGTTACTTTCTTTCCGCTGGATTCCAGAGGAAAGCTGGACCTTTCCACACCATCCCTGGACCTTCAGAGGAAAGCTGCACTTTCTGCAGGAGCACTGCTTCAACTGAACCACATCTGCCACTGCAGGGTGACTGTAGCCACGATTTAATGGGACTGCTACAACACCCTGACTGACAGGATGTCAGGTTGTATTTTGACTCTGTCAGTGTTTTTGGGATTGTTCTTTGTAATACTGTATTTATATTTTAATTTTCCTAGTAAAGAACTGTTATTCCTAATTCCCATATCTTTGCCCGAGAGCCCCTTAATTTCAAAATTATAATAATTTGGAGGGAGGGGATTTACATTCTCCATTTCAAAGAGAAGCTTCTGCCTTTATTGGCAGACACCTGTACTTCAAACCAGGACACACTGCCAGCTCTCCACGATGACTTTGGGGTCTCATCAATGGACATGGGACTGTCTTCTGGGAAAGGGGGGCATACTTGCCTTGTGGGAGACTCAGCAATGCTGGGATCACATAGATGGGCCTCAGATGGGGAAACTGTAAGAAAATAAGAGCATATTGGGGAAATGGAAAGAAAATTAGTGCATCATAACAAGGACATTGTCAGGGGCACCCAGATTTGCTGAGCTGGTGAAGGCAAGGAAACCACAGAAGGGGAAGCACCAGCCACTGTGTTGTGACTTTCAGATTCCATTGGATCCCTGGCATGGACTGGCCTGAACCTAAACCTGTAAAGAGCCAGGCTGGCACAGGCAGCTCCATAACGAGAGCCCTGAGGAAAATTAGGGCAAGACTGGCAAAAGGGAAAAAAAGGAGGGACTAGCAATTTTATCACTACACTCCCTGATTGAGAGTCCCTCTCCAGCTCTCTTGCAGGGCCTCTCTGGGCACTGGAAGCTGCTCTAAGGTTTCCCAAAGCTTTTTCTTCTCTAGGCTGAACAAACTGAACTCACTCAGCAGTGAGCTACAGCCTGGTCTTGTGGAGAGCCACAAAGGTACCTTAACAATGTGTGCAATCCTACTGACTCTACTTGTACCTGCAGGGATTTTTTTAATATTTTGGATTAGGTATTAATATTTTGAAGGCTTTTTGGCCCTGTACGGATCCAGGTTAATTCTTGACAAACTCTCCTGGGTTAATGTTAGGAATTGATAGCACAGGAGCTTTACAAATCAAGATGGCTTTGGAGATGCCTGGTAGTCTTTACTTGGTGACACAGAACATTCTCTGTTCCTGGCATCCATCTCTCAGTATGGTTTTGTAAACTGGGAGGGAACCTATTTCTTCTTTTAGTAATAAGAGAGAAGGCATTTTTGTGGATCTTATACATTGATTTTTTTTTTTTTTTGAGAGAGATACGTAGTTCCTTGTACTCTAATTCACCTTAAATTAAAGAGAATTTATTTAGATGTGCTGTAAGTTTTCCAGGATGTATCTGCACTAATGGAGCTGAGCTGTCTCACTGAAGACACAATCCTGTTTGCCAAGGGATTAAGCCTGTTCTTTCACTGTATGCTGTGCTGTAAATCTCAGACCAAGGTTAGAATTAGCTTTAGACATCAATTTTGACTACTTCAGCAGGGCTAAAAGGACCTGGATTCCTCTGATATTCCCTTAAGGCATCTGCAATAGCTCACTGGGATGGAAAGTCACAGTTGTCTTAAAAGCACTTTACACACCCATCCCTCAGTGGCCCAGAGGCTGACAGCTGTACCTGAGACTTTGCCTTCCCTGGGAAAACCCCATTTTCAGCTCACAGAAGAGCAGGCTGCATCACAGCTCCTGTCTCCACGATTCTCTACATGGGTCACAGTCACTTTCTGCAAACCCAGAGAACGTGTCCTTTCCAGCATCAGAAGTTTTGTGTCTGCTTTGTTCCAGGTCTGAGCGGTAGAAAAACTACTCTGTTGTAGTGTCAATGAGACATTTTTTTGTGCATTTAAATTAAGTTAATCTATGTAACTGTTTTCTTTTTCTGAAATGGCTTCTTTATTTTTCTTGGATTTAATTCTGTGCATTCAAGCAGAAAGTTAAACACTGTCAGACTGAAGTAAATGAATTGCATAATATGCTGAAAAGATGAACTGGGGAAATGCTTGTTTTTACATTCCCTTCTTACCTATGTCTTTAATGTGAATTACTGGAACATCAAAGAGAACTAACCAGTTTGGAATTTATTTTAAAAGATGTACTCTCATAAAGTGGATAATTTCCTCTATGCACCTAATTTTAGTGGAAGAAAAAAGCAAGTGTAGGCATTATGTTATTACAAAACATCCCTCTGGATCAGTTAATTTACAGAAGTTATAACAGCTTACTGTTGCTGTTTTCTTTCTGAAATTACTTCCTCAGCTAAATTGTTTAGGGCTGATGCTGAAGATAAGTGTATGAAAACCAACTTATCAATCTGCCCTTTCAGAAATGATCTTTGCAGCTGATTAGAGTGAACCATGACTAGTTTTGAGAAGAAACAAAGAACTCAGTGGAATTCCTGGCACTTTGTTTTAGTGCTCCTGACAGCAGCTTTAGATGACTTTTGGCTTCAGGAGTAAATCCATCTTTCCTTTCTATCCAGTTCTAAGCACATACTTTTTCAATTAGTTAGAGTTTAGGTACTAAATACCATCAAGATTTGAAATGAGAGATGGTTTCTAAAAAACTCGTAATCCCAGAAAGCATCTCTGGCACTAATGTTTTATAATCCATGAACTATACTATTGTGAGACTTCTTGCATTTTTAATATAAGTATATAGGTAATTTTTGAATAGAATTTGGGCTTTAGATTATTAGTATAAAAAAAATGCATGTAAAATAAACAAACAAATTGCTAACAGGTATCTCACCTGCTTGTAAAATGCTGCTCCTCTCTGAGATGAAGCCCATCAGTGGAATTCATGGTTGAGTCTAGTTCAATTAAAAAAATGCAAGAGCTGTTCAGTAGAACAGAACATGAAATAACAAAAAGTATTCTGAAGAGTGCCAAGTGTCATCTTCTTAAAAACCATATACATAAGTGTTGTATTTTTTTCTCATCGTCCTATTATAGATAATTGCTTGTAACTCCATTCCTCCTGAATCATCCTTTCTGGAATTTGACAGTGCAGTATAGAAACAAACCTGGCAGATGTGCTCCTTTACATCAGTTTTCTGTCCTTTTTGTCAGGAATTTAGTTAAGGGCTCCTTCCAAGTATGGTTGCAGTTTCACTTGATCCCCATTTCTCCTCAGAAATGTAGGACAGCAACGCCAGTGGCTTCTGCAGTGCTGGTTTTCACGGTGAGCTGTGACAGTAGCAGGACTCCAGCAGGTCTACCTGTGTGTCCTGCTGCCCTGAATAATTTCTGCCTTTTGCTTTTTTGCCTTGCTAACTTTCATCTTCTTCCTCTTCCTGTCTCCCTTAGGTCATGCTATCCCTTGTTTACATACCTTCATGAGCTCCCTTCTTTTTTTCCCTTTTGTGTTGACATCATGGCTTTCTAAGTTTGTATTCATAATTGGTACATTATTTTTCTCCCATTCCTTTTCCATTGTGTATATAGTTTCAAACTTTACCAAATACCTGTACCTTTCAAAATTCCTGGCTCTCTTTTCCTAGATGTGCAAGGAAGAGTTGCATGTTGCAGTTTGCATTATTCAGGTGTAGCACAGCATCTTTTTTTAATATCTGTTGAGATATAGAGAAGCATCCCTATTTTCTGGCATCAGAATATTTGTTATCAGAACTCGTGAAGACAAACAGCAATATTTTTCAAGTTATTGTTATATGGGGAATTTAATGTCTGGTGAGCAACCTTCAGCAGTGGCTTGGCATTTTAGAGTATTGCAAGCTCTGGCATTAACTCCTGAGAATGTTAAAAGGAGTAGTTTGCATTCTCATTACATTTCATTGTCATTACTGTTCCTGAATTTTCAGCTATTTAGGCAGAAGAAGGGTCATGGGAACTGTAGCAAATGGAGCAGATAAGCAGATGGATTCTTCCAGTCCAGCTGAAATAATCACTCTTCCTATTGGAGGTTCAAAGAGAGTATTTTAGAGCTAGGAAAAAATCTACATCCTTTGCTATGTCTGAGATCTTGGTGCTTCCTAGTGGGCATCACAGAGAATTCCTCAAGGAGAGAGACTGCAGTTGGGTTAGGAGGACTTCACCAACCAAACACTGATTTCAGGGTATTTAGTTATCCTTATTGGCTATGAGGCATTCAGATGTGCAAAGCCTGAGCAGCAGTGGCTGAACATCTGGTCAAGAGGAATGAACCCAAAAGGACAATAATTGTAGAGGGAGATGAGGTCACAGCATTCTCATGAATGGGAGCAATTCAGAAGAAGAGATTTTGTTCCTTGCCTGAAATACACACTGTCCAGGTAGAGATCTACTGCAGGGAGAGCTGGTAGGGTTTTACAACACAGCAAGGAGCACTGAGCTTACAAAGAGAAGAGAAATGGGGAGTGTGTGCTGTGGGAGGGATGATGAACTGGCTTTCTTTGCCATAGCCTGGGTCAGAAAGTAAGAGGAAGGAAAGCCTGCACTGGTTGGTGGCATCCTGTTATCCTCCCTTTTTCAGTTGGATTCTGTTGCTTCTGCAGGATGGGCTATCATAAGAAAAGAAATCAGGGTAATTGCCAAGAAAATTGTTTTCTGGGGATAAGTGGTTAAATGAAAAGAATGATTCTGGAGAGTGTTACATGTGGCATAACTAATATTGAGCTTTACAGATGATAAATCCAGCAGCCAAAAGTAAAAATAAACGGGAATATGAGCCACTTACTAATTTTTATTTGTTTTTCTAGATAGTATCCAAAATAAAAACCGATTAGAAAAGATGAAAAATTAAACTGAATAATCAAAAATTTAATGCACTTAGGAGTGAGTAGCAAAGTCCAAATGTGGCTGTTCATTGCCATAGGGTTAGGAAGAAGGTACACAAAAGGAAATGGATGATGTCTCCGTGGTTCCTAGAAGAAATCTGAGTACTTCTTCACCTGTCCTACAGTGCACATCCTTGCTGCAAGACTGCAATGGAGCTTAAGCTGGACAAATGCTGTTATTTTTTGTACCTCCATCCAGAAGACAGTTGCTCTGCCCAATTAAGCCAAATGCTAGCAAGGCTGTGACTCTTAACATTGATTACACAGAATTCATGAGCAAGTGAGCTGTGCACACTGTCATCTTGTGGATAAAATATTTTCAAATATTCTCCTTCCTTCCAGACTACAGTTCTATATGCTTGGTCTGTACAAAATGTTCTTGGAAGGGAAGCATAGGTAAAAAACCTTTTCAGATATTTCCAAGAGATTGAGAATTATTCCTTATCCTGCCCTCCCTGCCTCTATGTACTCAGCTGGGTATGAAGTCCTCATTTTTATCACCTTCTACAGACTCTTCTGGAACCTAATGCTAAACAGATGCTGTTTCTCTTGAAATGATCATTAAAATTAATTGTTCATAAATTAGGCAGCAAGTAAAAATTTGCTGTCAGTAATTACCTGAAGGTAAGTGGGTAAGAGGTTTTTTTTTTTTATTTTAACCAGAACACAATTGTATTTTTGAGTGGGCATTGTTAGCTGCAATCAGAGCATTGAAAAACTGTGGCTGTGTCTAAGGAACTTTGTTGTGGCCCAGGATTCCTACTTGTTCCCTGGTTTGGGCTGTTTGTTTTCCAGAAACGACCTGCAGCATTTTTGCACATTTTGAGCACAGTTGTATTCCCAAACTTTCTCTGGCTATATGGATTATTTGTGACTGGTTTCTTTAATTTGAATGGAGCAACACAAAAATGCAGTGTAGAAGATACTGGAACATATGTATAAATTGAAATCAGACTCGATTAAAAACACAGATATTGTGAAAAGAAAAGGTTCTTGTACTGCATAGCTGGCCATCACAAAAGGAAAGTGGAGCTGCTTATCCTTATTTATTCAGCCTTTGACAGCTGGGCAGAAAAGCTGAGTCATATTAACTGATTGCTGGCAGGTAAAATAGATTGGGCCAAGCCCATTCCATGAAATATGCGAAATGAGATTAAACTCTACAGAAACTATATCTTGGTTTTCAACACTTTGACATAATGGTGAAGAATTTAGACTGTTTTAAGCTATATTTGCCCTGTCATTTATGTAAATCCTTTATTGCAACAGTGTTTTCTCAGGTGTGTGACTGATCAATATTCAAGTTTTTATTATCTCCACGTATTTAATGCAAGAAAAAGTTGTAATTTTATTGTTTAAGCTATACTTTTGTTGGCTAAGTTATGGGGATTTCAGAGAGAACTTTGTGTATTCAAGGGTGGGATGATGCCATCTGCTTTGCATGTCAATTCTGTAGCCTGGGGACTGGGGTGTTGCTGTGGGGAGCTGTGTGTCAGTCCCGTTGTAGTCTCTGTTACTCCTCTGTCTGTCTGCAACTCTTACATTGTGTTTGCTAAGTCACTCAGGACCTGTTCTGAAAGACTTTTAAATCAGAGAAAATAATTTTTTTACGTGAATTTGGGGGCAGTTTATGCTTGCTCCCAGTGGAGAAATCGATTGTCGCTTAGTCTGAAAATGGGCACATTCTACTTTTGGATTATTAAAAAGGCAGTAAATATAAGATAGAAGTAAATATAAGGTAAAAGAATGTGCACAAAAAGAAATGGTGTCACTATCAAATATCATCAGTGAAGATGAATATGAATGATAATAATTTTTGATGTGAAGAGCATCATCAGGAGAAATGTAAGGAGCCAGAGGGACTGGGTTGATGTCTGCTGCTTACTTTTCTGTTCAGCTTCTATGCCTTGACATTCCAAAACCAGCATCTAGGTTTTGGAGAGGCTGAGTCTCCCAGTTGTCAGTTCCTTTCAGAAAGGTGGGTAGCAGGCTGTGCACGAGAAAGAAAGAAACAAATAATTAAATACAGAGAAACCCTCATAAGATTCCCTTCTTTGGAGCAGTCTTTGGCCACAGGAGGGCAATACTGTTCTGTAATAAATTTGGCAAGCTTTATTCCCTGAAAGTCTGGTTTGTCAGCAGGTAGCTGGGGGAAATGGGATTGATCAGAGTTAACAAAATCATCAAAGTTGTATTGATCAGGAAGTGCTTTTATGCCTTTAGCTATGTTTGCAGGGGCTGAGCAGTTGGTTCTCCCAATCCTCCTTTCTAGAAAAGCAAATTGCAGCACAGAATTTAAGAGCTGTGGTGACATGTGATGCTCCTGCATCCCTGGTTCAGGTTGGTGCTGGTTTGTGCTGTCCCCCCTTCCACCATCTCAGCTGGAGCTCAGAACCAGGAGCTGGCAATGCAACAGTGACTGTGGCAGCCCCATGGTGCTGGTGGAGGGCTCTTTGTCCCTTGTCTCTCAGCTGTTTCAGACTGAAGTAAGGAGAATTTAAACTGATAAGGGTGAGAATCTCAGGGTGTGTGGCTCCCACTAACACTGATAGGAGTATTCAGCTGGAAAAGGTGGATTTTATTTTTCTTTTTTCCTTCAGAAACTTTTTTCCCCAGAGACTAGGGGCATGTTCTTCTTTACTAGAATCCAGGCACAGGAGCAGGAGTCCTAACTTATTAGGCTATTGATTTATGCCCTTGCTCTTTGTTGATTTATGCTCTTGCTCTTAGCTGGTCAGATAAATCTCATTAGTTAGAAGATTCTCCAGAGAAGTGAGTGTTTTGGATTTTAATTCCCCAAAGGAGATGATTGAGTTGAGTGTGCATTTTGTGGCTCTTAGAAGAATAGGAGATATCATTGCTTGGTCTTATGAGAGAAAATTAAAACTCCACCTTGTTCTTTATGAAGATTAATCTGCTAGGAGTGCTTTGAGACCAGTGGATTTAAGTTTTAAAGGGAGATAAATACTTGGTTTGCAAAGACAAAGAGTTTAGTTTGAGGATGGTGATTGGCAGAGTCAGACATGTGAGTACATCTGAAGTACTTAATACATCACCTAACATACTCCAAGTACTTAAACAAGAATATGAAAGTAGTTTGTGCAGTCTGGGTATCTCTTTATTTTGGTGACAGCTGTACTCCCCAGACAGGAGGAAGAGAAGAACAGGGAGCTTACTAAGGGCCAGCTCTGTCATCACTGTTACTAGTATGACAGGAACAGTCTTCAAGAAAAATTAAAGTAATATTAAAAGTTAAAAAGGCATATTTATGGAGGATAGATTGCTAGGTTTTAAGCTAACCTTTTAGGTCAACTGGAAATCAAAATGCTTCAGAGAATTAATGCTATTGAGCTGCTGCCCTTTTAGCTTCTATTTCTGAATAAAGACTCAAAGAAGTCCCCTTCTAAAAGACAATTTTTCTGAGAGATGTTTTTCAGTTTGTAGTTTGCACACTGCCTCTGGTGGATCGGTGAATGCTAAAACTCTGTCTATAGCTTTTCTTTAGAAGGTGCTGAACTTCCACTGAATGTGTCAAAGGGAAGAAAGAGCATTTATGTCTGGTTTGTCTTAAATGTCAATTTATTTATGTTATGATTTATGTTTCCAAGTGTGTTTTAAGTAATAATAATCAACAACAAAATATTTTGTTTTGCAGGAATAAATTTTAAGGCTTTTATTTTTAAATTTGTCTGAGGTGAACTGGAACAAATCTGACACTTTCAAGTTGATTGACTTGGCAAAGAGGCCCAGGAACCCAAGGAAAATGGCAAGTCCTTTGCAGGGCCTGTGGCCCAAACTGGCAGTTAGCATCTTCCAAATACTGAGCAATTTTGGGAACTGATATCCTCAAGTGCTCTCAAAAAGAGAGGAATTCTTTCAGGTGAATGACAGCCAATGTCTTTTTGTCAAAGGGTGGGCAATGATAATACAAACCACAATGTGATGAAGTTTTTCAGTTTTTTCTAAGTTTTTTTTTCTAGGGGAATGTACATTCTGCAATTAGGCACTTAGGTAAGATTAACTTTGTTTCATTTTACCTATCACTTAATTTGTGTGTACAGTGAAGATAAAACAAGTAGAGCCAGTAACCCAAGTCTGTTGTGTACTTTTCAATGTAATCCCTTTGTTACTTCAGTCCATAGTCACTTTTTCTGCTCAAAGCACTACTTTAAAAATCAAAATTACTGACTTTACTGTCTTAAGTATTGAAGAAGAGTTGGAGTAGTGCTTTTGGCAGTCTTTGGGTTTTTGAACACTTAAAACATGTGCAAATGGTCATGGCAAAGTTCATTCTAATGTTGCTTCCACCTGAAATTTTTTCCTGCTCTCTACCACACATGTAGTGTATTCCTAGGTAGAGTTGCACATATTTTCTGTCACTTTAGGAGAGATCATGAGTAGTCAAATGTCAACTGAATGTCAGAGAAATGGCTCTTATAATGAAATCTATTAAGGTGTCCAATAGCCCCTGCAGAAGAGAAGATAATCTTGCTTTGTGACCTTTATGACAAATCAAACAAAACAATAAAACACACAGAAAGCAAGACCCTTGCTGGGACTGAAGTAGATGGCCAAGTGTTGGTAGAATTTTTTGGCTTTATTGTTATTTATATTTTTCTGTTGCTTTTTCAATAATTTACAATGATTATTACTTCAACTGTTTATTTTTGTCACACTTCTAAATGTTAGTAGGCAAAACCAACTTTTTCATTCTTTTGATCTTTTTTTTTTGTTATGATCAACCTATTTTTTATGACTAGTCATGGATATATTTACTGTTTCTTTATTTGCTGATTTAGAAGATAGAAGACACCATGAGGGTTGTCTCATCTGACCTCCTGTATAAGCCAGACCAGGATACTGAACTCCATAATCCCAGCATAGATTCTTATTCAGACAAGAAACACAGCTTTTAAAATGACATTACATTTTGTTCCAAGACTTCCAGTGACAAAAACTCTCTATATCAACTAGCAGGTCTTTGAAATCCCTAATTACCTTTGCTTATGAATTGTATCTTCTGTCTATCCTGGATGTAATTAGTGTCAGGTGGCTGCTGTGGCACCTGGATACATCTGTTTTTTGCTCATGAGAGAATACTTGAGAAGAATGACAAAGAATAACTTGTCTTGTTCCTCCTGGGCTCTAATATCTTTGGCAGTCCAGCTGAATAATGCACAAATATTTTTTGTTTAAACTCAGAGAACTATCCACACCAGAGTTTTAAAGGTCTGTATTTTGAAGGTAGGTGAGACAGGAGAATTTGCATTCACAAAGGCTAACTTTATCCAAAAGACTGAATGTTCCTCTCTCAGCAACAAAACAGAATTGTATCTCCAAATGCCTAAATTAGAATATTTGAAGTTAGGCTTATGATTATCCAGGACCCAGGAAGATGATCTGTAAATATTCCATAGTGTCTACAATATATTCTTCTAAGAGGTTAAATTTTGTTCCTTTTTTCTTTTTTAGTCTTTTGGCTACCTGTGGGAGACTGAATGAAGTGTATTTCCAAAAAGACTGGATTGACTTTCACTGAAGAACCTGTCAATAAATAAAAAATTACTTACACCTGAAATAAAGATAGTTTTCTTACCTCTGCCAGACAAATAGTTAGCTGAAGAGTGATAGGTGCCTGTTTAGGCTTTTAGATGAGATAATAGTTCTATTCATGTAAGTAAAGGACATTTAAAGTCTCTAGTAATCAATCACATCAACTTAAATCACCTCTGACCTCAGTCTGCAGAGATGCTCTCTACCATTTGTTTAGGTTATTGTGCTTAGTGAATAGTTTTATATTTTTTCAGAGTTTTTTTGTTTGGTTTTGTTTTATGCTTTCATCTCATTTGGTGATGAGCAAGCACACTGTGTGAGTTTGTTTCTGAGCTCTAGAAATATGGTAGTGCTTTGTCACTTTACACTTACACAAGGCCACAGTGACATTCAAGCTGGAGGAAAGTATTATTCCTAAACATTGGGGCACATGAGTCACGGATATTTATTGTTAAAAAGAACAGTACACTTTAATGACCCAGCTGTTCAACACAACCCATCAACTTAAGAGGCCAGAGAGGTTTTCAGCAGCATGGCCAGCACGTGCTGGAGGGGAATGATTTTTTTCTTTTTTTCTCTGAGCTTTCCCAGAACTGCTGGTATATTCTAGTAAAAGCCTCTTATGACTTCTATTCAGTTATGAAATCTCATGTAGCAGCTAAAAGTTCCTGAGCAGTGCAGCTTTGGCTGTCTAATGGCTTGCTACTGATCCAGTTCTCCTTTTGGATCATGCACAGAACTATACTGGCTGACAACTGCTGTCATCACAGCTAACAAAAAGAATCCCTGTAACCCAAATTAGAGGAAAATTATGCTGATGGTAAAATCTTTTTGGCTGTTTTACAGATTTTCAGGGATGCAATGAGAATCTTAAAACAATAGATATTTCAAACAGAGTTGGAATTAAGGAGAAATAAATGAATTGACCTCTTAAAAGATGCATATTCTGTTCCCAGCCCTGGAAGTAATCTGCTTGTTACCTTTACAAAGACTTTTTCATAATTTTACTCTTGCATTCTGTTGGTTAAAAGGGTGAAGCCTTTTGGGATTGGAGCCCTCTCAATGTTCTCTTGTTTGATCACACCCACTCTTCTCCTTTTGTGGTTTCTATGTTCTAGTAAGCAAATGCTAGCAGGAAGCTCCAAGGCTGTAGAGACACACCAGTCTCTTTTGCAACTGATTTTTTTTTTAGGTGTTATTATCATCACAAGACTTGGCCAATGCATCCAAAGCCGTGTTGCAGGCTGATCCTTGGTGACATACTGCAATAAGAGGTGCTTATTTCTATTTGTTTGTTAGCTATTCCAGGGGAAAAAATAACCCGCAAAGCTGCTTAAGTTTATAAACCTATTATGTGGTATTCCAAAAGGTCAAGTTGCTGTTCTTTTAAAATACAATTTAATTGGAAATGGACAGTAGCCTGGATCTTCTTGAGGAGTAATGAAGTAGACTATTGATATGCACCATGTGTTCCTGATTAAACTCAGAAGGCTGGGAATGTTCAGCCAATTATGCAATTTGTGAGACATTGCCCAATTAGTTTAGGACCATGCAGAAGCAGGTACACAGAAAGATACTTTGTGTGTTCCCTGTAAGCAAAAACCTCAAACTACAAAGTGCTGAATTGTGTACAGGCTAATAAAGGCAATTAATTATTTGAACTCTCTTGTTGCATTTTATTTATCTCCTAGAAAGACTTGTGTATAATGGAAATTTACAGTATAGCATAGTAATTTACAGTTAAATGTAGCAGCAAGGAAACACAGATATTAATACAAAGAGCAAGAATCAAGGATACAATTTAACATCTGGAAGAGTCCTATTATTTTTGTAATGAATGTAGCAGTTTCTGCCTGCCTCATTTTATGAACCTACCTAAGAACAGGGGTTTGTATTCTTCTCAAATTCTCTAGTTAAAAGAATAGTATTTAAAGAAGTACAGGTGTGGTATTCATGATTAATGAAATTTTGGATCATCTTAAGCAGGAAAATATTCACTGTGGAGGATGTTTAAACCACAAAAATATAACTCCATGTATTTCAAGTTTCAGCTTTGTCTTTATGGTTTGTCAGTTTTACAGTCCCCTATAAAGTACAAAAGTATAAAGTATAAAGTACTCATCTGGTCATGTAATATTTTGCAAGAATGTGCCTGAGCATGCATCTATCAAAAACACAGAAAAATCTCTCAGTGTGTTTAAAACATCAGAATTATCTTTTTTAATAAATGCTTTTTTATTATAGAAAAAGGGAATGTTTAATTATCTCTAGCCTTGGAGTCACACAGGGGATGTTCAGCAGATTTGTGCAATTTGTTAGAGCAGCAGTTGTTTCTTAACTGAAGGAAATATTGACACTGGCAAGTAAAGATGGGATAGCAAGGAATTCAGTCTCCCCCATGGAAAAGAAACACCACATTGCAGAAGCTTTAACTGGAAATTAAAGCTTTGTGTAGTTTGCTTAGCTGGTTATAAAATGTGCTTCAGAGCCCCAGAGTGTCTGAAAACCAGGTTGATTTAATAATGGACTCAGGGGCTTTATTCACATGAGCAAGAGAATTAAAGTTCAGCTCCTTTGTTGTGGGCTAATCATTAATCCCAAGGACCAGGGGCTGCAGGGAGAGGACTCAGGGGGATGAAGGGTGTTTGGTGCCTGTCCACTGTGTTTGTGCTGAGCAAGGAAGCAACAGGAACAAAAAAAAAAACCCAATCATGAATCCTTCAGGGAGTTTATCAGGTCAGAATTAAGGAGTTTGTTTCTTTGGCCAGCCAAGAAGTTTTGGTGGAAATTGATTCCTGTAAGGAGTGCAGCAGTTGCACAGGGGAATCTGACACACCTGTGGGATATTTGTGTTGCTACTAGGGGCAAGCAAACATTTGCCTATGTCCCAGTCCTGTCTCTAAAGAAATGTTAAGCTCCTCTGAAGAAAATTTAAGCAAACAGCATGTTAAAGGTACCTTCATAGAGGAGTGGGTAAGCACAACAAATTCAGTATAATTTAGGTGGATACTCTGGCAGACCAGTGGGTTAACAGAGGTTCCATCCTTCTGTGGCTGGGTTTATCTTCACTAAAAACTACCTGGTAACCCCAGTCTCTGCTTTGGGTAGTCACTTTTGCAACTTTGAAGGGTGTCTGGTTGCTTAGAAAGTACTCAGGTATTAACTTGGCTCTTTATTTTTGGTATTTTCTGGGCTGTAAAAGCTGATACTGACCCTTTCTGTCCACCCTTTTCACTTACAAAATCAAGATATACATTAAACTATTCCTTTAACTGGTTCCTCTCTATCAGATATCAGAATATACTTTACAAAACCCTTTTTCTTAGCTTTGTACCATTTACAACTAAAAATAATTAAAATAAATCCCCCAGCATCATATAATTTATAGTAGCTTTGAGGTCCTTATACAAGCACTAGAAGTCAGAAGTGCAAATATCAGATTACATAACAGAAAGTTTAGGCATTCTCCTACTCTCTCTGCTGTATTTTGTTTCCACGCCCACATGGGAAGAAAAGAGGAGCCCCAGGCAGGGCTGGAACTTTCAATATTTAGGAGAAAGCAGCATGCAAAGCAGGTAGACACACAGAATCCACATAGGCACAGCAGTGTAATGTTGATATATGACACACATTTCTCAGTCTGCTGTTACTGTTTCCCTGGAATGCACTGAAACATTGAAGTGCCCTCTTCCAAGTAAAGAACAAATCATAATTTCCTAAATGCTTCACACAGCCAAATGCTTCACAAATCTATCCATTCCATCAGGAATAAGCACCAGCACTCACCTCTTGGTGGCAATTTTGTGTGACTGATACACTGATTTTGTAGATCTTCTTGTGTTTTAACATAGTGACCATATCTTCTGCAAAATGAGAGATGTTTTTCCAGGACTGGAGAACACCTTAGGTCCTTTGGTAGCAAGTGCTACATAAAGTTTTTCCTAAAAAAAGATTTTATGAGGTCTTTCTGCCTTGAAGATTTTCTGTGTGAGGTCTTTGAAAAGCTCTGCTCTCCTTTTGGCCATCTCTTTTTTTTTTTTTTTGTGATGACAGTAAGAGCATAATCTTTTTTGAAATGTCAACTCTTCTTTCTTCTTGGACAGAAAAATTACTAGTAGTGCTGCAGTTTACTAGGAAAGATATGATATCATCTGTCTTATTTCCAAAGAAAATAAGTAAAAAAAAGATATGAACTGTGACTATGAATGCTGAAGTTACCATTTTCTGTTACAAAACTAATCAAAACATTAATAATTGAGTGTGTGTAAGGCTTACTGCTTCAGAGCATAGATTTATTAAATTATATCAATAATAATTACTAGAATATTAAAACCTGATTTTACTCCCACAAGTACCTGCCAAGTACATATCCTAGCTAGTTTCAGATTGTCAGTTTATTTTTATATTGTTTGCAGCTCAGAAATTTTGCAAATTTTTCTAACTGCCCACGAAATTGTACTTGGTGAACTGAAATTTGTATTTGGTGTGAAGTTTGTATTTTGCTTGTTTCCTCAAAGTCTCACTGTTCTCACATCTGATGCACTCATATATTCTCTCTAAATTTTATGTCACCAGGAAATTTCATTGACATAATTTTATTTTGGTTGATGTAATTGTTAAAAATATTAGCCAACATCAGCTCCAAGACTGATTCTTTAAAACTCTAAAAAGTAGAATCCTGCCATCCCTGTCAACACTCCAATTCCTTATTTATCTTGGAAAATTTGTGTTGATTTCTAAATCTCACTTTTAAGGCAGTATTAAAAGTTTTATACCATATTCAGTGCTTTACTGAAAAATAAGATCTATTTTCTATCTTATTGCAAAATTCCTGGGTCTTAGCTCTCACCCCCACATCATCTTTATTCTTTAAAAGACACCTGCCATTTGCCAAGTGCTTTATGCTTTACTTTGATTGTAGTAATAAGCTGAAAAAGTGCATCTGTGATTATTTACCAAACCTAAAATGTAATTCAAAGGGGAAACTGCAACTTTCTCTTCTAGAAACTCTAAGTTCAATCTACCATATAATCATGTATTTAGGGTTGTGATAAAAGATGCATAGTGCCTATGAGTCACACTTATTTTTTTATGTCAGACCCAAAATTATAGCTCTCTTTTGATAATTTGCACTCCAGAGTCTTGCCACCAGAGGAAAAAAGGTGAAGAGCATCTGAGAATTAAATACCATGTGGAGAACATGACAATTCACCTTTTCTGCATTGGCATTAGAACTCAATTACAATCAGAAAAACTTTCAATCTAAATTGCAATTGCAGCTTTTATGGCCACATTTGAAGGTTCATGTCTTGTAAGTAGTTTCATAGAATTATTTGCATCTGTTTATATTCAGCTTGCTAATAGTACATCCCTAAGCAAGAGCCCCAGCAGAGATGATGTGCCATGCTTTTGAAATCTCCAGGTCTTCACTAGCTCTGAATTTTTTTCTCCTTCAGTTTTCAGATATGATATTGTCCCACAGCTGTGCACCCCGATAGCCAAAGTCTGCTTTTTACTTCAGCTCTGACTGGAAAAATCTGAAGCTGTAGTTCTAATGAATTGTTGTAGCAAATGGTGCAGTTTATCTGGTGAGGCAGGTCACCAGATATGCATATTCAGTCTATAAGAAACCTGCATTATTTATCTTTGGACAAAAGGATAGTGTTCTGTAGCAATAAAGACTTTACACTGATACCAGACTCCACCTACATCAATATCTTATAGTTTAATTTTTTGTGATGAGAGTTGGTTAGAATACACTATTTACTTTGAGCTACTTGGCCAATTATAAGTGTTTCAGATTTGGATTTGGGGTTTTAACACAAATTGGGTACAGAAGGAAATTACTTTTATTTGAGAAAAGCTAAATTCCTTTCTCTATAGTAGCAGAAACGGAGAGAAAGTACAAGCAGGCTCAGGTAGAATTTACAATAAAAAACAAGAATAGTGAGCATTGCAGGTTGGTTTCATGTAGATAAAACCAGATTTTTCAGCCTAACATACAAAGGAAAAGCTAATTTTTGTTTGCATGTATTATATAATGAATTGTAGCTGATTTTGCACAGCCAATTTGAGAATTCTTCTCTCTGAAATTTGAGGGGAGAAGTCCAGGCCTGAATGTTTCACTGTTTCCACTGTGCTCTTGTTTTTGTCTGCTTGTTGGCTTGCACAGCAACATCAAGGGAGAGCCATCCTGCTTGCATGAAGGGCATTGTTTTCCTGTTAAACTCATTTTACACCAGTATCAGTGAACTATAAACCAAGCCTGACCATTGTCTTTTCCTCATCTTCAAAACTGGCCTAATCCTGAGTTATTTTCATAAGGGTTGATGAGTAATAACTCATGAGCACTTACGTAGCACTTCTGGATCTTCACAAAGAATGCCTAAAAGAAGGTTACCCTCTAAGCTGCATTTAAATTCCCTCTGTAGTTTAAAAATCTCAAAGCTTTCTATAAATATTATCAGTTAAGTGCTCAGAGCATGGGGGAATATAGTCTGTTTTTCTGAAGACTATTTCAAGGGAGAGCTCATGTACCCAGCAGTTTATTCTCTCCAAGCAGGGAAGATACTGAGATCTAAATCCTAACTGTACTTCCCATCCCATAGTGTTTGTCCCACATGCTTTCACTGCAGGTGTGCTTAGTTGTCCCTCTCATCAATTTTAAATTCATAAGGAATACATTTGCTTAGCTGCTTCTTTCAACAAACATCTCCAAAAAGATTAGTATCACCAAGATCACCCTAAATGACTCCCAGCTGATGAGCGCAAACATAATATGATTTGGAAGCTTCAATTTTAAGATTGCTTTAATACCTCCAAGCTGATCACAGCTTTTCACAACTACTTGTATGCCAATTATACATCCAAGTGCTGTCCTATTTCTTCTCCCACCTGTTTATGAGAATGCCTCTTTACAGCAATCTTTTTTTTATACAAAAGTATCCTGTTTCAGCACCCTTATTTCAAAGTGAATGCTGCCAGGGGAAATGCACCAGTGCAAATACTTAGATTGTTATGGAAATGCTGGAATAAGGAATTTGACTGAAAGGCATCAAACAATTCTGCTTACTGAGAATTATTTTTTTTAATCTCCTTGCACACCATGTATTCTCTTAAATTTACATCAGAGTGGGCTGTTTATTAAATGGCATGACCTCAGAGTGGTCAGCACACCAACGTAATTTTTCTCTGTGTGCCATGGAATTTGGGGATTTTTAAGATCTGAATGGTGGCAGCAGCAGCAGTTTTGAGAGAAGGGTGGTTTCTTAATCAAGCACAGCATATCCAACCAAAAACTCCCTTTTCTCTAAGCACATAACTTGCCTGAATTTAGTGGGAAGGGACAGAAAACACACTGGTGTAATGAAAATGTATAGGGAGGCTTTCTTCAAGAAGAAAGAAATGCCATAAAGACAGCTTTGAGAATGAGATATTGATAAGGATTTCACTGTGTTGAAAATGAGATGTGTAAATGTATTGCTTTTCCTTTGATGCTTCAAAAATACAGTTTTCAACCTCTTGACTGGGATGTACCTGAAATCATTCTGCTTCTTGTCAGACCTCTGTCAGATGTTCTTTAAAAAGGCTATTTGGCAGATGTATGAAACAACCTATAAAAAAGGCCCTAAAGGTTTCAGGATAGTGTCTGATAGCTGTGTGAGCTACTGACCAAATGGACAATTGCAAACATTTTGTGGCACATTTTGCTCTCTGCTATTGTATCACCTCTGTCTTTCCATGTCTGAAACAATACCCCTGAGGAAGGACTTGGGGATGTGTGCCACTATCTCCTGTTCTGGCAAAGAAGTTTCAACAGCATGGCTAAATCCACTCCCATAAAGGGTTTCAGAGAAAAAAATGTGTGGCAAAAATAGGTTGCTGACACTTTATATGCATTGAGTTTATAGGCATTAAGTTTACAAAAATATTAGGCATGCCCATTGACCTGTTATGAGCAATTGCCTTTCTGGTAATTCATCCATTCTACCATTCATTACATTCTGCCCCAGCCAAATTACCAGCATTTCAATGTGCCAAAACAATGAGCCAAAAATCAGCTGAGGCAGTAGTTTACAACTGACAGAAAAGGGGCCTATTAAATTCAGAAGAGCTTTGGAAACCAACCTATGCAAGTCTGAGTACATTTCAATTTCAGAGAAGCAACAAGCATTACAATTTTTTTATTGCTATTTAACCAGTCAATAAATGAGGTCTCTGGAATATTTGAACTCTTCATAAGGCTTTAGACTGTACTGCCTTGTAGATACCCAGCTTTACTGAAGAGCAATGTAAAACCAAATGTATTCATGATTTATGCTAAACACTTTGTCCTCTGGAGAATATTTAAAGATTGCAAAAGAGAGAACTCAGAATGTTGGCACATTAGATCACTGTAGCTCTATTGCATCGAGTTTAAGGATTTTTTTATGGTTGAAATGTTAAATATAATTTTCAGTAATATGCTTTAATGCATGTACATTGTTTTATGGTTGCTTTTAACCAATTTAAAAATTGCAGAGTGCTTATGTCTGTCCATTAATTATGCAAATGTGATAGTTTAAAATAATGTAATTTATTTCTTCTAATTTGGTACCACAAAGACAAAAATTGTTGCTATGTAGAAGGGAAAAGTCAAATGAGTGAGGCTCAAACTCAACAAGAGACATTTCATGACATAATGCTGTCAAGTAATATAGTTGTCAATTCTGACAAGCTGGGTTAAAAAACCTAGAAAATCTCTGTTCAGTACACAGTTCTTCACCCCTGACAATAGTTATTAATATAAATATGTTTGTTCTTTCTTCTAGGCTTTTGAGACTGACTTATGCTTGCTGGTTTTACCATCTTGAGGCTTAGTCAATAATTTCTTAGTGAACATTTCTATACTGTTAATGTATTTAATTATCAGATATTTGTTATTTCCTTATCCTAAAGGGATGTCTTACAACAGTACATTTCTTCTCTGGGATGAGTGTATAGATTTTGGATTCTACTGGATTACACAATGCTTTTAGAGGACATATGCAATTTAGAGCAGTTAAAAAGTTCCTACTCTTTTGGCACATGTTCCTAAATTAAGAGCAGGCATATATTTTGACTCTCATATCTCAGTCCTTTAGTTCTTCTGCCTGTGTAACAAGCAAAGAGAAGAGCATGCCTGTGCAAGTGGCAAAACCATTTATTATCATGAGACCTCTGTACTTCTGGTCATGTGTGCTGGGTTCTGGCACTAGAGGTGGATAAAAAGGATTTTTTCCTGTGATGTGACTCTATCCTCTCAATAATGCTCTAGGTCCACAGCACAGAATTTCTCCCTTCCCATTAATTTTGCCTTTCAGAAGGCAGCAGGAGTGCCAGGGGCTCTGTTCTGAAGGTCACTGCTGCTCTGCAGAACCTTGTGCTTATTCCACACCTCTGCCCCACAGCCCAGACTGAGCCAGGGCTCCCCTGTCCTGCAGGGAAACTACAGTCCCAGACTGGAGGCTGCAGGTGTGGATGGAATTCCATTTAGATATGAGGATCATTGCTGCATTTTCTGTGAGAATGTGTTTGCTTTTTACTGAAACAAATGAGCACAACTCAATAGAGCAATTTATGAAGTGTTTGATGGAGTGATCACTGGCAATTGTAAGAGAATGCAGTTTTTCTAAAGCACCTTGTGTCAGTCATGACTGAAACCAGAGAATGTTTTCAGCCTGCCTTATGCAGAAATTAGAAGTTGATTTCCCTAAGGTCCTTTCTGGTCTTTCAGAGGAGGAACACCTTTTTCTTGTCATTAAATAAAAGCCATTTCTGCATCAAAAATGAACTAATTGTTTATAGTTAATTGTTTTGGCTTAGTGTCTAATAAAATTCTGCCACTTCCAAAGTTAATACTGATTTTTCACTTGTAACATTTTGTAACAATATGGAACAACATCATCCAGGATTATTATTTATCTTTTTTTTTCTCTATCCTGCAAACATCCTTATGTGTTGGTGACTTCATTAACCATATTTTGAATATTTTTAATCACTTTGATAAAGACAACATTAATTTGTAGGTAATGCCAAAATTTTAAAATCAGAATGAATGGCATTGAGTGAAATGCTTTGCAGGAATCTGAACATATTATGTCAACACAATTACATTTATGAGGGAGATTAAAATCTTGTCAGGGACTCTGCCTTCTGTTAGATTCACAACTTCCAGCTTTAGTGAAGGGGAAAAAAATCAGGATAGCTTTTCACTTTAGTGGTTGAAGTGAGCTGAAGGATTAACCTGTCTTTCCCAAAAAGCAGGCATTCTTCTGCATAACTATATCCATGGCATGTTCATTTTCAGGAGCACAGACCTTTTTTATGCTGCTTCAGTAACTGACAGATGAACTGGAAGGCAGGTTTCATTTCACATACTTTAATTGTATCACAGCTCTTGGACCATCCAGCTTGCTTGCTGAAGCAGTGAAACATTGCAGATTTTCATTAATACCTGTCAGAAGTTTTAATTTACCAAAAAAAAAAAAAAAAGTACTGATTCAGAAACAGACTGCTGGATCCTCACAGTTTTAGAACATGCACTTGTCCAAAATCTTCTGAAAGCTGATGGAAGTGGTTTTGCTTCAGAGGTAATAAATTTTCTGCATCTGTGAGCAATTTCTGCTTTGATAAAGGGAAACAGTGCAATACATAACGATTGTGCTCAGGCAATGTTCTAGAGTAGCACTTTGGCTTTTTCAAGTTGTCAGAGCTTGATTGACTTCAGTGGCATTGTTCCAGTTTGCACAGTCTGAATATTTGACTCTGCTCTGGCTGCACTTTTTTTTCTGCCTTTCTCATCCGAACTTCTCATCCCAAAGATCTACCTCACCCCTGAAACTGCAGGTGTTCAAATGCAGGTGCTGCAATTCCCAACTGTTTTTTTCCTTGCACTGTATCCCAATCTCTGAAGGGAGATGCTCTGCTGTGTTTGCCTTATGGCAATGTCTAAAATTTACAGCTATTTTTTTTTTACTCATCATTATCACATAAGCAAACAGATATCCAGGTTGAGTGTCTTCATTTGTCTGGGATAGTCAAAACAGAAATAATTGTTTTTTCCTGTCCTTGTGCTGACAAGTGCTTGGAAGGTACAGAGGTTTCCAGTCCCTGTTTTGTTAGCATTCAGCATGATCTGTGTATTTTCCATTTGGCACCACATCACGTCACACACCCACAAAGGCACAGATATCCTTTCTGTCTGCTTCCCCACACCACAGAAGCTACTGATCAATAAAAAAGAAGGCTACCTTCTCTTCTTAAGGGAATTTAAGCTCTAGAGTTCAAGCAGAATGAGAAAAGTGACAGAAACACCTCTACAAAACAGTCACCACAATTCCCTTCTGACTCAGAAGATAAGGGGTGTAAAACATTTTCTTCCTTAGCCCCAAACACCACAAATGATGAAATATTCCTGTGTTTCCATCTCACAGGTAAAATGAGTTGCCTATTTAGACATTATTAGTGAAAAAATGGTTAATTCCTGTGTAGCTGAAGGTAAAGTCTGGTTTAGGCAGCTGTCAAAGCAAGAGAGAAGTCCAGCATGTGAAGACTCTGAGTACCTGCCTGTTATTTGTTTCTAGTAAGAGTTGAAGAAGTTCAGCCCTTCTGAAAACCAGATGATGTTCACAGGTGGCCTAAACCCTTCTCTTCAGCATGGAAATTTGAATGTTTCTGTCATATTTCCTCTCTGGAAAGATGATGAGTTCAGAAAAACCTGCTTACTCAACCCCACTGCATCCACTGCCCTAAGCTGAGATGAAAAACACAGCTGCAACATTTCCTAGCAGACACTTGAGCTTTCTTTAAAGAATCCTCAGTAGTGTCAAGCCTAGTTTTCCTGAAAGTCTTTTCAGATTTTTAATTATCCTGGGTAATTAAACATTTTCTTCTTTGCAGCAATTTGTGCTCATTAGTCTCTATCCTACCCTTAGTGGACATGAATAATGGTTTGCTGCCTTCATTTTTGTTCCAGTCTTTGACAAGCTGGAAGACCATTAGGTTTTCTTGCTCTTGTCTTCTCTATGCAGCCAGCACAGTCCTTTCATGTTTTCTGTTTCATACATTGCATACAACACTCCTCTCTGGCATTTTTAATGGCATATTTGCCTATATGGTGGAAGTAGGCAAACAAAGCCAAGTACATGGGATTACTAGGGGAAATCTTGTCTTTTGATGTTATCAGCATATTAAAACCCACAGCCAAAGCAAACTTTGTCCTTGATGCCTTTCCACCAGATTGCTGCTGTGGATTTTTTTCATGTCGTCTCTACAAGGACATGACCCTCACAAAGTGTGCAGAAGTAGTAATTTATTCATGGTAGTAAAAGTGACACCTGTCTAGGTCTGAATGATCAGTCAACAGAATGCCAGATAGGGTTATGGGTAGATGAATTGATGAATGTAGGAAAAAGTTTTGTGAACTTCCCCTGGTGGGTCCCAAATTGGTGTCACCACCTCGTGGGAAGGTCAGGGTTTGGCATGGGGAGGTTCAGGGAAAGCAAACAGGGATCAGAAACATGAAACAGCTTCCATACAAGGAAGAGTTTGTGACTGTGAATCTTCTGGCTGGAAGAGACCCTTGGGGTGAGAGCCACAAAATAACAGCAAGCTTGGAGAAAAGATGGGGACTTTATATAAATTAAGAAGTAGGAGCATTGAATGGAAACAATGTGAACCAGTGCAGACAGGAGGAAGCAGTACATTGCATGTTTGATTCTAGGCTTGTGAACAACCTTGTCCAGGACATTGTGGCTGCTGCATTCAAGGAAGTTTGTCATGGACTCAGAGAGAGACTGGACAATTTCATGGAAAAGGGCTTAGAGTAACTAAACAGGCAGAAAAGACCAATGCAGCCCAGGAATGTCCTGAAGAGGACAATGCTAGATGACAGAAAATCAGGATAAAAAATTCTTGCACTGAAATTTGGTGATCATGTTTTCTGGAGAATATTAGGTGACATGAATCTTATTGGTCACCCAACACCACCTTGATTCCTAAAGTCTGAGCAGTGCACTGAATTTTTGCCAGGTGCAACCAATATTTCTTCTCCCAAGGAGATAAAAGTGAAATTCTGGGCTTGTAAAAAACAACAACTTTCTTACTCACATCAGCAGATAAGCACTTAATTCCAGGTACTACATCTAGACTGTCATGGAAGCAAGCACTGGAACTGAAGGACCTTCCATGATGTTGGTATTTCTGAGAAAATAGTGCAAAATTCAAGGTGCAGCATAACATTAACTATCCCAAATGCACAGAACAAATATTCCAGATGGCAACTGTCAGCGACAAACTTAACCAGAGAAATATTTTGACTTATTATATTTAAACTTCGAGATGTTATGTTTTCTTGCAATAGCTCAAAAATGTTATTTTAGAAACAATATTTTTCTGAAACTATTATTACTGTGGCCATTACAAGGTAAAACTGTCTCATCCCTGTTTTGAATTAGAGCAGTTGAGAGACTCACAAGATTCTACTCAAAAATGGAAGTGTCAGGTCAGAAAATGGGTTTGATTCTAGAAAATATTTTTGTAGGGTCAGCACTGCTGCCCTGTTAATGGCTTTATTGTAGGAGATAGATAAGGTGCTATGTCTGTGTTATGACAGATAAGGAGAAACTTAATTGGAAGTTTAACTTTTTACTGATCTAAAAGTGTTTTCTCTGCGCCTGAGGTGTGACAACCTCATATGTTTGTTCTGATTGTGACACTGCAGTTTCAGCTCTGATCCCCTGCAGAGATGCAACCAAGGTTTTCTCTCTGAGAAAGATGCAAAATGTTTGTACAAGCCAATGGCACAAACACTGCCTCTCCTCTCCCCTGTGTGTGCTTTTAGGGACCAGATACTGTGAGGTGTCACAAATGGTGTGAAATACAAGGAAGTGCTGGATCACTTAACAGCAATTCTGCTGCTTTATAAGATCTCTAAAGCTTTATGGAATCATAATGAGATTGCATCAGTTCCCAGAAGGGGCTTGGACACCAAAAGAAAATGTGTGAGTGTTTTAGTGCCTAGAATAGGATTTCAATTTTCCAGTTAATCCTCTCTCTACAAGAACCATAAAACCATGATTTATATAGTTAGATATATAAAGTGAAAACATGTACAGAGATATGTGAAGTAAGCTGCTGTTCTTATTTATTGCTTGTTCTATAACAGTGCTCAGTAATCCAGTTCAGAGCAGTCTGATGTATGAGAAACACTGCATACACAAGTATCAGGGAAGTTCCCTAGTTGAAAAAGTAAGTTTTTTATATCTATAAATCTATATTTTGCATCTATAAATTTATAAACTTAAAATTAGATGGAAACATCACTTAAAAAAATTCATTTGTTTCCAGCTGAACAGTTTTGAAAGGAATGGAAATACTACTAAAAAGGAAAAGCCAACTTTAAATGGTTTAGAAACGTTTTTCTGATGAGACTTCTGAATTCTACTTCCCACTGTAGACAGCTTACATTTGGTATGGCTTTCATTTCCTCACAGAGGTGCTCATTCCAGGATTTTAGTTTTTGACAAGTGACCAAGTGCAACGTTAGCTTGGATGAACATCACTCAAATTAATATGAATCCACACATGTGAAAGTGTACAAACCTGAATACTATTATGTAATCTTCTGAAGCCAAAACACTCTTTTGTTGATGTCAGAGAGAGGTGAATCAGAGTCCAATGAGGCACACTCACATATGCTTTCAATAAAGGTGTGCTTTGTGTATAAGCTTGAAGAAGTGGGGTGTTGCATGGTTCTGTGGGTGCTGAGAAATCCAGAAGATCCCTCTTTCCTGTGGTTTATGCACAGAGGTGACACAGACTGACATTCCTGGGGCTTTTCTTCCAGGTGCTTCTGAACACTTGGGTCAATGTGCTTAACATGCCTGGTGTGGTCACACCCTTAGCAAGAAAGGATTTTGCTGCAGTGGTGCGTCAGCATTTTAGGGAGGAGCAAGGGCCCATCAGCCTCAGTCAGGAAATAAGTTAGAGCCAGTTTTGTGGGAATGGGACAGAAAAGAGCATGTCACACTGCACAGTACAGGAATTGTGATGAAGGGAGCAGCTGCTGTCTCCTTAGGGAACCTCTCAGTAATGATCCTCAGAAATCACCTTTCCCATACCTACAGGGTGGCTGGAGCAGCTCCCCAGGGCAGTGCTCACTGCACCCAGCCTGAGTTCAGGGAGCATTTGGACAATGCTCTCAGGCTCATGTCTGACTCTGGGGTGTCCTGAGCAGGGGCAGGGGTTGAACTTTGATGACTCTTGTGGGTCCTGTCTAACTCAGGATATCCCATGATTTTATAGTTCTAACTCACCTTGTCCCTGCACAGTATATTGATTCACAACAGCTGACTGTGAAAGGACACAAAAGTTCAGACTTCTCATTTATCCAGAAGGCTAAAGCCTTAATTAGCATGAGCAGTGCTCCAGTTGTAGGTAGCTCTTCAATCTTGCAGAGAAAAGTATAGCAAGATCCAGGCTGAAACCAGAGGATTTCAAGCAAGAAAGAAAGTATATTTTTTATTTGTTTATCTTTGTTTCTTTTAAGCAGTGAACAAACTGAGTCCTAGAACAATTATTTAAGTAAAAGTATTTCTTTAGCATTAAAATTGTTGGCTTTGATACTTAGGTCAGGTAGCTAAACAGATTAAGTCACCATTGTCTTCTTGGATTTAATTCTAGGTGGTTTTTGTACTATAAAATATATTACAGTAAAATTAAAATCTGTCTCAATGTCATGCCAGTTCTTAATTCCTCTTATTTAGTTTTGCCAGCACATTCTCCTGCCTCAGCTATTTGTTTTTTGATATTAATTTTGAAATGTACATACAGCTGCCAAGTGGAGATACTGGTAAGCATGCTCTGGGGTTTGGATAAATAAGATAGAAGTTCTTTTTGAGTAAATACACACTTGAGAGGGTGAGTGGCTTTAATTAGAAAACTGTGCATCAAAGGACATTTGGAGAGATAATACTAGGTATATCATCAGGGTATACATCTAGGTATATCATGCTGTAGATATATTCTAGTATTTAATCTGAAGGCTCTGAAATGAGCTCCTTTCAGACCAGTGATGCTGGAAAAGATGACTAATAGTCTGGCAGTTTCTAAATTATCCTTTTTTAAAATTCTTTTGCAATCCAATGTTTTTCTACCCAACACTCACCTAGATTAGATTTTTGTCCAATTGAAATGCACACACAAGTGTCCCATTATCTATAAGTAAATTGCTAATATTGCAGGAAAACATCTTTGAGTGCAATGCATTTTTCTGTTTCATGGCTGTGAAGAAGTGCACATACTTTACTCTGCTTTAGCATGGCAGCGTCTCACAGCCTGACATCCCCAGAAAGGAGTGCTGAGACTCACAGGATTCCTACTTCTCCAAAGTTATTTATCCAAACTGACACGTAGGCTTTAAAAGAAGAGCTGGGTGAGTTTAAATGTGTGAGCTTCATATAATTCCCTTTTGACAAGAGGCACAAAGCTCTTGTTATGCAGATGTGGTGTCTGTGCCTGTGATGTACTGTGAATCTCGTGCTGCTGTTCCTTCCTACTCCAGTCCCACGTTCAGAGAAGCTGATAAATGTGGGAATAGCAATCTGCAGGTGGGATCTCTAATGACTATCAAGGTGGGGGTAAGCAGTTGAAAACATGCTCAGGGTGTAAAGTCATGGCTGCTGAGCTTAGGCCACATTTGTACTCAGCAACAGGCAGCTAATTGAAAATAATAGCAAGGACACATATTTTGTCCAGTGCTTTTTAGGTGCAAAGCACTTCACAAAGGGGATTAGGAAAGCTGTAACAGGAACTGCAGCCACTCTTTGCCTCGGTGACTTGTCACACCCAGGGAAACCACTAATGGTGCAACTCTACTCTGTGAGCTACTCCTGTTCCTGTGAGGTCACTCCCTGCGGAAAGTGGCTGCATTTAATTGAATGAACATTTGGGTAGGAGAAGAATGAGGTATGAAGGATAAGAGAACTGAAATAGTTAATGGCAACTGGTCAATGTAGATTTCCAAGGGCAGCCTTGCTGAGCAGAACCATTTGTGTAGTGGTTTGAGCACATGCCACATGTAGGTATCATGGAAAAGTTATGCAGGTGGTGGGAGAGGTGTTAATCTGCTGTTAATCTGTTCAAAGTGGAGGCAAGATTGGGGTATTTCTGAGCGGGGTGGTGGGGTGGGGGGGGGGGTGCTTGTTCCTGAGCACAATAATGTTAACTTTAACTATGACAATAAATGTTAACTGTTTGTTGTTAGCAACAGGTAATAGGTGCCAGGATACTGGGGAAATTCAGATGTGTTTGGAGTGGAGGTGGTTCATAATTGACCAGATCTTGCTGGGAAGAGGGTGTATCAGCTTTAGGAAAGCCTCCACTCCTTTCTGGACAAGTCAGGACATCTAATCAGTTATTTTGATCTGGTGTCCTTTGATGTCCTGACAAGTAATTGCAGGCATGGAGTTAACATCCCACTAGAGATCATTTCAGCCCAGAGATAGAAAAGCAGCTGCCAATGAATAATGCACAGGCAGGTGCAATGTGCACCTCCAAAACAGTGATCCCTTCCCTTCCCTTCCCTTCCCTTCCCCTTCCCCTTCCCTTCCCTTCCTTCCCTTCCCTTCCCTTCCCTTCCCTTCCCTTCCCTTCCCTTCCCTTCCTTCCCTTCCCTTCCCTTCCTTCCCTTCCCTTCCCTTTCCCTTCCCCTTCCCTTCCCTTCCCTTCCCTTCCCTTCCCTTCCCTTCCCTTTCCCTTCCCTCCCCTTCCCTTCCCTTCCCTTCCCTTTCCCTTCCCTTCCCTTCCCTTCCCTTCCCTTCCCTTCCCTTCCCTTCCCTTCCCTTCCCTTCCCTTCCCTTCCCTTCCCTTCCCTTCCCTTCCCTTCCCTTTCCCCCCCTCAAATGTCAAGAGTTTCGACTCCTAACAGTGCAGGTACTTAAAATAGTCACATTCCATGCTGTGGGACCTTTTCACCAGGAGAAAGCTTTCACCAAAGTGACAGAGAAAACATTTCAGAAGCTAAATTTTTCCTGGTTGGCTTTTTATTATAATTATTTTTCTGCTTTTATTTTGCAAATGGTACTCCCCACTGCTTTTCTCCTAGATAAAACATTGCAGGATTAAAATATATTTGCATACATGCTCTGTGATACCTTTTTATTCCTGTTTTAGTTGACATAAGATTTCTTTTGCACTGTCATTCAGTGTTTCTAGCAGTCTCAGAGGTAGTGCAGAGTCACTGACTCTTCATGTCTTTTCTGAGACTTCCAACGATGATAAAATTTCATTATATGTGAAGCATATTTTTTTTAGTAGTTTTTGCTTCCAGATGTTAAATTACTCTCCCATTTCATATTTTTATCTACATTATTTGAACAGGGTACCCTTCCTTTGGTCCTGGTGTGCAAAGCAATGTCAGTCAGCAGTGCCTGTGCCATAGGCTGGGGAGGAAGGGCAGTGAACAATGCTCAGCATCCTTCCCTGTGGTCTGGAAAATCCTCTTCCAACACAATTGCACTGTGTCAATCCTCAGAGAGAGGGAGTCTCCACACACCTCACTGTCAAGTTTCTTTTCAGGTGCCTTCACTGTTGTACAAATTTTCTACAAAGCAATAACTTGTTTTATAAGAGAGGATCAGAGGGAGCCAGGGAAGAGGGAGGAACTGTCTAGGACTTTATTCCTCTTCTGCAGAATAGGAAGCTGCTGCTGTGAGTGCTTAAGTCAATGAAGCATTGAATTTGCCATCTCCCTGGGCTTGGATCATTAGCTGCAGTGTTATTATAGGTGTGCAGGTTAATCTAGGCCTGTTCCAATTCTCTGGGCAATTGAAACATGGGAGAAAAGCCCCAGCCACCAACAACTTCTTCCTTGAGCAGTTACTTTCCTTTGGGCACCAGGGGCTGTTTTCTCTGGAGCATTTTCTTGTCCTGTTACTAAGAACACAAATATTCTCAGAAAGGACAGACTTTACACAGCAGAGATTTTGGAAAGTGTTGAGCAGAACTTGATAACATGTAAAATTTGGTACTTTTTATTTATTTTATTTTATTTTTAAAATAAACTTGCTACTGGGCATGATTGATTTTATTTCTTTTTAATGTTTGTTTGCATCCAGAATTAAAATGATGGCTGGGGAGCTTGGATGTGATGATAAAGCTGAGTCATCTGAAGTAGGATCACAGTTTAGGGAAAAAGATCTGCAGAGAAGAGGAAAGCTGCAAAAACAACAACAAAGAGTGTATGTATATAAGGCATAATTTCTGGGGAAGGAGGGGTAGGTACAGCAAACAATAAAGCAGAATTCTTTCCTAATTACAGTAGAAAAGTGCTGTAGTCCTGGTTCTTCACAGCTGTAAATAGGTTTTGTTCCAAGAGGTAAACAAAAGCCTCTTGAAGCCTGTATTTGGTTAGCAATAGAAACATATTCCAAGAAAGTCTAGCTTGAAATTCACTTCAAATAAGATGTTTCATTAATAGGCTTGTTATGTTCAACATGGCCATGGCTTGTCATTTGCATGGGAGATATTGTACATTATGATCTAAATATATAGTGAATGAGGCTGGCTGTCTTTTTTATCATAAGAATTAGTGAAATAAAAATAATCTTGAAATACAGAAATCAGGAACTTGAAGCAATAGAGCTAAATCTGCTGCTACCTGATTGTTGGAACTAATCACTAGTGGAACAAAATAGCATTTGTTTTTCACAGGTCAGTTCTGAAACAATTAGTTAACATAAGCATAAAATGGTATCAAGTATAGAAAGTCATATAACTTAGATGACAAATATATTTCCCAGCAGGAAAACTGACAAATGTAACAGGGAGATCATCAGGGCTATCAGAAGAGGATTGGGAGATTCTAGCACTGATAACTTAGGATATTTTACATACTATAGCAAAAAACTTGTTAGGTGATGTCATTAGATTATGATATTTACACAAAATTCAGTTCAAAACTGTTTATAGCAGCTGTATTTTTCTCTTATTTATGTTGATACAATCTAGGACAAGAGTTGGCACAGAATGTCTCAAGCAATTCTTTTAATGAAACCTCATGATCTTGTCTTTGGGTTTTTTCCAGCATTGATTTGGAATCCTCTCTATGTTCATCTAACATGGACACTCATCTTCTTCATGAGCCTTGTGTTCTTGTGTTCCAATTAATTATTTCCAGGACTCCATTAAGTTATGATGCTGCCAGTGAGATTTTAAGACACTAAAATAATACAGTGGCTGGTGAGTGGCACTGAAGCATTTACCATGTATCTAAGATATATTATTTCTATATACAACTGTTCCACAAACTGTGGGCCCCTGGAAATATGTAATAGTGCATGTGTGCCTTTTGCTGTGGAGGATAACTACTTTGCAAATGCAAACATAGATCAAAACTTCATCCCTCAATTACACAGTAGGATGAGAGTGGAAATGTTAACCTGCTTTTTCTTACCAGCTGAGAAAATTGCTTTTTGCATTTGGGAACATATTTCCCACAAATGCTATCCCTGCTCTGGAAGGCAGAGATGCATCTGCTGACTGTGTGTTACCACAGGAGTTTTGAAGTTCTACAGTCAGTGGAGGAACATGTGGCACTCAAAGTGACCTTCAACCACCATGTGGGCTGGTTGGAGAAAAACAATGAAATACCAGATTCCAGGATCTCTTAACTTTCTTATTAATCTGTATTTTTTAAATCTTCTCTTTTCACAAGGGAATTTTATGACACATATATTTTTTAAGTTCATAATCACAATGTGATGAATTATTTTTCTGCTTCAGCAAGAAGATCTTAAGTTGGAAATGCTGACCTGATGGGCCAGAGGTGTCAGTATCAACATGTAAACTTGCTCTTGCCATGGAAATTTAATGTGAGTCATATTGGACAAAATAAAATCTAGAGACTTAAAGCTCTTCATTGGCCAGGTCAAATCATTACATAAAGAAGGGAAATAAGCCATAGTAAGCAGGAACTCATTTTCTGGTTATGGATTGAATGTGAACATATCATTGGCCTTGATTTCAATACCAGATGGTTTGTTGGGTATTTCACTCTCCCCAGAGGCAGCTTGTAGGTTGTTTCTGACTTTCTTACTGCATGTTTGAGATTATCTACAATATCTCAATCTTTTTCTCCCCTGTTCCTAATTAAAAGAAATACAATTTTTAACATAAAAGTTTAGTTCCTCTAGAGCCTGCAAAAGCATAAACTCAAAGTTCCCTTTTTTTCAGTACTGGCTTCTTTTCTCAGTGCTAGTGCTTCTTTTCTCAGAATTGCTAGAATATTTGGGGCAGATAAATACAGAAACAGGCATCCAGAAAAATTTCATTTAGTGCCTCATGGCAAGGCTGCTAAAGGAAATGGCAGTCTTTTATATCCACCTTGATCAGGAACTTATTTCTGTAGCATTCATTTAGCTCTGCAATTTCTATTTCAGATTAATAAACAGGTCCAGAGGGACAGAATCCCACAGCTCCCATAAAACATCTCATTCAGCTGTTTCTAGAAGTTGCTGCATAGCATTTGCTTTCAGCTTTGTTGTTGAATTTGAGGTATTTTAAAATGTCATTACCTTCTGTAGCACTAAGAATTTTGCAGTAAGCAAAATGTCAGTAGATATATGAATTCCCTCACATTCTTGCTTTCATGCCACTGATGTAGGTGAGTTTGCTCTTTATGAGTGAACCATATTTTTTCTTTCAATTAGCAAAATTTTTGCCCGTTAAAGCATGTAACCTCTAAACTTATTTTCATGTGGCTCACTGCCTCTCTTATCTGCTAGTTAATATGATTAAGCAATTCTTTGTTGATGAAATGTGGCCACAGCATTTCCTTCTGCCATTTCAGAGAAGTGCCCATAAATTAATTTATAATTTATATCATAGCCTACAAACTTATTTCTTGCCAACAAACAAAACCTTACAATCCTTCCTGGGCTTTGGAAAATAATCTGTGGTGAACAACTGTGTGGCAACACCTTTGCTTTGGTTTGTCCATCCCATATGTAGGTTTTCATATTAAGCTACTCTCAGCTCTATTTGCAGAAGCCTTAAGGATTTTTTCACAGAGGCTTTTCTTATCCATATTAATTTTTTTGCAAAGGATTGTCATGTGCTTGCCCTCCCAGTAGTTTTCTCAGCTGTGTTCCTAACATGGTGTTTAATTCATCACTTGCACTCAGTTGCTGGTGATTTAAGTAATTTAAACCTCTTCTAATTAAGTGATTCCCAGGGAAGATTCATGAATACCCCTCACCTATTTATTCCTGAAGCCCACTGGAGTTAGGACTGCTGGCAGACAGAAGCTGCCATCTCTTCTAATGACCCTGTTGGTTCCACCCATCTGTACCAGAGGTGTTTGTCTCTCCCATTCCTCATCTAGCACTTCAGCTCTATTTTGCTGCAACTGTGACCAGCTTTCCCTTTTTCATTGAGAACCTAGAGAAGAGAAATCCCAAAACAACACCACAGCTACCAGGTGTAAGATGATTTACTGCAAATATTAATCAATTGGATAGTGTCATATTCATTCCAGTTCAGAAACAAACTTATTTATATTAAACATAACAGCTTTCATTCATTTTCCAATCAATTCAGATTATTCTACAGTTGTCTTAATGCATTAGTCCCTGCTAAGCTGAAGATATGCACCCGTTAAATAATGTAGAAAAAATTCTGAATTGAATCAAATAAATAATAGACAAACAAAGAGCCATAATGGAACAGAATAGTTTCAATTAACATTTATTTTGTTCAGGCAAAAATGTGTTAATAACACAAGGGGGCAGGGAAGTTAAAGTGTTGGTTTAGGAAGGCGGGGTCAGTGGGATCCCCAAGGGCTGCTCCTGCCGTCATTCCTGTTCCCAGCAGGAGCAGAGCTTAGTCCAGAAAATCCCCAGAAGTTTTCACTCACCAGGCCCATAATCCTTCTCAAAGTGCCCTTTTTTAAGGGCTCCAGTTTCTGTCCTACCTGTTTCCTGTCTTTCAGGATACTTGGATAAACCCAGCCTTGCATCAGCTGTGCAACACCTTGGTTGTGCCAAGATTGGGAATTGGTTGCCCCATCCTGTAGCCATGGGAGCTGCAGGGGGCACCTGACAGGTCAGAGGGGTGTCAGGTTTGCAGAGAGGCAGCCCTAGTTTCCAGCAAGTCTCTTTTTGAGAAGAAGTGCAGGTGAGCAAGCTGCAGCTCTGGTTTTTGTGTGGCCTGGTACCAGCTTATGTAGAATTTCCAGTCAAGGTTTCAGAGCTCTGCAGATGCACAGCATATGGTACAAGGACATTGTCATTTGTATTGTATTTTATCACACCCCTCTACAATACTCTATTATTTAATCAAAATACTTCTATTTTACAGTGGAAGGTATGTTAGATACACTTTTTCTCTTTTTCCTTTGTGATATTTCACTCTGGCTTTAAAATTCATGGCATGAAACCAGAAGGCAAAACAAAACTCATGGGCAATGCAATCCCAGTAAAAAAGACACAGCTCTCTTCTTAGGAAATACCTCTTAAAGAGCTACTTTGGCCATATGGAGAAGTTTTGTTTCTCCCTAAGCACAGAAATAACAAGGCACAATTGTTAACTGGAATGACAAATTATTTCTATTTAGTGTTAGAGATTCTGCATTGACAGTATCTCCCATTAATGGCTGTGCCATTAAAATGGAGCAGGAAATAAGGAAACCAAAGTGATAAAGGAAAGTAATGCTCATTATGGAGGTCCCAAATGTTTTGTAGAACCAAGCATTAATCCACTTGACTTCAGGGAGCACAGCATTGCATTGGCCAGGGGAAAGGCTGCTGTGCACTTGATTATCAACTTTATAAAGAGATCTGTGACCTTTTAAAATTACTACAAAATTGCAGCAGATTAGCAAAATGCCTTATGACTTAGAGTGGAAAAGAATTTTAAATATTTTATGTTCCCTGAATAACAACAGAAAGAACATATTTATTTCATGTTGTAGTAGACTTTAACTTTGTTTTCTAGAAGCAGCCTGCATCCAAGAAGCTATTCTTTTAATGGAATTCTTGAGTGAAAACCTATAACAGTTATTAAAGCTTTATGAGAATGGCCAAACAGAACATTCCTGAATTCCTTTCTATTTGTCTTCATTCAAAGATGATATTGTAGCAATAATAGATGTAAGGCAATAATGGATATAAGCCCAGTAGAAATATTCATAAAACAAAAGAGATCATAAATCTAATAATGGTGAGGAAAATATGAATCTGATTTTGACTTTTTTGATATTGCTGGACAAAAATCAGGAGTGTCTCCTTAGCTACCAGAAGAGTCACCTATGAGGAAGTGAGAGAAAAAACAGTCCTTGTGCCTTGTAGGAGGAATAAAAACCTGTAAAATATTGCATGTGTTAGTTCAAATGTGAACAGAATAATAAATTATACTGCAAAACGGGGAAAGGTGTTAAGATGAGCACATTTTATAAGCAAGAACTAAACAATATTTGAAGTATCTGAGAAGGCTTCACAAACTGGGGATGTTTTACCAAGTAATCTCTGGCTCATTCCTGCTTCCTCTACTTGTCACTGTGATGGGTAGAGAAATATTGCTCTTTTAAATGAACATTTCAAAATTAGTCTTTATTTGACTGAACTGAAAAACTCATTTGTGAAACAAGAGGGAATCTTCATGGCTGATACAAACAAATTAGATGTTTTCTGAAGAGGTGTTACACAACACCAACAGAGTGCATGCCTGACAGCTGAGGAGAGGGACAGCACAAACAGGGTCCTGGCCTCTTGGCCATGCTGAATATTTTAAAATATGATGGTGTGTCACCAACCAAAGATTTTCTTTGTTGTTTTGTAATTCTAATGAACAGCTTTAGTGATTGGTTAAATCACTTGAGCCTTTTCAATCAGATCACAGCAGCTGTTTAATTTACAACACAGTTAGGATCATCCTCTAAACCTGTGGGCTTTTGAGCAAAATAATCAAGAGAGAATGATTTCTCTCTTTCAGATTCCATTCAGTAAGTGTTGTTGTCAGGCTTTGGATTAGTAATGTGCATTTAAGTAAAGCAGTTGATAGGGTTGGATATGTAAGAATATCTATCTGTCTCTGACAGGGCACAAGGCTTCTTCTCTCAAGACATTAATCCCAAAATGAGCAGTGCAGCTTGGCAGGTGCACTGTGTTTTGGCAAGGCAGTGACATTAATGATTAACTGCTTTGGGTCATTGCTGTGGTGTGCCCATTCACAGACAGTCCTGTGAGGTGTAGGAGAGGCCAGATGAAACTTGTTTTACATTGTGTCCTTCAAACAATTAATTGGTGGATAAAGATCTTATTTGTTTATTTCAATTGCAGTCACTCTAGGATTGTACCACCCACAGGTGTAATCCCTGTTGATGTACTGGGCTGGAGAGCTGAACAAGTGCAAAAATCTCTTGTGTAACCATCAGCTGGGGAAGTGCTAGAAATGTATGACTCAGCTTGAGGAGTTACCAGTTCCTGAGATCTGCCCTTGTGTCTGAAACCCTCAGGAGAGCAAACTGTTGCTGCTTATGCCACAAACTGGCTGCTTATTTGAAGGTGAAGAAGTGAGATTTGCATTTCCAAATTGTCTGGAAACCCACAGCATCAGGAGTGCTGAGAGGATAATATGGGATTTGGGCCCAACCTAGACCCATGGTTTGATATTTTGTAATGTAGAAGTGAGTTTCAAAGCTTACATTTTATATCTATTGGATTACATGTAGGAATGTACACTTTTTAATGATTGAATTGCCAGAACAATTGGTGTGCTGAGGTATTGCTCCATATGTAGAAATTGGTGATTAATATGCTGATGTACATTTGTATTTATGAAGACAGAAAGGTCTGAAGTGAAAATTGTGTTCAAATGAGGACTACAAAAGATGATACAGTTCTAATTTCCTCTAAGTCAAGGAGGCCTTCCCTCTGATAAGCAACAGAGTATTATTTCCCTAACCCTGGTGTTCACCTTACTTGTGTTGTAGACAGTGCACCATGAACAAATAACTAAATAATCTCTTTGGCATCGTCTTCCAGGAATAAAACCCTCTGGAAACTCTGAAATGCAGGTACATAACCCACCATGTATAGGCACAGTATTTTGGTATTGTTTTTTGGAATTACTGTTCAGAAATATTAACCTACTTTTTGCAAAATAGGGCAGTAACATTCTTCACTGAAGGATCATTCCTGATGGTCATGTGTGACATTTACAGAAAAAATTATGGTAGGCAGCAGTGATGTTGCTAAATATCTGATATACAATAACACAAAACTGCCATCTACAAGTAATCCCTGTAATTTCCTATAATTTCTTTTTCTGGGAGATTCAGATATTCTGTCTAAATGCACTCAGTTCAATTTTTAAATTAAAGTGATATCACTGATTTCAGACCTGGCAAACAAAAAGTAAACACCAATTTAATGATGTGATCTCCTTCCTTCTTGTGTCCATGGAGATGTAACAGTTTAATTTTTTTCTGGTCTTTAGGTCTAATATAATCTGAGCACAGCTGCATTTCCTCCTTCAGAAGGAATTTTACTACCCTGTAACACATGAGCACCCTGGCAACCTTCCTAAACCTGTGTGGAGATGGATGTGGAAGCTATTTTGTTTCAAGATAACCTTTCCCCTATGTTGCTGTAAATCTTGAAAATTATGAACCTTTCATAGGCAGTGCCTTAGCAGAGACTCTAGCTGTGCTTTTATAATCAGTGTTTTCAGTTTCGACTAATATGAAAGAAATCTGTTTTTCTTTGTCAATTCTTTATTTAAAAATATACAATTAAAAAAATTATTCCTGCAACACATGCTGTGTTCCCCAATCTTATTCCACTTTTGCTGCCCCATTCAATTGCAAAGGGTCAGAGATATCCCAAAACTCTACAAATTACAACTTCAGTGCTTTCACTGTCAGTTTTTGAGGAGATTTGTAATTGATTTATTCTTTTATTAAGTCAATAATCCTGAAACATGAAGAAGTTTTATAAACATGGAGTATACACAGAAAATAGCCTTTACTGTCTGACAGATATCTATATAGGAAATTACTGGCTTGATTTGAATAAAGATATGAAAAGAATTTCAAGATTGCAAAGAAAAGCATAGAAATATAGGACATTCCAGAATTCCAACAACACATAAGAGTAATTTGCCCAATGTATGCACACTTTTTGTCATACTGTTCTATTGCTGTACTCATATTTTTTTTCCCTTTAAGACATCTGTCACCTTCAGCATCTTTTTTGCAACCTCTTATCATCTTCATCTCACCCTGAGAAGGCTCCAGCTTCCACACTTAGGGGATGTATTGGTCAAGAGGTTTGCTGCTGGCTTTTGATGTGATTGTTGGGTGACTCAGAATTAGAGATGTCCCTCCCTTTTTGGGGTGCTGTCATTCAGAAATACCCAGTTCTGAAAGGCTGAACATTTTTCCTTTCAGGTTTTTTCTTTCCTTTCCAAGTAGCTCCTGGTGCAGGCTTTTTGCTGCCATGGGTGGTGTGGTGGAGGATGAGAGCTCTGTTTTTTTTCCAGCCCAGCAGCCTGTGGGGGGCTGCCTGGGGAGTGTCATTGCTCTGACAGAGCCCCAGGATGAGTGGGTGCATGGGCACCTCCAGTGGGGAGGGCAGAAAGGCAGCTAGCCCAGTGATGCTCAGCTTCTCTCCAATAACCTGGATTTTAGCAAGCTCCCTTTGTTTACATCCCTGCTAACCGGGCATTCAGTTCTGAAGTGGCAAAGGCTTGTCTGATAATTTAAAATAATATATTCTAGGGGACAGTGCACTGCCAGGGCTCTGTGCCTCCGGTGACTTCTCAGTTCTCATTTTCTGTTGATATTAAACCAAGACATTTCAGATCCTCTGTGGCATTTCAAGTGAGTTTTGGTTTGGGAAATCAGACTGTAGAGGAAAAACATCTATCATGATCGTTATACAAAGTTCACATTCTGCTTGGAGCAATTTTTGGAAAAATATTTGACAGTGTGTTAGGGTATGTTAGTCTGAAAGGATCTCTTGAAATAATTTCTAATTCCTCTATATCTAAACTAATTGATTCACCCTTAACACCATTCAAATTGAGGAACTTCTGATGCTGCTGTGAGATGCTGGATCATTAATACTACCCTGGCACAGCAGAGTAGCAGTGTGTTCATTGCCTGAATTGGTGGTTTCACTTGTGTTTCCAGGTTAATATCTTTTTCTGTAGAGTTATTACAGAGCCAAGCTAGCTGAATTTTAACCTGCAATCCTTTGGTCCCAGAGATAATAGGTGGGAAATAAGGCAGCCTCCACTGTAATGTGGGATACCAGGTTTGCAAGCCAGGAGAAAGAAGGGCTCATTTCTCAGGTACTGCTATAATCTTATTTAGCATTTGATTGGGGTGTAGAATAAAAGAAACCTCAAGATAAAATATTCCTTTTCTAAGTTGCTTGGAATGGAAACGTGTATGATGGAAAAATGATGGGAACAGAAGGGTGAGCACAGAAAATAACTTTACTCCTGACCACTCAAGGAGAATAGACCGATATTATTGCTTTTTGATTTCTCAAGAGAAATCAAAGATCCTGGTCATTTCATGCCATATCCTTGGAGGCTAATGGCTGATGTACTTCAGAGCAAAATGCACTATGGCTCTATAACTGAAGAAAATCATTGGTTGTGAACACAACAAATTTTAAATTATTTATTTATAGTTCTAATGGAGCCAGAGCCATATTAATTTGTGTGTGAAATACATTCAGTTAAAACCTGAGCTGTGGGAGAACTAAACTGTTTTCAGTTTACAACTGTAAATAGTTGAGGCTGTTAGGTATAGAGGAAAATATTCAAATATCTGAATACAACATCTAAGTGAATTTGGAGTTAACTTTGGCTTTGTTTCAAAATAGCTCTTTTCTATTAAAAATGAACCTAAATTAAATGTAGAGCTCTACATCCATACTCTTGTCATCTTTTGACTGAACAAAACAATCTAAGCTTCCCCCCTACTTTGCTGCAGCTAGACATAAAAGCATAATTCTTTTTCAAGAGTGAAGCCACTTTTTCTCACAGTGCTGTAGCCATTATTCAATCATCTTTCAATCAGCCTAAGTGGCCATACTCACTATATCTCCCTGGTTTGTTTGCATCTAAAATATGTCAATATCTCTTTCTAATAAAGTGAAATATGACTATTGTAGCAGTGTATTCACATTCCAGATTTACTTTCAATGAAACTAAGTAATTATCTTTAAAGCACCTATAAATTAGAAAATACATGTTCAGAACTGTATTAATAAGTGGATTCATAATTGCAGGTAAGCTGTCATGCTGACATAACCCCAAGTCCCTGCAGAGTTACTGTGAGGTCAAAAGACACCTGACACAGAGGAGCTGAGTGGCAGTTCCTTTAAATCTGCTCCCACTGTGGGAACTGATGACCTTTCTGGGACTAGGAGGTAAATATGGAATGAGTTCATGCCCTGTGGTCTTGCTCTGAATATAATTGTGTTCAAGCTGCAAACAAGCCAAGATGTGAATGACAGTGAGGGACAAAAGGATTGGGGTGTGCATGAGGAACCAAACATCAATAGATACCTCAAGTGTGTTTTCACCTTGGCAGAGTGTGTGATTGGAATTAGCATTCAACTCCTTTGTGGCTCTGGAACTGTTAAGTGTAATTTGGCACAAGCTTGAATAGATAGGCTTCTGCAAGCCTGAGGTATGGATAGCATCTCCTGAAACAAGGAGCTGTTATCCTGCTACTGAAACTGTTCTGTGGATAACAGTGATGGGAGGGCAGGCACAAATCCAAGAGCAGAACGTTTCTGTTCCTGATCTGGACAGCTGTCTGCCGCTGGTGACCCAGGGATGGGTTAAAATTGAGATGGAAGGCAAGCATCTTAATTTTCCATCTCGTGGAAGAGGCAATGGTGTGTTACCTGGGGAGGAAGTCCTGACTGTATAGTACAGGAGGAGCAAATGCCCAGTTCAGGAATTTATCATCTTGCAAGTCTTATGGTTATTACAGGGAAGATCAACTAGTTCCAACCCTAGATAATTCATATGGATATGGAAGAAGTACACTTTCCCTATCATGGGAATAAATAATTTATAGAATCTTTTTTGCTGCCCTGAGAGGCAGCTGGCTTGGAATAATCAAAATTTGACTCAATGTTAAGGAAATATAAATTCAGACCTGTTGGTAGTCAAGGAAAATACACATATAGTGAAATTCTTCAAGTCATTTTGGTAGAACTTGGTAACCAGACTGTGTAAATAAAGAAAAGCCTGTCTCCCATCCAGCTAGATCAGTTCAAATTAGTAGTTACCTGTGCAACTGTGTGTGTCTCCATCTGGGCATTTCCCCATCTTTCCTTCTTTCCTGTGCTGTTCTTTGGATCCTGAAGGCCCTGCTGTAACAGCCTATTTCAGTGTCAGGTCATCAGGGTCTTAGTGTAGAAGTGTCCCAGCTTTATTCTGTTACAGTTGCAACATTTTCTGTTCTGGCCAATTTTTTTTTTCATCCTTCTTTCTTCTTTTCATTCACACTGCAGTTAGAATTTTCTTGGACTAGAGGTACAGTCACTAATAACCTGTCCTTATGAGGATGTCCTTGCTCCATTATTTTCTACTGTCTGTTAGCTCATTTGTGCTGGAGCCATCTCAGTAATCTTGCAGTCAAGGTGCCCACAAGCCTCTGCAGCCACTTCAATGTTAAGGGCAGACTGCCTTCAGCACTTTCATTTCACTTCTTCAAAATAATTTCTGTTTGTATTTGTTCATTATGAGGCTGGCAGGGGACTGCACCTTCGAAGTAATAAAAGTATTGCACTGGTGTGCACTGCTCAGAGAGTCCCAGAATCCCAGGAGAGGACCAAAACGGTGCTGCAATGAAGGTAAACAGCAGCCACTGCTCTTCCTTTATCCTGCCATGCCACCACAGAAGGATGCCAGATTGGCCAAGTATGATTCCCCCTAGCTGACTACTCCCAAAGACCTTCCTTTCCTTTACATGCTTGATGACCTCCAGAATGTTATCTTCCATCACCTTTCTAGGCATGGAGCTGAGACTGACTGCTCATTAGTTTTCCTGTGTTATCCTTCTTGCCCATTTTGAAGATGGGTGTAACATTTGCTTTCATCCAGTCAAAAGGTGCCTCTTTTCTGATACCAGATCCCTGGGGTCAACAGAAGCAAGTAGGTTATTGCATCCAGCTGGTATTTCTGTGCATCTGGAGCCAGGGTGATCCATAACTACATCCAGGCAAAAATCCCCAAACATTTTTCCACTACATATGACTGGATCCTGTCATCCAGTCTGTGCTATTTTCAAATTCAGTCTTGCCTTACAGGATACTCACCCCAAACTCCCCTTGCTCTTCCTTCATGGACAACCTTTAAAAGCACAGACATTTAAATGCTGACTCTCTTTATCTTGCCCAATAGGGCCAGTTGCCTTAGGGAATTGTTAGTGGAGTGGATGACAGGGGGAAGGGATATGGAAAAACACTTCTACTCCAAGAGTAGGAAACGTGCAACTCCTGTTTAACTGTGATCCAGGGATTTGGGGAGTGCTAGAACACAGTAAGGTGAGGCTGTGGTCCCCCTTTTTCATGCAAAATGATGCAGGCCTGGTTAAACTTTGTATTAAAGCATTCTGGGGAGTACATTTATCATCAACATCCCTTGACAAAAAAGGGTAAATTACAAATTTGTGGTACCTTGATGCTTGAGTTTCCTAGCAACAGTGGTTCCTCTGAAGATGACCCCTGTCATTTCAGAGTGCCTGAACCTGGACATTTTAGATAGCCTTCTGTGGATGTAATGAACCTTAAATAAGCCTTTCCCTTATGAAAGCCTCATTTCCCAGTAAGCAGATTTTATTTCCAAATCTCATGATAGCTTAATGATAAAATATTGTAATAGTTCTACTTATTGTGAATAGTGTCACAAAGCAGCTAAGTGGTTTCTTATTCATAAATGCACCTGAATTGATGTTTAATAACTAACTGTTTTTTAAAACTTATCTTTCAGGTTGAGAAAAGCAGCTCTTGTTTACTGAATTAAGAGTTTAGGGCTTTACACCCAGTATCTATTATTATTTGTATACCTGAAATCCTATTGCATGACTGCTAAGTAATTTACTTAACTTTTATATTTCTAAATTTCAAATTTCATTCCAGATTTTTCTCCCACCCGTTTTTAAAACTCAGGCTTTTTCTTTCCTCTGTGAAATAGAAAATTTTAATGAAAAGACCTCTAAGGGCTTTAAAACTAACTGGAGGCTTCAGAGAGGTGGATATGAATTGTGCACTGAGTGGGGCACAGCTGTGTCATGAGAGACATTCAGAGGTCTCTCCTGGCTGCAGTGCTGTTTGGTGATTTTATTAATGGACTGAATGATGGTATGGAAGTGATGCTTGCTCACTCTGCACATTCTCTGGGTGAATGAGCATCTGGATAATTGAGTATTTAAGCTGATCTTGATGTATGAAGGAACAGGATGCAATCTGATGAGGATGCAGCCTTGCACACACTCAGGAATGGTCATTATCACCATCCATGGAGGTATTTAAAAAGTGTGTAGATGTGTCAAATAGGGACATGGTTTAGTGGAGGACTTGGCAGTGCTGGATTTGGCTAGTGGTTGGATTTGATATCTTAATGTCATTTTCCAAACAATTCGATTTTACAGAAATATATTAAGAAAAACAGATGCAGATAAACTGGTCAATGTTCTGAGTTATTCAGGTTTCAGATACATATATCATGAGATATAGAAGCCTATATTTAGCATTTGACAAGATGTAGATTTATTTTCCCATGTATGAAATTAGAGGTGCAGCTGGGTCCAGAGGCTGATAACCTGCATAATGAAGCTAGTGTGCTTATTTATGGTATATGCAGTCTGCACTGCAGTTATTGGTTGCATTTTATTGACTGCATGTATTGACAAAAATGAATAGAGGGATCCTCTTCCCCATACCTTTTCAATGGATTCCCATTTTTTCCCCTCAACTTTTATTAGTGTGCTGGACAGGGCTTAAATGAATTTCTGGATTGGTATCAGGATGTTAAAAGATGAGAGTGAAGTAGAAAAAGGATGGGGAGGTTTGTATCCATGTGGTACAGGTTCATGGTTGCAAGAATACAACATTGTCACCTGGGAAATGGAAGTGATTGAATAGAAAAGGGCTTAAATAATACACATTTCTAACCAGCTGCTGTCAAAGCATTTAAAGCAGTTCAGTTTGGTCTATTGGAGGATATCAGAAGAACCCTGAGAATTGGTGCACTGATTTTTCGAACACATCTGAAATTAAACAGCAACATTAATATTAACATTAAAATTAAAAAATGCTGGGTGAGCAGTGCACACTCCTGCTTTAGCAAAAAGCAAAATCCATGGACAATGCAGCACATTTCTCTTTCCCTGATGACATTCCCCCATCCACTGAAGCAGCAGGTTCCTCTGTATTCTCATCAGAGCTCTTTGCACACATCAGTGGCAATGCCAAAGCACCAAGCAGCAAATTAATAGAAACATTTTCATTCTGATAAATGCAAAGAAGTCGATCAGTTACCTTCTATTGTAATTAAATAGCCATTGTAACATTTGTCTCACCAAGGGAAAGATGTCAGGCTTGGTAGGGAAATACATGATATTTTGAAGCATCTGATAGTGTATTAAGTTGTTAAACAACAGTATTCTATAGAGTACAAGAGACATAAAAGATGTTTAAGTGCTACAGGATAAATCCATCTGAAACATGAAGACAGAGATAAAAACACTATCATGTACAGGTTATACAAGACAAGAAAAATTAATATAAAGGTACATGTCTGGTCCATACTCCTTCCTCTTTGTACCATCTCTTGCCTGTGGAAATTATATAAAACAAGTAAATCAGTCTTAAAACCTCAGTTTCTTGAGTGGTGTAAGTAAAATGCCATTGATAAACATTTTTGCACTCGTATTTGAAATACGACAACTAAGTTGAAGTTTAATATGAAGTTACAGAAATAATAATAATGAAGTTACAGAAATATGGGATCTCTTAAGAAATCAGATGGGAAGGAACTTTCCCTTCCTGATATGGCTATATCAGGATGTTCAGGAATTTATCCTGACTTTGGAAAGCCTGCATGGGACAGGGACTGGCTCTCTGGGCAACCTGTCTCTTTTTGACTGCCCTCCTGGTGAAAAGCTTTCTCCAGTCTGAACCTCTGTGCTCTCAGTGTATGCCTGGGTCAGGGCTCTGGGGCCACTCTTAGTCCTCAATGCCCATGACTGGTCTCACCTGGGACCTCAGCCACGCTCCTGTCCTTGGCTCTGGGACCCTCACTGCTGAAGGCTCAAAGAAAAATCCAACTCGAATTTTTTCCCAGGCTGTTGGCTTCCTCAGCTGCAGTTCAGATCTTCCCAGGCTGGGGATTTTCTCAGAGATAAACAAGAAAGGAAGAATGAATAGCGTAGTTGACCACAGAGCTGTGTGATGTTTTGCACAAAACCTGTTTTCAGGAGGTGTTGCCTTCTTGGACCAATGAGCCCTTTCTATTCTGTATTGCACAGTTTATCCTATATAAGTGTGGTGGCCTTTCAGTAAACCTCTTCTCCTGCTGCCTTGCTGGAATCCTGTGTGTGTTGCTGTATTCACTGTTCCTAGTCTGCCAGTGGCACACTGAGGCTTTGTCACTTTGGGCAGTGTGGTGCCCTTGCCCCCAGCCCTGGCTCTGTCTCTGCTGCTGTCTGAAGCTGCCACTTCTGGGGGCTGCAGTTCCCCAGCCCAGTCTCACAGGGTGCCCCCAGCCCAGAGCCAGCATGGCAGTCCTCTGCCAAACCCACTGCAGTCCATCTTTGTTAGGAAAATCTCATCTAACAGAGAGATCTGTCCTCTGTAACAGGCCAAAGTCTGAAGCTTGGCCTGAGTTCTGCTAACCTCATGTCCATCCTGCTGTCTCCTGTTTCAGTGTCTTTACTTCCATTTCCTGATGGTGTTTTTACTGATACAACTGGACTTTAGCCTGAGAATGCTTTATTTTCAAAACATCAGTCTAACTATTTAGTGGTAACACACATTTGGCAATTAGAGCTGAACAATGAAATAACAAGGGAGTTTCTTAATAAAATTGTCTAGAACATCTGTAATGGAAACAAAATAACTAAATAAACTTCTAAGTAATAAGTTGTTTTTTAATATTAATGTAATCATATAACATTTCATTGCTTCATAATTTTTGTTAATACAATTTTATGTATCAATGATTATTTAAATCTGATTTTCTTACCTTTTGTTAGTTAGATTCCTCAATGAATCCCAGGGACAAATATAAGCTCAAAAGAAAATGAATGTAGCTAATAAGCTAAAATACATCTATAACCCTTTGAACTAAAGCAAATAAAGGAGATATGACTGGACAAGTCTTCAAAATCATGACAGAGTTATTATGTAATAGTTATTATTGCTGCCTTTATTTAAAATAAGTTTTACTTTCTTCTTGAGTGGAAATTTTGAACCAGCTAATAAGTTGGAAGTTGCAGCAGAAAGGACCTGTAGGTAGTGGTGGAACACACAAGTAAAGGCTTCCACATCTGGAATCACCTTTGCAAACTTTCTTTTTTTTTGGAAGAGTATTGAATGTCTGTGCATGGTTTGCAGGCAGAACCTCTGCTTAAAATCAGCCCATGCATTCAAAAAAACTAGGCAGAACAGCAAGACAATTGAGAAAAAATACAAGTTCTTTCTATTAAAGGATCATTCCTCCAGTGAAACTTGATGGCTTTACATTTCTGGCCTGATTGTTGTAAAAGTTTAAATATTGTTCCCTTTGGGAGCATCTGGTCTCAGTACACAGGTGGGAGGCTGTGACCCAGTAACTTTTGCTTCTCATCCCTTGCTGCTATTCCTCCTCTTGCTATGTGACTGGGCAAAACAATAACTCAGCCAGATATCTTATTCTCTGTCTTGCTTGGAAATATTAAAGTCTTTCAGGAGATGCTGAGAGCCCATGGAATTGCAAAACTCCTCTCTTGAATCCCTGTTTGGGAGCTGCATAAAGCAAAGGCAGTTCTCCAGCCTCTGCTTCTTGTTATGCTTAAATCCCTCTGGAAGTAAGCTGTCTTGTGTTCTTCATGAACAGCACTTATGTTTTCATGCAAGATTTTTCACAGGGATTTCTATAGCATCTTTATCTCCAGACAGTGCATAGGCATTGCCTAATCCCAGGTGTGTTTATGGTTAATATCTAAATTAAACTGTGAGCAGCTAGAACAGCTCAGGATAATCTGCATCTCATAATAAATGAATATTTGGATTTCCTGCCAAAAGACTGTGGCTCAGATGAAGCAGCCCCAATAGAAGAAGTAAATAAGTTAGGAACTTAATTACTGCCTTGCAGGATATGTATTCAGAAGTTTCTGTGCATAGCAAAACAAGTTCAGGGGATTGCAGTAATTTCCCTTGCCACTTTATTTGATTGTGTGGTGATGGAGAGGGAATAAGGTAACTTAATTTGCATTAAAATTATGATGATTCCTGTTTTTCAAAACCAAATATTCACTGAGAATAGGAATAAGAATAAAACAGCCCATTTAGGTGTTTTATTCACAGTCTTATTTTGCATCAGTGATAAATTACAGTGATTTTATATTCCCTCAATGGTATATCAAAATGTCTTGTAATAAGCAGATGTTAAAGAAACACTCCTAAAAATATTGTATGGTCCATTTTTGCAGTGGAATTTGTCAAGAGTTGTATGACCAGAAAAACCTTAGGGTGAGGAGAACTGGGGCTCCTGCTAGAAATCTGTTTGGGAAATGAAGCATTTACAGTCACATGCTCACAAAAGTGATTAAGTCAGAGGGCAAAGGTGGTTCCAGAGCAGATTATAAATCATGAGGTTTTAAAGCAGATCACCTCTGAGATTTTCCTGATTTGTTTTTATGATTTGGAAACCCTTAGGCTGTACATATTTCCTCTTATCTTCTTAAGCCACAGAAACTTGGAAACTTAGTTTTTGTTCCCCAGATGAAAGCTGAGACTATTATGTACAGACATGAGTTAGGAGCTTGGACTCCAAGAAAGAACACCAAATGAATAGCAAAGCCATTGCTGAGAGTTTAAAACCCAGCTTTCTTTCTTGTTTTGATTTTTCTTTTCCACATAACTGAAGTACAGGTTCAGATGGCATAGACTGGATGAATCTGAATAAATGAAGGTTTGGCTGAGCACTTACTGATGATGAAATGAATCTAACACTGAGGGCTCTCCATCAGACACTTAAAATCCCAGATTCCTGGACAATTTGTGTCTTTTGAAAGCAGCTGTTCTGGTTCTAAGATTAATAACACCTCTTTTCCCTTTTTCTGATTTACAGATGTTTCAGGAAACATTTCAGCAAGTTTTGTGTGCTGTCATATTTTCTTTGAGATGCTGTTGGACTGATTTCTTCTGTGAGGCTCTGTATGTGTGGAGAAACACTGCAGGAGACACAGGGACATCATCTTGGACAAGCAGCTGCAAGAAAAGCCTTTCTAGTCCAAATTAATAAAATTTACATGGATTGAGAATAGAATTCCTGCTTCTCAGTGCATCCCCAGCCTGCACACCCTCACCAAGCAGCCCTTGTGGAAACAGGGACTGCTCTGTGAAATGAGATTGAGTTACAACACTCTTTTGGATTAATCCCAGTATGAGAACCCCAGGAAGAGAAGGATTTTGAATATTTTTCCTCATCCCAACTTTTTTTTTTCACCTTTTTTCTTTTTTCCCCTCTGATTTTCAATATGCAGAACAATATGCATTTTAAAAACTACTGAATTTTTTCCCTAACTTACTTCTCCAGATACTAAAATTGCAACAGGCCTGATGGCTCCTGCAGTTACCCACCAAGAGTTTCAGTTTCAAAGAGAAGTAGACATTAAATCATGGCAGAAAAAGAGAGAAAACAGTAAAAACTCCTCTGGTGTACAGGGTTTGAAGTTTAAATCAGACTTTGTGTAGGTGAGATCTGAGTTGGCAAAGCTGAGGAATGGGCTTTTCAGAGAACACTTTCTACTCAAGGAATCTGCTTGGCTTCCTGAGCAGCTCATTTTACATTTCTTTTTCAACTTGCCTTTTTTAGCTAATTGTGTTGTGATTAGAAACAACCTCTTCTTCCCCAAGTGTAGCTGTTGGTGTTCTTGGCAAAAAAATGATTCACGATTTTTTCTGGACTTCTTGGGCATTACTGTAAAAATACAAATACTCATACATTCCTACATTATCTTATTAGAACTTCTTGCAAATGTTTTCCCTCTTATAAACAAATAAAAGTGTTAATCTACACTCTTTTTTTATGTTTTTTATTTTTTTCGGAGGTGACAAGACTGTTACACTAGAAAATACATTTTTACTTCCAAATTTTGATTTGGTTTATTTTTGGTTTTTATGTATATACCATTGTAATCTGGAGTTACTACTGTAAGGAATATTTGATTTATGTTGCCAAATGAGTGCAGAACATGGCTTTCCAAATGTTGTAAGAATTTATAAAATTCTTGGAATAAAAAACAAGATTATAGATGACATTTTGAATCAGACTGCCTTTAGTGTGCCTCCATGTGTGAAAAAATGGAAGCCTTACTGACAAGCAGAGAACAATGAGCTGTAATAAAGAAATATTGAAACGTGGAAGAGCAGGAAGTGAAACAGAAAGGGGAAAATTAACTGGGGCATAATGTGGATGAAAAAAGAGAGTTCACTGAAGAGAACACCTGAATCAATGACTTAAAAATGCAAAATTCTAATTGAGATAATGAATAGGATTCAGAAAACTTTCTGCAGGTAGTGTGTCAGCTTCAGGGGAAATTTTAGAGCAGAGAAGAAAAGGAGGTGGAGACAGTGTCCCAGATGTAAATAAATCCATTAACTTTTAGAAGTACATCACACTTGGGGGAAAGACAAAATCTAAGTGTAAAGTGGGACTGATATTCCTTTATCAAGGTGGGCTGAGGGAGAATTTATTTCCTTACAGTTCTGTATCAGCCCAGACATCTGGGACATGGCTTCCAAATTTAGAAGAATATTTTAAGGCAGCTAAATCTGTATTTAGGGATCTGAATAAATGGGTTATCTCAAGGGCTTAGCCCCAGCATTCTCCTTTCTCAGACAACTAGCAGGTGTATGTGCTTACCTGTGGACAGAGACAAAACTGGTGACCAAACCTTGTCATGCTGAAATATCTGGATTACATGTGCAGATAATCATCAGTCTTACTAGGCTAAATGCTATCTCTTTAGTTCCTATTGATAAGACTTGTGCTACTCAACATTTGGCTTAGACCACTGCAGTTTTCTAATACAGAAAGAAACCTTTCAGTGACTACACCTCATGTTTCAACTATTGCTGTATAATTCCTTCTTTTCTAGTATAACTGTATGGTAAAAAAATAGATGGAAAAAAAGGTTTGTTCCTTTTATTTATCCATGTCTTCACATTACTACTTGATAATAAAAATGAAATTTAGAAAAAAAATAGCAGGAACAATTTGGTTCACAAAATTTTGGTAAACTGTAATATTCTTGAAGAAGGAAATAAGATAACAGGAGGGCTTTCAGATTTGGAGAGCAGGCATGTGCAGAAACAGAGAAGTAGAAAGTGCTCACCTGGAGCTACAATGTCCAGCTCTGAGATGCACAGTAAACTTTTTCTTATCTAATTATGTTTTTCTTATGCAAGATTTTTCCCATTATCTGAAGAAAGCTTTGTGCATTGTAAGGTGCAAATACAAAGTCTTGCCAGGGCTTTTTTTGCCAGGAGGGAGCTGGTTCAGCTGCCTCCAGGGAGCTGGCAGGCTGCAGCCCACACTCGATCTGGACATAACTAAAGTGATATTCAACAGCATGATGGAAACCATCCCACTGGTAAATGACTGCAGGGGAGCCCCAGGAAAGCCAGTTCTTCACCTGGGAACCTGCTGGGGTCCCACTTGCTCTGGGTTCGCCAGCCCACCCCTAAATAATTGCAGTGAAATATGCTGAGGACCTGCAGTGCTACAGACACACTCAGAGACCTCACGACCTTCTGCTGTGGTGCAGTGCTGGAGCTGTGCTTTCCACTCAGCAGGTTGTTTACTTAGAAATATACTGCTAAATAAGCCTTGAGTTCTCTCAGGTTATTTATTTATGTCATTGTAGCTGCAGATGAAATAGCCTAGAAAACAAAATTCAGGTGAGAGGCGGATGAATTGATGTTTTAAGTTGGGTGTTTGGTTAGATTACAGTCATTGCTTTCATCCTTTGAAATTTTGTCTTAATGAACATGGTAACCTCTTAGTGTCAGGCAACCTTTGAGAGGTGCAAACTCTTAAACTATAGCTTTAAACGATGTTTTCTTTCCATGGGAATTTCAAGAAACCTGTCAACATAAATGCATATAAATCTGCCAAACATGCACAGCACTTTCTGAGAAAATATTTTTTATGACAAACTCTGCATGAGGGTAATGGATTGCAACAGCCATTTCTTTCTTCCTTTTTTTTTTAGAAGTGAGATAATTTTTCAAGCACTTTTCAGGACCAATGGTCAGCACTCCATCTGTCCATTTTACACAGGTGAGAAAACTTAATATCATAACACAAAGCATAATACAACTATAGGTATCTGTTGCCCCTTCTGAAAAATCAAAACTCACTCCCCATGGCTTGCAGGATTCTCCACTGCTGAAATAAAATTTAAAAAATGAATTTAAGCTTTCCTTTCATTAACAGAATTGCAATGAACTGCTCCCCATCAGGCACAAACTTCCATTATTTGGGAGCATAATGGTGGAGGAATGCATTCTGTGTTTTTGCACTGTAAGACCCTGTCATCTCCTCAGCAGCAGGACAGGGGAGCAGGGTGATACTAACACAGACCCAGCAGTTGCCAGTGACAAAAAAAGCTTTTTTTGAGCTCTGCTGCACATTAAGAGCAACTTCTCTAGACTGCATGTGGGGAAGACTTGCCAGAGCAAGGGCACATGTAGTGAGAGCTGCAAAATCAGTGAGTAAAATAATCCTAGGGAAAGGGCTCTTGAAAGTACTGAAATAGTGCATCTTCCTTCTTCTTTATACTTTTTAAAAGATATTTTCTCTTTTCCTCTCTTCAGGAATATGCTGTAATGATATTAATGAGCTCTTGATTTCCCTGATTCAGGAATCTCATTGTAGGGTAAAGTAATAGCATGAAAGCCTAAAAATTAAGAAACTGACTTGTTTCAATTATGCAATTGCATGGGGAGCTTGAGAGTGTGCAGCATAAGCACTCAGACTCTGCATTAAAGAGGAGGGCAGCTGGAGTTCTCTAAGGGCTGACAAAGGGATGCACAACTCACCTGTGGTGATTGTTGAGGAGCATGTACAGCTTGGGTTATATCTGACTTTGCAGCTCTGTGACTTGGGTTGATTCAACTCCATGGTTCAATTTGCCTGACTTGAAACTTCTTAAAAACTGCATCCCTGAAGTGCTTACACTTCACCCTTAAGGAATTCATCACTATGGCAAGTGAGTGGTGGCATGTGCAGGAAGGTGATTCCTCACTGATGAACACTTGCTACAGTGTTCACATAAGAAGCTGATTAAGTTACAAGAATTTATTGCTTGTTTTTGTTGCACTGAAGAAGATTAATAATGAAACACTACCAAGGGCTGTGTGCTTGCCAGGGCACATCCTTCAGAACCCTGAATTTACCACATGAGCAGTGTGGCAGTGAGTTGGGCTGTAGAGCTGGGAAAGCCTCAATCAGCCTCATCTTTGAGTGAGACTGGAAAGCAAACTCTTGAAGGGGCACCTGCAGTCAGTGCCTGAGCAGCTCTTTGGAGAGCCAGGGAAGATCAGAGTCCTCAGAGCTTCTGGTGAGCCAGTGGTCCTGGGGTGAAGATGGATTTGATAGGGCAGAGCAGTGGGTGAGAATGTGCACCACATCACATGCAAATGATGCTTTTATGACTTCCTGGCTCTTCTCACTCTTCAACAAGGGTAATAACCAGTCTTTGCTCTATTTCAATAAAACTTGGTGAAAGAGATGGGTCAGATGGTGCCAGCTGAGTGCTTTCTTTGGTGTCACAAAAAAATGGAGATTATTCAGAGACAATGCAGCTTTGCTGCAAGGTTTTATTTTCATTTCAACATTTTTGTGTACAAAATTAGGCTAACCTTCACATTTTTATTTCTTCACACACAGTCCAGTGCTATTTAGAAAGCTGAGTGCTTTTCAAGTGGTCCTAGCACCAACTAATTTTTTTCTTTCTTTCTATGTATTTCTCTTCAGAACTGACAAATGTCATTTTGCCATGCCCTGACAATCACATTGAGAAGTTACTTAGCACCTGCCATGCTTTCCAGCTAACTGCAAGATTAGAGCTAATAGCAATACCTAAAAACCATGCAGACTGCTATGATGATTAGTTGTTGATTTATGTTTGGTACAGAACATGAAGTGGGAAATTACTGCCATCTTCATGAGCAAGGTCTTGCCTGTGCTTTTAGAAGCTCACAGCTCACTTCTGTTGGCTTGTAAAATAAAAAAATTGTCTTAAAACAAAGCATGGACACATAACAGGACTGTAACAGGAACACAACTTCAGTAGAAGGATTAAAAAGTCTCTCCTGTCAGAGTGTCTTTAGTCCAACAGAACCATGTGCTTTTTTTTTGCTCCAGGTATCTTTTGTATCAGCACAAAAAAACCCCTTTTAATAAAGTAAAGGAAGAAAAACCCAGACAGATTGAAAATACTCTGATTGCTGTTTCTTGACAACAGTATGTTTTGACAAACTGCACTGGCTCAAAATAAATTGAAATTGTGGTAAGTTAAGCATGATCTCCTGGGCAATGTCATAGAACATACCTGGGCTTTCTATATGGGGTAAAGAGCAGTGAAATATCTGTAGTGAATAGATGATGTGTTTTTGAGGATTTTTCTCTCAGAAGAGTGTAGCTCTGCTTTGAAAATTAGCAGTAAGGATGTTATGGGCTGATGTTTGGACTGGCTCCTCTCCTTGCTTCCCCCGTGCAGCTGCCGGTCCCTCCCTCGGATGGTTTTATCTAGGCTGGTGTTTTCCGGCTCTCGCTCTCTTGCTGCGCTTCGGTTGTGGGCTGTGTCTTGCTCTCTGCCGTCTGCTCAGCTGTGACCCCCTCCCCTGGCTGCTTTGGCCGGTTTTTTTTTTCCCCTTTTCCCCCAGCTGTTTTGTCTGTGCCCCCGTGTTGGCTTGTCTTGGGTTTGCTTTTGCTTGTCTTGGGCTCGCTTTAGCTTGTCTTGGGCTTGCTTTGGGCCTGCTCCCGGCTGCCCCTCCCCCTCTCTCCCTTCTCCCTGCTCCAGGGTTTTGCACCGACTCCGGAGGACAAGGATCTGGACTTCGGGGGCCGCTGCTGGAGGTCGGCTTGGGAGGCTCTGCCGCTCTCCCCGGCGAGGACCGGCTGGGTTCGTCTCATCTGGGTTTGGGTTGGGGGAGTGTTTCTTTTGTATTTTTGTTAATAAAAAGTTTTTTCCATTTTCACCACAAGAACAATTCTTTCTGAGCTCATTGAAGGAAGGAATTGTAAAAAAGAAAAAGGGGGGGGGGGGGCCCTTTGGAGCTCTTTTTTCCCCCAAATTTGTCCTAAACTTGGACATACTTTTTGGTGCCCCGTGTGAGGAGGAACTCACGACCTTCAGATTATCAGCACCAGAAAAAAGTGGAAAAAACTTTTATCTAATACTATGTTGGTTTCAGCTGTCGGCATGGCTAAGTTTCTTAAATCCATAATATCTTTTGTTGTGGGGACCTGTTTGTATGTCGGTTCGTTAGGTTTCTTTGATGTTTTGATGCCTTTGTGGTCAATGGGTCTGTTTACTCATTCGGAGATAGCTCCGGTGTTGTCTTTGATGCGTAGTTTTTGTATGAAAGGAATATTGACGAAAATGCTCATCGGGCTAGGCTTGGTTGCAATGGCTTACAGGAGATTTATGAGAATGTTGGAATCTGCTTCAGGGATGTATAAATCATGGTTTGTGTTATTTATTAGAGGAGAAGCAGGCAAAGAAGATTTCCTGCCTTTATTTCCTTTCCTCTCCTCTGAATCGGTTACATCTTTATTAGAAAACATTCAGATCTCCCTGATCTCCTTGAGTATTAAGGAAATCATCTTTATGGTAATTAATTTAGTAAGTCTTTGTTGCACCATTTACAGTCTATATAGAATGAAGGCTGAGATTTCTAAAGGGGCTGGGAAGACTCCTGATTTAGGAGTCAAGCTCGGCAGGAGGAATCTTGAGTGGAATGGCAAATGGGAGAAAATGGGCCAGATTTTAAAGGAATTTTCTGACCCCATAATCTGGGAATTCCCAACTGAAAAGATTCAGGATCCAATCGAGGTTGCAAGCTACTTAAAAGGGAAGTGCCAGGATGGTTCTAAAGAGAAAAGGATTATTACAGTGAGCTGGGCCCTAGCACATGCATATCGCACCCTGCTAGGCACTATAGAGCAGGAGACAGAGGAGAGGGAACAGGGAGATAAATTGTCTCCTATCCCAGTTACGCAGGTTGTTGCCAACACCCTAGGCCGAAACCCAGCAACTAAACTGGAGAATAAGCCCCAACCAATGGCTGTGGCTACCAGTACAAGAAGTGGGAAACGCACCAAGAAGACCGATCGGCCGGTGGAGGATGATGATGATGATGATGCTGGAGAGGGACCCTCGACACCTCCTGATGTAAAATTAGGAGTCAAGACAACTGGTGGGAGAGCAGAGACCAATAATGAGTCTTTTTCCCTGAAGGATCTTCGTGGATTAAGAAAAGATTACACCCGGAGACCTGATGAATCTATTATCAGCTGGCTGGTTCGTCTCTGGGATGTGGCAGGTGAGGCCACAGTTTTGGATGGCTCTGAGGCGAGACATTTGGGGTCTCTGTCTCATGATCCTGTTATCGACCAGGGCGTGATGAGAGGGGCTAACCCTCAAAGTCTCTGGGAACGGGTCCTGGATAGTGTGGCACAAAGATATCTGTGTGCAGATGACCTATATGTGCAGCAGACCCGATGGAAAACCATAGAGCAGGGGGTCCAACGCCTCAGGGAAATGGCAGTAGCAGAAATTATTTTTTCGGATGATGTAACAACTAGAAATCCAGACCTGGTACCATGCACACCGGTGATGTGGAGAAAGCTCGTGCGGCTTGGGCCACCTGAATATGCGTCTGCCCTAGCAATAATGAAGAGAGATGAGGTGTATGAGACAGTACTCGATATGGCAAAGAAGCTTCGTGCATATGCGGATGCAGTACATGGCCCGACTCATGCTAGGATTGCAGCTGTGGAAACACGCTTGCAAAACTTAGAAGATAAAATAGAGAAAAATCATCGGAGACTCAGGGAGGAGATTAAGGAGGACCTCCTCCAAATTTCAGCTGTACAGATTAGAAACCCTGATATCCAACGCAGACGTTACCCCAGTTGGGAGAGAGGGTACACTCCCCGAGCTGAGTTGTGGTTCTTCTTGCGAGATTCTGGAGAGAACATGAGAAGATGGGATGGGAAGCCTACGGCTGTTCTGGCACAACGAGTGCGGGATTTGAAGGAAGAAAAAATTTCCAAAAAGAAAGCCGCTCCTGTTTCTCGCAGCCAAAGTGCCGAATGTGATACTGATAATGACATGTCTGACCCTCTTGAGGGAACTTCTAAGATGTATGCCTCAGAAAAGAAGGAGCAACAGGCTTAGAGGGGCCCTGCCTCTAGCCAGGGGGAGGCAAGGGAGAACCGTGTTTTTTGGACCGTGTGGATTCGATGGCCTGGCACTTCGAAACCACGGAAATATAAAGCTTTAGTGGACACAGGTGCACAGTGTACGATACTTCCATCAAGACACATGGGAGCAGAATCTGTTTCAATTGCTGGTGTGACAGGTGGATCGCAGGACTTCACCCTGGTGGAAGCGGAAGTAAGTTTAACTGGAAAGGATTGGAAGAAACATTTTATTGCGACTGGTCCAGAGGCCCCATGTATTTTGGGCATAGATTACCTTCGGAGTGGATATTTTAAGGACCCAAAGGGACTAAGATGGGCATTTGGAATTGCAACTGTGATGGCAGAGCGCATCCGGCAATTGAACACCTTGCCTGGACTATCTGAGAATCCAATTACAGTAGGACTTCTGCAGGGAGAAGAACAACAAGTACCAATTGCCACTTCAATAGTGCACCGTCGGCAGTACAGAACAACGCGAGATGCTGTGATTCCTATTCATAAGATGATCCGAGAGCTGGAGAGCCAAGGGGTGGTCAGTAAAACCCACTCACCCTTTAACAGCCCCATTTGGCCTGTGCGTAAATCTGATGGGGAATGGAGACTGACTGTGGACTATCGGGCATTGAATGAAGTGACTCCACCGCTGAGCGCTGCTGTGCCGGACATGCTGGAACTCCAGTACGAGCTGGAGTCCAAGGCAGCAAGGTGGTATGCCACCATTGACATTGCAAATGCATTTTTCTCCATTCCTTTGGCAGCAGAATGCAGGCCTCAATTTGCTTGCACCTGGAGGGGCGTGCAGTACACCTGGAACCGACTACCCCAGGGGTGGAAGCACAGTCCTACCATCTGTCATGGACTGATCCAGGCTGCACTGGAAAAGGGTGAAGCTCCGGAACATCTACAATATATTGATGATATCATCGTATGGGGAAACACAGCAGCGGAAGTGTTTGAGAAAGGAGAAAAAATTATTCAAATTCTCCTGGAAGCCGGCTTCGCCATCAAGAAGAGTAAAGTTAAAGGACCTGCTCGAGAGATTCAGTTCCTGGGAGTGAAATGGCAAGATGGACGGCGTCAGATTCCTACTGATGTTATTAACAAGATTACAGCTATGTCCCCACCTACTAACAAAAAGGAGACACAAGCTTTTCTAGGTGCCATCGGTTTTTGGAGAATGCACATTCCTGAGTACAGCCAGATTGTGAGCCCTCTTTACCTTATTACCCGCAAGAAGAATGATTTCCACTGGGGCCCTGAACAGCAGCAAGCCTTTGCTCAGATTAAACAGGAGATTGCCCATGCAGTAGCCCTTGGCCCAGTCAGGAGGGGACCAGATGTGAAGAATGTACTTTACTCAGCAGCTGGGAGCCATGGTTTGTCTTGGAGCCTGTGGCAGAAGGTGCCTGGTGAGACCCAAGGCCGACCCCTGGGATTCTGGAGCAGAAGCTACAGAGGGTCCGAAGCCAACTACACTCCCACAGAGAAGGAAATCTTGGCTGCCTATGAAGGAGTTCAAGCTGCCTCAGAGGTGATTGGCACAGAAGCACAACTTCTCCTGGCACCCCGACTGCCAGTGCTGGGGTGGATGTTCAAAGGAAAGGTTCCCTCTACTCACCATGCCACTGACGCCACATGGAGCAAGTGGATTGCCCTCATCACGCAGCGCGCCCGTATTGGTAACCCAAATCGCCCTGGGATTTTAGAGATAATTACAAACTGGCCAGAAGGTGAAGATTTTGGTCTCTCTGATGAAGAGGAGCAGAAGCAAGTGACCCGGGCTGAAGAAGCTCCACCGTACAACCAGCTGCCAGCAGATGAAACACGCTACGCCCTTTTCACCGACGGTTCCTGCCGCATTGTGGGGATGAACCGGAAGTGGAAAGCTGCCGTATGGAGCCCCACACGACAGGTTGCACAAGCTACCGAAGGAGAAGGTGGATCGAGTCAACTTGCTGAACTCAAAGCTGTTCAGCTGGCCTTGGACATTGCTGAGAGAGAGAAATGGCCAAAGCTCTACCTTTACACTGATTCATGGATGGTAGCCAATGCTCTGTGGGGTTGGCTGGAAAGGTGGAAAAAGGCTGACTGGCAACGCAGAGGAAAACCAATCTGGGCTGCTGATGAGTGGAAAGACATTGCCACTCGGGTGGAGAAGCTCCCCGTGAAAGTCCGTCATGTGGATGCCCATGTTCCCAAGAGTCGGGCTAATGAAGAACACAGGCACAACAAGCAGGTAGATCAGGCTGCACAGATAGAGGTCTCAAAGATAGACTTAGATTGGGAACATAAGGGAGAGTTGTTCCTGGCTCGATGGGCCCATGATGCCTCAGGCCATCAGGGTAGGGATGCCACCTATAAGTGGGCACGAGACCGAGGGGTGGATATTACCATGGACAGCATTACCCAAGTCATTCATGACTGTGACACTTGTGCTGCCATCAAGCAAGCCAAGCGGGTAAAACCCCTCTGGTATGGTGGACGGTGGTCCAAATACAAGTATGGAGAGGCCTGGCAGATTGATTACATCACACTGCCTCAGACCCGCCAGGGAAAACGTTATGTGCTGACCATGGTGGAAGCCACCACTGGATGGTTAGAGACTTACCCTGTGTCCCATGCTACTGCCCGCAACACCATCCTGGGCCTGGAAAAGCAGGTCCTTTGGAGGCATGGTACCCCTGAGAGAATTGAGTCAGACAATGGGACGCATTTTAAAAATAAGCTTGTTGACACCTGGGCTAGGGAACATGGTATTGAGTGGGTGTACCATATCCCTTACCATGCACCAGCTGCAGGTAAAGTGGAGAGGTACAATGGATTGTTGAAGACCACATTAAAGGCATTGGGTGGGGGATCTTTAAAAAACTGGGAGCAGCACCTGGCAAAAGCCACTTGGTTAGTCAACACTCGAGGTTCCACCAACCGAGCAGGTCCCGCCCAGTCTGAAGGCCTTAATGTGATAGATGGAGATAAAGTCCCAGTGGCCCATGTTAGAGGGTTGCTAGGAAAGACAGTATGGATTCATCCTGCCTCGAGTACAGGCAAACCCATTCGTGGGATTGCCTTTGCTCAAGGACCAGGATGTACTTGGTGGATAATGCAGAAGGATGGAACAACCTGCTGTGTACCTCAGGGAGATCTGACTATAGGATGAATTATAGACAAATGTTATTGTTGAGTGTTGCCACCATTGTATACTAGATTCTATGAATAGAAAGAAATGTGTAAGTATTGAAGGTTTAAGCAAGTCAGGAAATTTTCATATCGTGTTTAGTGAGTGTGTATCCCAATCGTGTGTCAATGATCACGATGTGGGATAAGGGGTGGAATGTTATGGGCTGATGTTTGGACTGGCTCCTCTCCTTGCTTCCCCCGTGCAGCTGCCGGTCCCTCCCTCGGATGGTTTTATCTAGGCTGGTGTTTTCCGGCTCTCGCTCTCTTGCTGCGCTTCGGTTGTGGGCTGTGTCTTGCTCTCTGCCGTCTGCTCAGCTGTGACCCCCTCCCCTGGCTGCTTTGGCCGGTTTTTTTTTTCCCCTTTTCCCCCAGCTGTTTTGTCTGTGCCCCCGTGTTGGCTTGTCTTGGGTTTGCTTTTGCTTGTCTTGGGCTCGCTTTAGCTTGTCTTGGGCTTGCTTTGGGCCTGCTCCCGGCTGCCCCTCCCCCTCTCTCCCTTCTCCCTGCTCCAGGGTTTTGCACCGACTCCGGAGGACAAGGATCTGGACTTCGGGGGCCGCTGCTGGAGGTCGGCTTGGGAGGCTCTGCCGCTCTCCCCGGCGAGGACCGGCTGGGTTCGTCTCATCTGGGTTTGGGTTGGGGGAGTGTTTCTTTTGTATTTTTGTTAATAAAAAGTTTTTTCCATTTTCACCACAAGAACAATTCTTTCTGAGCTCATTGAAGGAAGGAATTGTAAAAAAGAAAAAGGGGGGGGGGGCCCTTTGGAGCTCTTTTTTCCCCCAAATTTGTCCTAAACTTGGACAAAGGAGAAGAAAACACTGGATTTTATAGTCTTTCCCATCTTTTTCTGCTCACACCTCTCCTGCTGGGAAGCCTCACTGCAGCCAGGGAACTGGCTACAGACAGTAGACTGTAGTAGACTACAGAAGGTGGGGAAATTGCTAACAGACTGCTGAAGATGGGGAAAGTGTTTTGGTTCTAGAGATCACCTTTAACACAGGCTGCATCCTGGGGAGCCAAAGGAGTGGGACCTGCCCCCTTCCACCCATACCTGTGCTCCAGTATGTGTTCAGGGCAGCCCCTGTCCCTCTCTGGTTCCTGCAGCTGTGCAGGAGGGAGGCTGCAGTGCTGGGCTTGCTCCAGAGCAGGCTGAGTGTCAGAGCTGGTACTCAGAGCAGGAGCCCCTGCCTCACACCTGCACAGACAGATCAGTGCCTTGAGCTGTGCTGACCCCACATCACCCAGCCTGCTCCCCTCTCTGCTGGAAAACACCCACAGAGCCCACGAGAGGAGCCACTCAACAGGCAGCAGATTAGCTGGGGAGGGAACTCAAATATCTGCTGGGTGTGGATGTCACTCCCCACCCAGGTCACCCCCATATTCACATCTTTCTGTTCCCTGGCCCCACCAAGGGTAGGCAGCAGGTTTTCTTGTAAAATACTCATTAAAGGAAGAACATTTCATGTATTTCACCAGTATGACAGTCAAGTGGGAAGTTAGTTATTTTTCTGTGCCACATACTGCAAAGAGATTAAAGTCGGTTGTCTTGCTGGAAGGTGTTACCATATAAATCACACAGGTATTGTTACTAAGGAAAAATTAACACTGAAGGAGCTTTACTATCCATCCAGCATGACATCCAGACTGGAGGGAAAGGATGAGACATGCACTTCCCATTAACCACAGCAGTTACAGATCTACAAAGTTTTAACTGATTTCAGCATTAAGGAAATGAAATCTAGTGTTGCTATGGGAGACAACAGATAAAACCAAAGTATTTGAATGTAAAGTGAGCACAGAGTTGAAAAAGGTTGATGTGGAGTGATCAAAGGGAATCCTTTATCCTTCACAGAAGATGGAAAGAAGAAATGCAGCTGAGGAAAAAGCTCTTTCAGTCACAATAAAAAGAGTGAAAGAGACATTTCTATACACTGCTTTCTTTATGCAAATTGCAGAACTCATACATTTTCAGAAGTCTTGGTAGGAGTGGGATATATACACAAATGAACAGAACTAGAGAGAAAGCATCATAAAAATCAAAGAAAAAGCAAAGAATCTTCATCCCAGCAACTTTGGCCTTACCAATATTTTAAGAACTTGTTTTAATTCCTTATTTCTCTCACGTGTTTCATATCTGACGGCAAAAAGTTTAGCAGACTGGATTTGACTCAGCTCATTGGGCAATTCATCTACATATCCAGCTTTCCTTTCTTGAAGAGTAAAATGTTACCTCACTGTGAATAAATGCAATCCCCTTTTGTATCAGAGAATTGCACCTGAAAATCCATGCAATTTGCTGATTTTTGGCTATGAAGTGGTAGCTTCCTCTCCACATTTTGGGATCTTAGTGAAAGAAAAACTCTGTTCACAAAGGAATTCCATCCACTTGAATTTTTCAACAAATAAATTATCTGCTACTTCTGGCATGCATTAAAAATTGTGAAGTGCCTTTCTCCCTAAACACATGAAAGTATTGGTTTGCTAAAAATAACATTTGGCAGTTTGATGACAACAGCCTTTAAAGTAGAGGCATTTGAACTGCAGCTGTCTTCTATCTTTAAGGCAGTAACAGTGAACTTTGTCATTCTTACAAAGAAATATGACCAAGATGCCTTGTACTGGTACATTTGATTTTTCCTAATTGCAGTTTTCTCTGAATCTCTTTCCTACACAGTGTCAGCTTCACATCTCTTGGATCTTCATTCTGACAATTTTAGTTATATTCTATTTTCTCCTTCATTTACTCTTTTCACAAAGGAGACTAATCACTTCTTCACACTGATGAGTTCACTAAAGTCTCATTTCTAAGCTTTTTCCTAGTCACCTATGTTCTTTCTCCAAGTTTTTTCTACTGGCCCTATGACTTTTGACTTTCACAGCACAGTTTCCTGCATTTGATTGTTTTACATGAACATTTAATTGCTTCTCATTCCTGCAGACATTACTTGCCTGACATTTTATAACAAGACTTAATCAGGACATTTACACTCATTTTTCAGTTGAAACCAAAAGTGGCTGTGGGAGGAGACCCATTTCATGAATTTTTATAGATAAACATCTAAAAAGTTTTAAAAGTATTGGAATTTTATTAGCATTTTGAAAAGATTTCTATTTTACAGCTGAAACCCGCTTGAAAAATATTAAAATACTTATTTACATTAATTTTAAGGTACCACCATGGGATGTAGAGGGACCCTAAAGAAAAGTGGTTGTTTTGAGACATATGAAGATATTGAGCAGTTGTGAAAGGCTGCTGGGATGAGAGGAGGTAAAAGACAGAACACTTTGGGCTCTGTAAGGCTATACCAAATATTTTCCACCAAAACCCCCTGAGTAGCAGCTGTTGTCAATCAGGTTTTGGCTTACACACCCTCCTTACATCCTATTTTGGCACACAAACTTCCATTTGCAGAGTGATGTGGCAGAAGGGGGAACACCTTTTCTGATAAAGATGTTTGTCGGACAGGCTCTGGTCTTCTCTCTGCTTAGAATTTTCCTTTTTTTTTTTTTGGTTTTTTTTTTTTTCCGTTTTTTTGTTTTGCAAAGCTTTTATTTCACAAGTGCTCTCCACATTTCTTGGTGCTCCTGAGATGTTTGCCATCTAATTGTTTGTGACACATCTTGGCTGCTCTGGGAGTAGTTTACAGGTGCCCTGCTGAGGAGAGCTCAGCAAAGCATGATTCAGAAAAGAATTTAGAAATGTGGCTTATTATTCAACACACCAAAGAGCAATACAGGAGGACCAATCCATTGGTGTAAAAAACCTAAAGCCTGTGGTGGAGCTGCTCTTACAATTGGACAAAGTTTTCCGTGCTAAGCTGGGCTAAGACCCAAGAGCATTTTCAGTACCAGAGGGTCATCACAGCAGCACAAGCCACACCAGCCTGCCTCAGAGCTGGCAGCAAATGCTCACTCAGATTGGGGCTCAGTTCAGCTCAATTTGCTGTCAATAAAAGGCGTAGGCAGTGTAGATACATATCTGTATTTGTTTTTGAATCTGCAGCTTGCTAACAAATACCACATCAGAGTGATTATATTTACATTCCAGCACAAATCATTCAAAGGAACATGATCAGACAGTGAAACTACCAACTGAGAGTTCATGTTTTCTTAATGATGGAGGTTTGAAAATACAGACAGGCTGGAAGCTCTGTTTAGAAAACTATTGAGTAAGTGCAAAACTGACAGAGTGAATTTAGTTGATTTAATCCAGATGTTCGCATTTTAAGTAAGGGAGAAGACACATCAATGAAAATTTATAAGGGTAGTGAGAACATGCATAATGAGACACTGGAGAGAAGAATGTAAACCAGAAGTGTCAGTGAGGATTAGGAGTATGAGTGTTTTGCTCCATTAGTATGTATTAGTGCAGCCAGCCATGTTTGAATTTCAATTTGACATAATTTGGAAATGCATTCTATTGTAACACTTTGTTAAATTGTGTGCTGGGGATTTCAAGAGAATTAAAAGGAATCAGGCACTCTGGTGCCACCAAAATTCAGTGAGCCAGTTGTGGTCCTTCACAAGCTGTGGTGGTTGCACATTTTTATCAAAAACTAATGGCTTCAGCATGGGTCATACCCATTCCACTAGGGCTGTACCTGATTTTGTTTTTTCTGAAACAGCAGCCAAAAAAAAGGATTGGGCAAACTATTGCCCTTACCTTTCCTCACTGTGAAACCAGTTATTAAATTCCAGTGTATGCCAGTGTTGCAGCTTTGCCTGTGTGACCACAAACACTTATTATGTTGCCAGCTCTCCCTACAGCACCGACAGTATCACCACTACATCAATGTCAAATTCAGATTTTGACTGGAATTCAGGGATTGTGATTTACACTGTCATCACTTGAGATGATGTATTTCTTCACTGGGTCACTATTTCTGGTAGGACCAAACAAAATTCAGATGCTTTCAAGTTCCTTGCAGCATCTCAATCCTGTTTCATGACTTTATTTCAATATGAAAGTACCACTTACCAGAATGCACTGTTTATCATATATTGAGTATTTTTCAGCTTTCTCACTTGGTACACTTAGCCTTGAGCAGACTTAAAAAAATATAGAAAGATGTCTCTATATTGTGGAAGCCCAGGGCGTACCCCTGGCCTCCTTGGGGGTCTCAAAATCCCCCTGGCAAGGGTCTCAAAGATCTCTGAGTGAGACCCTGGTGTCACAGGTGCTGAATTCTAACCCCTGGGGGAAGTTGTCAGCACAAAGAGAATGGAAACAAGCTACCAAAATTAGTAAAGTATAAATTAGACTTTTAGAACTTAGATAAATAGACTTTTGGGAATGTTTATGAAAAGGGACACATGGCCAAGATGGAGAATTTGGGGGTGGACACCTTTTCCTCCTTCTTCTTCATGTCATCCATGCTGGGTGACACGTTGGCACTCTTGGATTGGATGAGGTCAGGGCTGGACCATTTAATAAAATTGTATTATATTGGGAAAATTTTGTAAACATGTAATACGTAGTACAAACTATATAAGATAAGCCCTGCCTTCACCAGGCAGATTCCACCATGGATGCCAGGCTGAGCAGACCCTGCTGGCCAGGCAAAAAGTGCCTGAGATAAGAAATAATAAACAATCCCTGGAACAAGAAAAAACCGTCTCCAGCAATCTCTCTTCAGCTGCTTCAGAAAAAACCAGGGTTTGAACCACCTTTATGTCCCTCTGGGGTGATCTCGGGGCAAAAAAAAAAAATCCAGACTTGGACACCTGGCGTCCCTGGGTGGGCAGTGACACTATATTATCTTTCAGTAAAGCTTTCTTTTGCTTTTTATCCATATAAAGTATGGCAATGGCCAATGCCATGACAGGGATACAGTCTAGTTAATTTTGAGCTATGAACAGATCTCTCTTTTACTTTTTTCTATTTCCAGTCTGTGCCTTTTGTATTCTTAGTTGCCTGATTGACCAGTAATAAAAAGGAAGTTTTTCCCACCTGTAACATGTTACAGCCTGTCTGTTGATTAAACCTACAGTGTTGGCAAAAAACAATGCAGATTTGAGGAGTGGGTGGGTAACCAAGAAAATCTGAGAACTTAAACAATTATTAACATAGAAACATGAGAAAGAAAAATTTTGAAGAAAATTGGATATAAGCTTATGAAGCTGAAATGGTTTTTGGTGTCTTTAAGCAAAACATGGCATTTAACATTGATCCCACATTTTAAAATAAGTATTTTTTTAGGAAATAGATATGAAAAATTAAAAAGAGCAAAGTCCCCAGGTGCCCCCTTCCCTACTCCACTGTAGGGAGTCCTTCATGCTCCTGAGTGCTGGGCCCTTGTGAAGGTTTACCCAAGGTTTCAACCAGATCTGGTTTGGATTGAAGCAGCCCTTGAGTTTGTTTGCCTCTGTGATCTCTCTCAGCTACTTAAAAACCACCTGAAAGAGAGAAACACACCTTCATCTCAGTACCAGCCTGCTTCCTTGCAAAGGCTTTGAGGAGAATGATTGGGGGAGGAGGGAATTTGTCTCTTTTGAACACCAGCTGAGGATTTTGCCTATACCTTCCTTCTGCTTCAGCAAGAGAAATTCATCATGTGTCAAATAAATGAGTAATTTTTTCCTGATAACTATGAGAAAATTATACTCTCTCTTCTTTATGTTTGATAATGAGAAAATTATACTCTTCTGTATGTCTGGAATGTGTAACATGCTCTGCAGAACATGCTTACAACAGTGCACCTGTTAGAGTATGTTGTAGTTTAAATCATTACTTCTGAGTTTCTTATTTGACTTCCCATCATTAATTCCACTATGAAAGCCAATTTGATGTTGAACATGAAGAACAGCTGCTGAAGTTCATATTCTGGAGAGACTCTCATTAATTTAAATGGAGTGGCAGGAGGTGACCCTGAGTTAGTAAGGACACTTGGCTTTGTGTGTGCAATGAAAACATGGTTTGAGTGCACTAATAACATCTGCCTTAGATAAAAAACATATGAGCAATTGCCTGGAGAAGCACTGAGCCACTCACCTGGAAAACACGGTGTTTAAAGCACATTTCCACACCCATATATGTCTTTTTTAGAACAAAGAATTAGAGACATTCAGTCCCCAAGAACTAGAGCAATGATTTCAGGTTTTCATTTTACTGAGACAGGCTGTGAAGATGATTGAGCTAAAGTAATTTTTTTACATCTCTTGTCACAATTTTCATGACAAAATGCAACTTCTAGACCTACTTTAGTTCTAACTAGCAATTTTCGGGTTGTTTACTCTTTTAACACTTGACACTTCTAAGTACATCAAAGGAAAGTGCAGTTATTCTACTCTACAGCCAGATCTTGTCATTATTCTTCAGGAAGTCGACATATTTCTGGAAAAGAAAGCTTGTGAACCACTCAATATTGCAATGAAATGTTGCTAATTTTATGTCAGCGTGGCAGAGGCTGGTCATGGTTAGCCAGCAATTAAAAAGAGAGGTTGGTAATTATAGTCAGAGAAGGCCATGATATTAAAGAATTTTCAAAGGCATTTGCCTTTCAGTTTGCATGCCCAATTTGCCTACAGCACTATCAAAATTCTTCCCTATTATAGTCTTAGATCTGTTTGCTTATACATTATATGAATGATATCAGGGAAATATGATTTCAGAGATCATAAATTTGTAAGTACTTCCCTATTTGCAGACAGTGCTTTATTGTGTCTGGCATCATTGGTATTTATAAAGGGGATACTTCTGATTGTTATTTTTACTCTCTGATGAGGAATAAAAGGGCCTAATATACCATACTTCATATAACATCACTATGAAATGTGAATTGCAATTTTACTATTTTTTTTTAAGTCAGTACTACATGTATTTTGCAACTGTGAGCACACAGTGACTTTTATTCTACTCTCTGTGTATCTGTTTTTTAAGTATACAGATGGTCATGCTGCATTAGACCTGTAATGATGTCTGTTTCCAATTTTGACAGGAGGGAAAAGCAAGTAAATGGGCATTAGTATGGAAGAAGATATAATAAAAAAACTACCACAGCCTCTTTTCTTTGGCCATTGTGTTTGGAGTATACTTGGTATTTTTAGAGAGAAGTATATACAACGTTTGCTAATGGTTCCAGCACCTGTTTTGATGGCTAATTTTTTCTCACCATTGTTTAGCATTAAGTGGGCGGCTGAGAAATAAAAAAACTGCAAGATAAAAACAAAATTATGCTCAAAATTTTCAGAGCCTTTTGTGAATAGGAATGTTCCTTCTGCTTTGTAGATGAAGTATGTACATGAATGCAAATTTGTGGATTGAACATTCTCTCCTCCCAAACCTGTGCTGATGTCTCATTTAGGGGATGTTTTCTCTAACTATGTCTTCCTGCTGGGTCAGAGTGACCTTACACAGTGCTTGATTGAAAAGGGAAGAAAAGAAGTTCAAATTCTTAATGGTGGCAAGGTTTTGAACATGCTTTCTATGCCAGCAAGGTGCACTGCCCAGCATGCTGGTTTGGTGGGAGAACAGGTAAAAAATGATGTTTCTTTCTTTGTTATTCGCCAGTATCTTCATCCCAGACAAGTGAAAACTGTTCTGTCAAAACAGGTATTTGAAAACATATTTTGTCTTCCAACCAGCAGCTATTCTCTGATTAAAAAAAATGTTTTTTTTTCTGAAAAATGCCACACCAGGTTTTACTTTTGGTCTTGTTGAGATCTTGGGACAATTGGTTCTTTGAATTTGAGTAAATGCATTGCTGCATGTTATAGTTGAATGTTCTTTAGCTCTTGTTTTGTCAGGAGACATAAATGGGATTTCATTCATTGATTGCTGTTAATTACCTTTTTCATTACTGAAACAAAACATACAGTTTTCATAAATTTTTGTACTATGTTTTATTGCTCTATCTTCAGTTGTTATCTGGAGTCAAACTAGGTCATTCTTTGAAGCTTCTTTTAAAGGAGCCTAGAATTGGCCTCTTTTTGATGCTTCAGCAGAGATTTCAAGCGAATGCTGTCAAACCACTTGATTTTGATGTTGGCTCCAGGTCCCAGGTGTATACTCTGTATCCTTTGTAACTTCTTGTCCTTCAGTTTCTGAGTTTAAAGTGCCCAAGACAGAACAATAAGTGACATTAGTCCTTTTAGGCTCAATGACAGACTAATCATAAAGCACTCATGACTGGAGGAGAAAGAGGATGCAGATCAAAGCTCAGTGCTGAGATTCACAGAAGTATTTGGGTGTGTAGGAACAAATCCACCAAGGGACCAGGATATATCATTGCCACTGAAGCCAGGGGTCATGAGCCACTGGATCCTCAGATCCCTTGCTCAGGTCTTGCTCCCTGGCCCAGGGGGTGCTGACATGTCTGTCAGCTGCTGCTCAAAATGCCCTTGGTTCAGTAGCTGAGGGTCTGGGAGCCTGACTTGCCCAGGAGGTTTTCAAAGCAGACTTGCAGACATTCAAGTCTCAGCTGAGGTCAGGTTGGACTCACCCTGGTGCCAGGACTTGAAGCCCTGGGATTTCCTCTGACCTCTGGGTTGGGTTCTGTCCCTAGCACAGCCCAGCTGCATATCACAGGTTTGAGGAAAATCCTGTGTAAAGTCACATCTGGTTTAAGGCACTCAGATAGATCAGCTCTTGTGAAACAGCCCTGATGTGAGAATCCTGCCAGAGCTGGGCTCCTGTAGCAGAGGGGAGGGAGGGCACTGCCTGCTCACCTGCACAAGTGCAGGATGCAAACAGCTCCCATTCAGCACCATATCAAGTTTAAACTCCTCTGCATGCATAAATAATTTTTCCTTCTCCCTCACCTCATCTGTCTAATCCCATTAGTTACTCCAGCCCTCACAGCCTTTATTCCTGGCATTTCCTGTAGCTGCAATACTCCACCTGCTGTGGACCTACATTTTTAAATTCAGGCTCCAAGTGTCACATGCATATATCAGATGTCCCAATGCAGTCAACAAGCTAAACCCTCTAAGTGTGGGATTCTGGTGAACACCAGGGAAAAAGCAGGATTGGATTTTCTCAAGCTGCTCAAGGAAAACATGAGAGAAAGAATTATAACAGTGATTAAGCACGTGCTGGAAGCGTGACAGATGTGATGTTTTCATGAAAGCAAGTTTACCAGGGGTGTCACCTTTCTTGCATCAAAAAAATCACTTCTATCCTTAGCTCCACAATCTACTCTATATAAGTGTGGTTTGTTTCTTTAATAATGAGCTTTTTGCTTCTCTTCAGCATGAAGGAAGTATTGTTGCTACATCGTTTTTGCTACTCTCCTATCCTGAGAGCAATATCTAATGATGCAAATTTTCACAGCATCATTGCTGGCAAAAAAACTATGACAGTCTGTATCATCTGAAGGCTGTAACTCTAGAAGACCTGCTCTTAGGCATCTGTGCATTAGGAACTCTGTCATGAGAATTCAGCATTCTTTGAACTGTCCCTGCACTATCATTCATTAACTCAGAACTACTCATTGAGTGCCATTTGGATAATGGGCCTAAAAGCTGATATTTATGCTCTATTGTGTATTCCAGTTATACTCATCATTAAAGAAAGCTCAGCCTTGCTGGGTACACAATTTATTTTCCCATCCCCTGTCATTTTAGGTTTGTCACTTCAAAGACCTCTTTGAACCTGGATTTCTGTTAGCTAATGACACAGAACCTCTCTGCATACAGCTTGGCAAGAATAAAGCATATTAACAAGTAGACAGGCTAGAACAGGTTTGTTCCCAGCAGGAGATTTGTTTGCATGTTCTGCTTTCAGTGGTATAGAAAGGTTTCCCTCCTTTCTCAGGGATGATGCTGTTGTTACTTTCTCCAATTCATATTTCTGTCAAGTGAGGGTATCACACAGATGGCACCCAGTCTGACACAACCATGGTAAAACTACCAAATTATCTGGAAGAACAAGTCCTTCAGTGCCCATGTGTGTGTGCAGTCACAGAAGTATTGTTTTAGTGGAAAAACTTACAGCACTTTAATACATTTTTTGTTTTAAAGTATTTATGAATACTTGTGCACTGGGTAGATTTAATAAAATCATGTCTGAAAATTTATAACAGTAATGGTCAAGTTAATTTAATTTTAAAATTCATGAAGTCCTTTTGCTGAGCTGCTCTTTTTCTTTCTCAAGTAAGCTGTTGCAGTTTCTGAGTTATTTATTCAGATATGATTACTGGCACATCAAACCAGAAGCAGCAGCCTTGCTTTTTCCTGTTACAGCTTTATGAGGACCAGTTTGTTAGGCATGTAGACCTTTGGGAAGGCAGAAAAACTGTTCTGCATCTTGGCTGCTTTTCCTCTCACCTTGAGATGCAGTGGGGGACAAGCTGCAAAGGATCCAGCAGAAATGTGCTATGGTAGTTATCATCCGGCAGTCTGGCTGCAGGGGCCAGCAGGGCAGGGAAAGGAAAAATTATCTTCAGAAAATATGGGCAGAAAGTGTCTTGCCAATGCGGTAAGACAGGTGTAAAACCACATTGAAAAGAGAATCCCTGGCATGTGTAAATCAGATGTGAAGTGCCCATCAGCCAGGATGTAGCTAATGTAGGGGACAAGTGCAGTCATAACTCTGGAAAGGGGAAAGAAGAAACACATCCCATATGTAAAGCCAATGATTTGCTGTTAGTTTAATTAAAGCCTTAATAGTTTCATCCAGAAGTGTTTATAATCAAATTTTAATTACTACAGAAGAAAGAAAAAAAAAAAAAAAAAAAAAAAAAGAAAATGGAAATTAATACTTCCATGGAGAAAAAGCCTCAGTAGTAATAATACAGTTAAAATTGTGGTACACACACTTCCTTGCAGGTCCTCTTTTCTCTGCTATTTCACTCACTGATCCCAAGGCTGGTGGCTTCATCCTGCTGCATATGTAGGGAAAGATGAATTATCAGCACATTGAGAAGATGATGAGAGAACATGAAAACATCAAGTTAATGGGTTTCTTCATTTTTGTTCTCAGATCCACTTGGAGTAATTTTTATTACAGCTTTTGCTTATGCAAAGTGCCTATTATTTTATTTTATTTTATTTTATTTTATTTTATTTTATTTTATTTTATTTTATTTTATTTTATTTTATTTTATTTTATTTTATTTTATTTTATTTTATTTTATTTTATTTTATTTTATTTTATTTTATTTCCCCCTAAATCCACTGTCAATAACACCCAGTTGACTATACTCGGGTGTTCTTCCTGAAGAGAAATTAATTTCTAATTTTTAACATCTTCCTTGAGAACGTTGGTATCTGTGATAATTGTATTTGTTAGTCACTCATACATTTGCTTCTCATCCTCTCAAGTATACTTCTCGTGGTGTCTCTTCCATCAAGGGTATGATTAAATTTACATTTCTTTGTCTAGAGGGGAAAGTGCAGTACATGACCTCTCTTCTAAGCTAAATTGTTTTCAAATTCCCAAACAGCATTATTTGGGTATATTCAGGTATGAAGAAATTAAAGCTTCCTACATCATTCACTGATTAAGGACACTTCAGAATACTGACACAGAAAAACAGACATCAGAGCTCAAATCCAAATCCTGTGGGAGAATGCTCTTTCCAATCTTGTGCTGTTTTCCAGATCCTTATTACATTTCTGAAAGTCAAACACTCACAGTTACTGTGAAGCCTTAAAGTAGAGCCCTAGAGAATTTCATATCACATGGTACAAAATGCTCTGAAGTTGTAAAGTAGAACTTGAGGTGCCCAAAAGTCTGATTTTTTCATATCTAGTCATTCCAAGGAGAAATTGTTGCTTCCCAGACATGATGTCACCAGAATTTTCGGAATTTCCACACGAGGTAAATTTGTAATAATATGGGGGGCATTAAAATCCTTTAAAAAAACCCCCAAAACCAAAGAAAACCAAAATCCCAATGCCAAGAAAAAAATTCTATGGCTTTACTGCACATGGAATGATGAAAAAGACCATTTTACTCCATGAATTTAACATCCTGAAGGTGAAATTGTGTCACAAAAATATTTCCATCAGGCTGTGACAACATTGTTCATCCATTGCTTTCAATAAACTATTCTTCCATGTCTCTTGATGTGGTTGCTTTGCTCCCCAAAAGGCAAGGATGTATTTAATATATGTTGCCCATTTTGCTGTTCATACTTACAGGCATTCTATTATCTTGTTGATTTACTCAGTGGTTTTTCCAGTAACACGGTGTGACCTGAGGAAGAGGGAAAGAGGAACTTTGAGGAATTGGGCTGCAGATAGAGATGTTTTGGAATAAATTATAGTTATTTAGGGCCTAATCCAGTATAAGACTGTTTGACAACAGTAAAAGAAGCCCAAATTGTGATAGTTGTGTGCTGGCTGAAGCCATTGCTGTTTGGGGTTATAAAAATGTCTTGGAAGAAAAAGACAATAAGATGCTGTTATATTGCTGTTTTTCTCTGTTCTAGTGAGTGAACATGTTTTGCCATTTGTATTCACTTAACAGGGACAGACAGAGACAGAAAAAAAGCAATTTAAGTGAGGAAATAATCACTATGACTCAGAGCACGTACAGCAGTATGGAACTTCAGTGGGAGCACAAAGGCACAGACTGTTGAAGGAGTCAAAGCAGACAGGGCAAGGGCTCACCTGCAAACTGGAGATTTGTTGGTAGTTCAGAAACCAGGAGCATTGCTCCTGTGACAACATCAGAACTCTGTGTTGTAATTAATGAGACCCTTTCCATCAGGGAACTGGATGTATGGGTCTTAGGAGAGGCACAGTTAATGCACAGAATTGTGTTTTGTTTCTTAGATGGTTTTCTTTGTTTGCTTGTTTTTTTGGGGTTTTCTTTTTTTTTTTTTTCCTAGTAATGCTGGAACCAATGGCCCTGGTTTGCACAGAGATTGGAGAAAATTAGAAAACACACATGAGATTTTAGGCTTGTTTCCTATCATTTAGACCTCTATCTTCCAATTGAGCACATGAAGTAAAAATGTAACTAAAGGCATCCCACAAAGAAATACTGTGAAAGCATTTTAGAATTTTCTTAGGAAGGTGTTGCCATTTCTGTTCTACCAGGATGAGGAATTTTCCTGTGCCAGGGGCATGCAAGACTTGTGGCTCCCACACTGTGTTGCTTTCTTGCTGTGCCAGTTTGATGCTCCACCTCCAAGAAAACCCTGCCCTCCACACTGCACAGCCACTGGGTTGCAGATTCTGCCAGTGAAAGATGAATTTTCACCATGGGAGCCAGGTGTTGCCTTGATCTCCACAACTCCCTGTGATCTTCTGTCCCCACCTGGCATTTTGTTTTAAAAACACACTGCTCTTCAACCTCCTATTTCTTTCTCAGACATTGATGGATGACCTGTCAAAAGTCTCAGAGGCTAGAAAAGGAAAAGAGAAAATCCCTTTCAGCCACAATGCAGTTGGGCAGGACATGCATTCCTTTGCTCTACATACAATAGGAGATAACACAATCTTCTGAGAGATGGGAAACTTGACCTCAAGTTAGCACTATCTTTGGTTTGGACAGGGATTTGAAACAATTTTGACACTGAGCAAGCCAGAAGTGTGCTTTAGTGGGGCTTTCCCAGTGTGTTCTGAAGAAGTCTCATTATAAATGATGGGAATGGCCTCTAGCAGAGGGGTAGGATCCTGCTATCCCTAGAGAAACAAGCTTACCAAAATAATACAGTCTTATTCCTCCTCCATGAATCTGAAGATTATAAAATTAAGAAGATGCTGATTGTTGCATTTGTGGAGAGTCTGAAAACTGCAGCCTGGCATCTTGTGGCTTTACTTCTCTGACTGTTTCCTCTGAACATTGCTGCAATTATATCTAATTTAGGAGGAATATCTCAAGAAGAGCACAGAGGTAAGACATCTGTCTTCAGACAAGGCTTATTACTGTTATTGTTCTTGCCATGTGTTTGTTATGAATTGACAGAAGAATTAAGCAGCAAAAATTAACTGACTGAATCATTTTACAGAGGAGGATGTCAGAGGATGCATCTTCTCAGCAGCATTGTAGCACACTTTGCTTAGTACAGACTAAGCACTGATTGCCAACAGGTTGAAAAAGTCCCTTTTTTTGTGATGTTTTTATACTAAAGTGAAGATGAAAAACAGAAGTCAAGACTGCAAGAAATGCTGATTTATTCAGATCCAGACAAGCTGTCAAGGTGGAATTCTTCTTGCCTTCTATGCTAGAAATGATTGGAAATCCTCTTCAAGCACTTAATGAAAAAAAAGCACTGGACTGCAAAGAGAGACCAAGAGGGGATGAGAAATCCTACATGGATAAGCTTCCTCTTAAGTGGTGATCACTGGAATCCAAGTTAGGGGTAAATTTACACACCTTTGGCTGGTTCTGTAGCAATTCTTCCCCCACATTGATCAGGCTTCTCCCATAACCTCCCCACCCTCTGCCCTGACTCTCCTCAGTCTCTGTGGGTGGTGCCTGTTCTTGTTTGACACCTTCCCATTTCTTCCACTGCTCTGTTTATGCTTTTCTTAAACAAAACAATTCAGCTCAACCCTACCAGTTTTTATCTCATCTTCTGCCCTAGTTTACCCAGGATGTAATTTTCCAGGAGATATAATGTAATATTCCAGGAGATACTGGCTTGCCAAGCATTAGGGACGATTACCATTGTCTTGTTTATTTCTTTCTCTGCTGTTGTCAAGTCTTTCAGGATTTTCAATTTGGCTCCAGGTATCTATCTGAGGTATCTATTTTGTTACCCTTCACCTATTATAGGTGTGTATTTTCAGTCTGAGCCTTTTGATCTGTCTCATACATTCAGTTCTTAATTAAACACTCAGTATTGCTGTATTTCACACTTCAGATCTCTATTTAAGACAGTTTCTATACTAAGAAGACCCATATTCTTTATTTTTCTTATGTAAAACAGGAATTTTAAATTGCTCCCCTTTTGGATTATATTTGTTCAGCTTCAATAATATCTATGTGTCATGAAAATACAAAGACTTTGATAATCAAATATTTTTTAATTATTTTCCTCTTACTCTAGCACATACAGCCTTTCTTTCATTTCACCCTTCACCCAGAGGTGCGTCTATTCATTATGATGATAATGTCATACAACACAGTATCTAAATTATCTCCACAATGCAACTCATCCAGAAAAAAAAAAAAAGTTATCGAGTTTATTATGCCATTTCTGCTGCATGGAATGGATTGTGACATATGTTTGACTTTTTCACAGCCCAGGTTTGTAACCCTTTATGGCCTCAGCCAAAAGATATTGTAACCAAGAGGTTTGTTTGCACTGAATTCAAATAGAACTGCTTTACCAGGCATTTAAAATTTTCCATCATTCACTGCTATTTTAAATCTTCTATCTTTGCATGAATACAAGAGGCTGTTATGTTGCCAGCATTCTTGATGCTCTGGTAATATCAGAGATAAAGCAATTAAAATATTTTTTCTGGGTGGGTGAATATATTTGTCTTCATTAAATCTTCATTTCAAAGCATAACCCGGAGGGAGTTTGTAAATTAACCCAGATATGAGCTTTTATAAAGCAAACACAGGTATACTCTTTGAATAAAAATTACATTTCAGTGAATTTGTTTCCACTTTCAAGGAGAGAAAACATATTATTGAAAGGCCAAATGAGAGGCCAGTCACACCAGGGTAGTTTGCTTTGGCAGTATCAAACAACACTCAGCCTTACTCTCCCATGCTGAGTAACTCTACTGACATCCTACTTGATTTTTAGTGTAACAAATCTGGGTAATATTTTTTCCATGAGGAAATGAACTGAGCTATAGACAGTGTGATGCTTTGGCTACAGAAAATTTACCTCTAAGGAGATTTTGTAAATGTTTTACTCACTGCAAAACATCTGTTTCTATGTTATATCAGAATGCCCCAAAGTTGTTTTGTGTTTTTTCTGTGTTGTTTCAATCTATTCTCTAAAGACCCATATTTAAAGAACTTTGATACCATATCTATTATGCTTTCACATCTAAGCATGTTTTCTTCTTGATCACAGCTGGGCTATTACATCCTTTGAAGCAAAATTCACTTCACAGCATTTCAGCCAAATGCTTTGCCTTTGAGCACATTTGCTGCACAGCTAACTTGCACAAATTAGATATTTTTGAGGCTCAGTTGATATAAGAAAAATAAAGAAAAATTCCAAAACTAGTTGATAAAGGTTTTCAGTGTTTTGTGCTCTGAATTCTCTGAGTAGGTGACTTGTCAGATTAAAATAATAACAGCTTACAAAACCCTTCACAGCTCTAAGTCTGTGAAAGACAATTTTCCCTGATATTTATGAGTGTAAGCCTAGAGATAGATAAATATAAAAACCTGAATTCCCAAGTGCTCCTTTCCCCCTCTGCTATTCCTAGCAGTTCCTCCTTGCCTGTAGCTCAATGTTTCTTCAGGCTCTTTTAATCAACTGACTGAATACTTTTACTTTGCCTTCAGTGCAAATACTGAATGTGCTGATCTCTGGCTCCTAAAGAGCCTTGTGACTACTGAGCCAAGAATTCAAAGATTGTGTTCTATGTCACACTACAAAGCAGAAGAAACTGTTCCTTCACTGAAACTCAAGAATATCATCTGTCTCATGAAAATTACTTTTTCCTATGTGTGTCCTATATAATGAAAAATATTGTCATTCTTGTTCTGTTCAGGCAGGCACTTAACTAATGCTGAAATATTTCCATATCTTTAGTCCTGTCATATGCTAGAAAGTTGAGAAGAGGGCAACACTGTTATTCCATCTAGGTTTTAAAAAAACCTGTTAAATGCAGTGGATGTGTTTTGTAAAAAACAGAGCAACATAACAACAATCAAAACCAAACCAACCCCCTCATCCAAAACCCGCAAGAAACCCCCAAAAACCAAACCAAAAAAAGAACTGTTCAATATCTTTATTTCATAAAACACTTTGCTCTTTAGTGGTTACATCAATCAGAGGTTGTGTTTTAGTGTGTAACACGGCCTTTGATTAGAGATGTTCTGTTTCTGTACATCAATAGAAATAATTATTTCCTACCTAGAAAGAATTACTTGGAATAAATGTTTTCTGGTTTTCCAAACATACCAAGCATCTGGTGTGCACAGGTCACTGGTGGCTGTGGATGTACCCATTAACACACAGGAGGGACAGCCCACGGCCCCAAAACCAGCCTCACCTTCTTCATCTGCAGCTGCAAAGGGATGAGGGCTGCAAGAACATCTGTCCCTGTGTGCAAAGAGCAAATCCTGCTTGCTCTCAGTGGGATACGAGCATCTCATGCTCAAAACCTGCTTAACCTGGGTCAGGGTGTGCAGAGGAAAAGCCCCAAGATTTTTCATGTTTTGTGAATCAAGAGAGAAGTGTTCACACTGAGCCAGTGAGATAAAGATTTGTGGTGGGTGTGTGAGGCTGGAGCCATGTCCAGTGCCTTCTGCAAGGGATCCTTGCAGCCTGGCTGTTCACATAGAGCAGTGCCTTCCCTCAGCCCCCTGCAGCCAACATAAACCTCATTAACAATTTCAGCCTTAGGTAATGAAAACTGTAAATCTGTGATACTCCCCTGCCCAAAAAGGAGCTGCACTGGCTGAACAAAATTAATCAGCTCACTGCACTGAGAAATAGTTTAATCCTCCTGCAGTGGGGAAGGAGGGGGGAATGTACAAATATCTTCAGGGAGCAGGGCTGGCTTGTAGCTCATCATTGAAAAAGAATGGCTTTTAAAGGAATTTAATTTTCCAACTGTTGTAAGGAAAAACACCCAACACACTTATTTAACACTTTGTTTAATATTGCTTCTTCTGTCAGCCAGAAAACCAATCTGCTGTCTACAGACAGATTCTCTGCAGCTGCTGATTCTCACAAAGCCCTGTACCTGCTCAGAGGCAAGAGCAGCTGTGCCACATCTGCCACGTGCAGCAGAGGAGCCCAGGGCAGCAGGGCTCAGCAGTGTGGGCTCTCACTGCCAGAGTGCAGGGCCAGAGTGCCCAGCTGTGATTCTGAGAAAGCCTCACACACCAGAGGGCACAGGCAGTGGCAGAAAATAATTTGTACTTACAGGTTTATAAAGTAAATCATTATGCGGAAGGTCTATTTTTGATCTACCTACATGATCATTATTGGCTGTGGTCTGTCATAACCCCACCCAGATGGCAGAGAAATGAAATTCAGTGAATTCAGAACTGGTCTACAGGCACTTGCCTGCTAAATGTACATTTCTCTATGAACCTGCATATCAATCACTTGTGCATTCTGAAGAGAGCACAGTACAGATGTAATTTTAAGAGATTACTTGTGAATGAGCTGGCAATTATTCTGAACTTAAGAAAGTTTCCTGGTTTTACTCTTTACCAGTGCTCTTTGCATTGATGAGAGTGAAAGAACCTTAATGGCTTGCAAACATTATGAATAAAATGAACAATAAACAGGCTGAGGAAGTTGTGAAGCTCACTTTCAAAACTATACTAAAATTTTCAGTATAACACAGGAAACCTACAGGGCTCTCAAAAGTTGTTGTGATAAACTATATCTAAGATTGAAAAAGGAGATTCACTTTTTAAATTTTTGAGTTCTCAAGTCATAAAAATTATGAAAAAGATATCTACTTGAGAAACAAGGAACAGGAATTTGCAAGGGAAACCACTGTTTCATTTAATGGAAATAATTTCCAACAAGGCACAGTGAGGAGAAAAAATTTTCACTAAGATCTCTGAACCAAATTGCATTTAAATTGTACTTAGGCTGAGTTATTGCTGGTGACATACACTGAAGTTATACATCAAACTAGTAACTCAAATATTTATTGGTGATTCAAATATCAGTGATAATAATACTGTCTATTTAATCTATCAGCTATTTAGTCTACTTAGTTTTATATTCTGTCCTCTTAATACTCAGTGTGTAATAGCAAGTTATAATATTTTTAAAGGGTTCATATAAGAAAAATGCCTTTTGAATTGGGTTATTTAAGAATTACAACAGCAAATGACAAGTTATTCCAGAGAAATAATTTGAACTCATCTCAATGTAAATTAATTTTCAGGAAATGTGAAATGAATTTTCAGGTAATGTCATACAGTACTTCACCAGTGTAAGGTAGTGCAAGATTAATGATAAGGAATTAATAAAAAGTTGAGAGGAGTAGGAAGTAAAATTGTCACCATTTTTTCGCTTCCCATAGGATAGAGTGGATTTAAAAAAATATATTCTTTTTATTGAATATTTATTTTATCTTTCACTTCATGGATCAAACCTTTTCAGTACCTGTTTTTGAGGTGGGGCTGGGAGTGTTTTCAGTGCCCTGCTCTTACAGCAAACCTCAGGCTGGGGCTGGCCAGCAAAGTCATTTGCATTTAGTCCAAATACATTTGTTCAGAACAAGTTCAAGGATGACTCCAGGCTGACTCTCCCAAGTTTTATTCCCATGAAGGAGGATATCTTGAATTTTTTTTTTCCTGCATCTAGCAGACACTACAGCAAGAGTGATTTTGTAATTGGAGGGTTTGGACTTTCCAGATCTCCAGACTCCAACAGTAGCCCCAAAACAATGCATATGGTGTATGGAGATCTCTCTCTTTCTCTCTTTCTCCCTGTCTTACTGGATTTTATTTTTTTTTTTTTTTCAAATCATTGTGACCTTTATCTTTTCTATAAACTTCTCCAAACCTAGGAAGGGATGATGTTATATTAATTAAACATTATATTTTGCTGATTCAGCCAAACTTGAGTCTTTTTTCCTAGTTGGGGCCAAGATCCTTCTAGCACAATTCACATCCATTTTTGGCTTTAAACTTGTGGTTGTCCTGACAGCCCCACTCTGTATGAATGGTCTTCTACATCTATATCCACATTTCCTGAGCTAGAAAGCAAGGTAACTTAGACAATGTGGATGTACAAGTTTGACAAAGCATAGCTTATAAAGAATGACATATTTGTTGAGAAAAAAACACAGTGGTGGGGATTCAGAATTTCAGGAAGGCTGTGTTTGGTCCAAAATCAATCTCTCTTTTTGTTCTGATGCATCAGGGAAACCTTGCAGATGTGTATTGGAATTTAAAATATGAGTGGAGGAAAAGCAGAGACTATTGGGGTTTGGGATAATTTTGCTGCTGTGATGTTCATCACCTCACATCCCTTACTTTGTCCTTGGCCAAAGTCATCAGAGTATTGAGGATCTAGGCAATAAATTGAAAAACATAAATGCACTGAAAAACAGTTCAACTCCACAGAGCTAAAAAAGACAAGGATTTCTTTTTATGCCCCAAACACATATTTCTGAGTCACTCCTGTCTGAAATTTTCATATTTAGACATCTCTCTTCCCCCTTGGTTTTCTTTATCCAGTGTTAGTTATACCTGCTGGCAAGGAAAACGAAAGATTGTTTCTTGTTTTCTTGGTACTAAAAAACTGTTCTTTGGAGGATTCTACCTCACAGTGTTTTTCACCAATTTCAGTGTCAGAAGTCATTTTACCATCTGTAGCAGCATAGCTGGGATATCTATACTTGACTTTACCAAACAGCTCATGCTCCTTTTGTAACTGTAACAGACTCTTACTACAAGGGAATTTTAAAATTCCATGGCTTTTTCAGCTTTTTTATATGACAAAAAACATAGAGTCCTTCTTATCACTTAAAGAACATGAAATACAAGGACATTCATATCTTCTTTAGGGTATGCAGTCTACTTATACAAGAAGCACTAGTTTTTATTACATTTATACATTTTTCCCATCATTTTTTAAAATTTTTTTCCTTCTCTTATAAAGTTTTAAACTGTATGATGTTTCAAACCAAGGCATCACTGTAGATTTTGATCTGACCTCTCCCCTTGTTGTTGTTTGTTTTTTATGACTTCAGAGCAAAAATAAATGAAAGAGAAAGAAAACTTCTGGTTTCCAAGAAAGCTATACACTTGGAACCATTTTCCTACCAGTGTAGATGATGGAGATTAAATATTTTTATTTACTAGTAGCAACTGTTAAAATGAGTGTAGCCTCCAGAGAGCAATCAGTAACAATGCAACTTGCTGGACACCTAAAAGTTTTTTAAGCTGAAATGCAGAAGGATTGTGTTTAGGATCTTCTCTCAAGACTACATCCAGCTCTGACATGTATGAATGTTAGTCTCCACTTTACCAGAGCTTCTTGCTTCCATCTTCATGGTGCAGCTGCAGACTCTGCCTTCCAGAGGTGTGCAATGAGGTGCTCTGTGATCCTCAGGCCAAAAAGTTGTGGGAAATCATGTTTATTGTCATCCTACTCAGTTATAGAGGTGAGATGCAGTTACCTTAGAGCTCAAAGCTGGGGAAATGAGGGACACTGGACACCAAAGGATAATGGTGAGGTATGGAAATGAGACTACTGACAGAAAAACATATAATAAGAATAAGAAACACTAGCTCTGACATTGGTTTGACAGAAATGGGGAAAGTAGCAGGTTAGTAAGTACACAGAGCATAAATCAATAACTATTTCTTGCCTCTGTCTGATGTATTAGAGAGTATATTGGAAGGTATTTATTTTTCTTCTCAATTTTTACTGGAATTTAAAGAAGCTACAATTAAAACAAATAATTTAAAAAAATCTGAACTTGAATGCAGGAGTTTTTAAACTGTCACCCAAGGAATTATCTTCAATAAGATAATTAATAACTGTAAGGAAGTTTCAGAAGATTGCCAATATTTTTTTTGATCAATATTGAAAAATTATGTACAGGAGGCTGTGAAAATTTCAGGCCTAAGAAACAGCCTAACAGCCTATATAAATTAAATAATAAAATGGCTGATACATAACTCAATTAGTAAAGAATTATTAGGTAAAGAACTGAACAGCCATCAACACTGGTCTGTGGGAAACAGGACTGATAACTGCAATGAGATACAGTGAATTCCTCATGATTTCTGCCTTCTCAGTCTGACTGGGAAATCAAAGACAGAGCTTAACATTGTGTCTGTAGTGTTACTTCCACTGCAAAAAAAATCAGCAAATGCTGCTGTGATTCTACTTCTGAAACCCTTGAGAAGCAAAGGGAGGTCATAATCATCTCCTTTAGCCTTTAGAATATGCATTGGTGCTAAAAACAGCTTAGTGTGAAGACTATGTGCCATAATTCTGTTTTCAGAGCAGGAGGAGAATAAAAAACACTCAGAGAAAACCATTGAAAGAAACCTCACCAAAACAAGAGAAGAAAATTATTCGTTTGTTACTGATATGACAGATCAGCCTCTGAATCTGGGATTTTTTTGCTGATAGCAATGCATATAATCAATTGTGATGTACAAACAGCCTGGAAAAAATGGATCAAATGCATCTCTAATTTGCACTGGAGAAAGAAAGAAAGAGCTCTATCCTAACCACTGAGCTACAGGTAACCTCAGTACTGTTAATATCAGAAAATCTTATAAGCAAAAATGGGTGGAGACTTCCTCATTGGAGGTGGAATTTTCTTTGACAGATTCACCAAAATCATGCTAAAACTTTTGTCTTTGGTGTGTAGCAATCAGTTTCAGTGTTTATTTAAGTGTTTTACTGTTTGTAACCAATCTCCTAGAAAAGAAATTCAATATAGAGCATGTGTATTTCTTTCAGGTACTTTTCTTTAAGTGGCTGTTTGGTTGAAACATTTTTAGTAGAGTCTGTTCAATTTATGAAGAAACAAAATGTAAAATGCAAATGAAAAATTCACTAGTCCTGACTTTTTCCAAACTTATCAGCTGATGCTGCATAGTGTTTATTAGAGTAGGTAAAATTAGCAAAATTCAATGATTTCAGATCTAATTCATAAATAAAAGCCAAATAAAATATTTCCCTAAATATATGTATGTGCAGCAATTTATTTTGTATATATTAAAAAGGTTAAATCTTGATTTTCTTTTTCAAAAGTTTATTCAAAGGGAGGAAATAATAGACAATGCTGAAGTAGGTTAAAGAGATTATCAGAGCTGTGAAAAAGAGAAATTAAAGCCAGTTGAATAAAAGACTGAGAGAGATAATATAAGAAATATTATGATAGAATAGAATAGAATAGAATAGAATAGAATAGAATAGAATAGAATAGAATAGAATAGAATAGAATAGAATAGAATAGAATAGAATAGAATACAAAGGCCAAGTCACAGTTTGGGCTTTTCTCAAGTTGGCAAATATTTGGCCAAAAAAAATCAGCTCAGAGAAGGAAACCATTAATTTGCCAATATATCTGCTAGCTGGTTCTTCAAGCCCTTGGAGGAGCAAGGGTAGTTGGAAATTTTGACCTAGTGCTATATAATGTACCAAAATGTTTTTCCACAGCCATTAAAAGTGACTTGAGAGCTCTCTGTCTCTTGCTGCTCCTTTGCTTGGACAAGTAAACCAGGTCCAGGCAGTGGCTTGCTTTCTATGTGGTTTGTTTTTCTATATCTGTAGTGATCTTGATCTTGCTGTATCCTAAATCTAGGACTCAGATTTTGTACCTCCTAGGTACAAAAAAAGCTTGTTCTCCTGCCTCATGCTCACCTGGTTAGACTGCAGGGTTGAAGTTCCAGCCTCTCCTTCCTTCTTGCAATCTAAAACATCTGCTGACACAACAAACCAAAGCAGCAGAGCTCAGGAGCCAGGAGAAAAATTGCATTTGTTAAGCCTGGGATAAGATTTTCTGATTAATGGAATTACAAGTGGGATAGATGTGAGACAGTTGTTGTTATTAAATAATTCTGCGTTTTTGCTCAGGAAAATGAACTGCATGCAGCACTGAGCTCTAGGGACTGCCTGACCATAGGGGATGAAAGATCAGTGGTGAGGTTTGCACTTGTTTGGTAGGCAGCCAACACCAGAATTGTTTTAACTGGACCTGTCCATAAAATCTAAATTGTCTAACAAGAAGATTTTTCTGAGGCCCTTAGGTATAAAGGAAACAGAAGAAAAATCCTACAAGTCAAATTTAATCAATTTATGATTTTTTTTGTTGTTTCTTCATTTTCATACTGTTCACAGAAGATCTGATTCCTTCCTCCAGACCAGACTTTGCCTTTGTGGTTGTTCTTTCATCACATAAATACACAAATACCTCACAATAATACACAAATACACTCTTCCACATATAGCAGCAGTTCCTGTAGGTTGTCTCCTGTCAATACAGACCAATAGGGGCTGTTAGAGGAAAACAGAGATTTTCAAGTGTCATGCAGGTTCCAGGCTCAGAATTTCCCACTTACCTGTTCCTTCCTCCTGCTGTTGTTGAGCTCCTTGTAGTCTCCAGGAAAGGTATGACAGCATTTTAATAGAGACTTTGAAAGAAATAAATTAGCAAGAGGACTATGACTGGCATTTCTATGCTGAAATGCCATGAGCTCTAACCTCCCACTGGCAAAAAATTCAGCTGAAGTAAATTTTGATTTTTTTTTAAAAATAGCTTAGAAATCTTGTTTACATTTCCAATGTAAACTAACTGATGATCAATTTAGGCTCATGTGTTTTCACCATAATTATCTTTAAAATTACATGATTTTTTTTTTCTCATCTCTTCTTTACTTCACTGATGTATTTATAGCAATATAGCATTTTAGCCCTTTCAGCTGTGATTTATAAGGTTAAAAAAAATCTGTTGATTTCTCTCAGAAAATAGCTTCTTACTCTGAACCTATTAATATCTATTTCTCTGCCTTATACTGATTCCAGTTCATCTCTTTTCAGGATTACATATGGTGCAACAAAGGATGTTTAATTAGTGCCTTGTAAAATGGCATTAATAACTCCTTGTCTCTATGGAAAATACTTTCCCTGATAAGGAATTACAATCATCTTTTCCATGTCTGCATCACATTGATGGTTTGTAGTCATATGATTGATACACCTACTTCCTTCTCATTGTCACTCACAGACTGGAAGCCTTGTCTGTGGCAAGAAAGTGCTTGTTTCTGTTCCTATGGACATGGCCATAGGATTTTTAGAATTACATACCTTTTCAAGGTCATACAGTGCAGTACATGTGCTTCTGTACATTAATCCATTTCTATACCATGTTAACTATACTTCCCATCTTGTGCCCTTAGTAAATGACAAAGATTATTGGTTTTTTGTGGTGCAGAAAATGCAATTTTTTAAAAAAAGTAGGCTTCATTCCTCCAAGAGAAGAAATATCTTGAAAGCTAAACCTATCTGAAATATAAAATGGGACACATCTCTTTACATGCCAAGTTTAGTAATAAAGACTAACTTCTACTATAGTTTTGAACTATAAATCTTTAAAATTTAATTTCAACGGTTTGTAGTTCATGAAAAACAGTGTCATAAAAAGTTGTTGGAAGGGTGACTTCAACAGGTGCTTGATATTAATTACAGCTTCATTAGCTGTATGGATAATGAAGAACCTTATCTATTTTAAGGTTACTTAAATCTCAGTTGTGAATGACAACATTAGATTACCAGACATCAATCTAGACTTTTTCTATATGGTGAAAAAATTAAATCAAATTAACACAACTAATTATTTCTAATGAGAATTGAGACCTAGATAACTCCATGCTGCATAATTGGGTGTTTTATTTGTTTAAGTAGGTTGAGCTAGGAGGAGGGGATAACCCTGTAATGCTGTACTTCACATAGCTCAGTACTGGGTTTTATGTCTACAGTAGTTTTGATAATGACATACTGTTTTTAGCTCTGTGATAAAATATTTTCTACAATTTTCATTGAATTATGCAGTAAAAACCACTAAACCTCCTTTGCATTGGTATATTTCAAAGAGTGATTTTAGAAAGCTTGTATTGAGAACAAATACTTCAGTGAGGGTTTCTGGCTGTCTTTGGAAAACTCTTTTGCTTGCTGAGACACTTTTCTCCTTGTTTTTCCTTCCTAGGGTTACTTTTGTTCATTTTCCTTGAGTGAAACGAGGTTTTACCAGGCATTGTCTGTCAACCCATGCCTAGAACAGAGCCAGGATGGGATGCAGAGCAGATGTGCTGCAGCTGGAGCAGTAGTGCTGCAAGAGCTGATGCAAACCTGTGTGGTTTTATTGGGTTATCCTGGCCCAGCTCCCTGCATCTGGAACTTTCTCTTCCCTGCACTGAGGGTGGGCTGCCTGCAGGTTCTTCAGGAAACTGGATCAGAGCCATCTGTGCCAAACCCTTCACCATCTGCCACCAAGTCATCACCCTGGCTGCTTGCTGCCAGGCCTGGACTTGCTCATTTGTCTCAATTAGCTGCACATATTGATTGGATTTGCTCTGTTCTGTAGGGGAAGATGTTCTGTGGGTTGTTGGTAGGAGCTTTGTTTCCTGTGGTGAGAGTCTTGTTAATGTTGCAAGAGCTGATGAGGAGATGTCTGATGGAGATGAGATTAGTGACACATTAATACCATGAAAAATTACTATATAATTTTTAATATTTAGGAGGAAGACACCACAATTCTGACAATGCAGGTAGATGTAAAAAGAACAAACCCCAAAGACCCAAATGATAAATGTGAAAAATATCTTAAAAACTTTTTTTTTTTTTTTTTTGTTTTTTTTTTTTTTGTTTTTTTTTGTTCTGGGAAAAGCACATTCTTCTCTAGAACTTTTCCATAGTTTTAATGACTGTGTTTGAATTTTTGCTCTTGTGCCTTTAATAGTGACCTCTGGTTTTATAGAAGTAATCATGCACAATGAAGAAAGGGAGCACAATAACACACATTTCCCCTACTTTGTGGGCAAGGACATAATGCTTCCAAAACAAGCTGCTGCTGTGAGTGCATGTGCAGGTTCCTGGGGTGGTAATTTCATGAGGGTTCAGGGGTGGAGGAGCAAGAGTGGCAGACAAAGGCAGCCCTGTGGCCACTGAGCTGCCCCATCACATCCCACAGTGTGAGGGGTGAGGTTAAAACTTTGCCATGGGCTGCAGAGGCATTTAGCAGTAGGAGAGAAAGAGATGAACTCTCACATCCCAGGTGTATCCTCTGGCCACTGCAGCCTTTTCTGCCTGCTCCTGCCTCTTATCCTCTGATAAGGTTAGGTCCTGTTTTCCTTACATGTCTTGTCCTAGTCTATTCTCCTTAAATTTTTCTTGTCCCAGTCTTTTTCCCAGTCACTCTTTGTATCCCCACAAATGGGAATTCTGTCTAAGTACTGTCTGTTCCTGCTCTTCATTCAAAATTACAGGCACTATTGCAGTTATCAGAAATATCTTGTATGAGCAATCTTCCCTTTTTCTAGACACAGAGTTCATCTTTTGCCAGGCTCACTAGATGTAGAGAAGACCAAACTAGACACTTCAATCATCTCTGGAGGCTGAAATTTGGTGCAAGAGCCTCATTCTCAACACTGAGTTGTCAATAAAGTTTCACACTGGATTAATAATTGCTTGCTTCACAAAGCAAAAAGACAGAATTCCTCCTTTGATCTCGTGAGGAAGATAGACCTGGGTATAAAGAAGAGTTAGCTTGGGAAAAGTATAAAATATTTTAGGCATGTCCCACAGATGAGATTTGGATGACATTTAGAAGTCTCTGCTGTTGAGATTAATTGGCCAATGTCCTGGAAGATTGTCTCTAGCACCTTTGTTTTCAGTCCAGTTGTACTACAAAATAAATTTGAGTAACCTGCACTGCAGCAAGCAACTCCTCCTTGAATTAGCCATTAGTATTGAATAGAGAAATGAACTTTGCAGGAAGGCCCTGAGCCTTTGTATATGTTTAATGACATCCTAATACCTGTCAGCTGCTTAATTTCCAAAGGAAGGAGTGCTCTCCCAGCTCTCAGACTCAGAATCATCATTCTGCACGCTGTGCTCCAAACAAAGGCACTCTGCTTGTCACACTCTGACATCTAATGAGAATGATTGCCCTCCTACCAAAGGAGAAGAATTGCTAAGCAGCACCAAGGCAGCAATTACAGAAATGAAAGCAGACATTTCCCTGCTGGTGCAGTGAGAAGTGGCAGTGGGTTTGTACGGAATGCGACCCAACCCTGGGCAGGTGAGGTGCAGGCTGATCGTCCTGTATTTGCTGGAAACTTCCTGGAGGATTTATGTTTTATCTCTTCTACACCCAATCTTCTTCTGACCTGGTTTTGAAGTTCCTTAATTTCTGGCACCTGCAGGTGGGACAGTGTGGATTTTGCTGTGTTGACAGTAAGGGAAGGTGTCTGTTGTGACAGTGGGACAGGCTGACCTGACAGACAGTGGAAAAGGCTTTCAAAGACTTAGCTCAGCTAGTCTTGTGCCCTGGACAGACACTGCCTTAACTGAAGCGTTAGAGGAGCTGAACTCAAAGAAATAATTGGTGAAAAAAGACCAATAAATATAATTACTGCTGTAAGATGATATAGATTTTCATCTGAAATGGCCAGAGCCTGCCCTGGCCCAAGGTTCAGCCTGTTCTGCTGTCTGGTGTTCATACCCTGAGCTGGTGCAGCTGGGCCTTGTTATTTCTGGCTCAATTTGACTGAGGAAATTGTCCAGGACCTGTGCATGAACATACCTATAAATGTGAAAAAGAGAGACCAAAATGGAAATGCTAAAACAGTAAAAATTAGTGGCTTAAGGATCCAAAGGGAAAAATATCACTCGAGAAGGTGTAGAAACTTAAGGAAGAGATGCAGCAGATATGAATTCAGTGGAATGTAGATGAGCAATAAAAGCTGCAATGGAGTGTGATCATCCTCTCTGCCTGACCAACAGTGATTCACGGGGGATTCGTCAGGATGGGAAGTCTGGTAAAGCTCAGCCTCATAACACCTCCCTTCTAGATACTTGTTCTGCTTATGAGGCAGGAAATAACTGCTTTTCACTCCAAAGTTGAGTTCATTTTTCCTGAAGAATATATTTATATAGAAAAAATATAAATTCTCCCCTACATGTGACTCATGGCTGTTTAACAACAGGAGTTTTAGCAGAATCTGGACTAAAAAGAAATGCAAATATTTTCTATAGACTGCAGAATTATGAAACCTGGACTTTTTATTTTTACTTTCTGTTGGAAATTTTAGGGTGCAAGGATACAAATATAATTTAGCCTGAAGTCAGAACAATATCCAGCCTTTTGTGCAGCTTAGAATTTAGGTGACACTTTAGGTGACAAAGGTGACACTTTGCTGCTCACAGCACATGGGCAGGCCTGGCATCCCCAGAGAAAGGTGCTTCATCCACACATCACAGGGATTTAGCTTTGTCCAACTGGTGCAGGGTGTGATATGTCTGATAACAGAGGTCAGTCCTTGTTCTGACACTGATAATATCCATATCCCTCTCTAATCCTAAGAAACATGCTCTAATGCCTCTGTGGGGCTTGGTTTTGATTTTTTTTTTTTTTTTCTGAAATCTCTTTTGTAATTCCATTTCTTTTTTTGGCAGTTTTTAGAGGAAGGGAGCAAAGGAAGGGAATCATGATGACCAGTTTAGCAGTTTTACAAATAAATGGAAACTCCAGTATCAGAGTTATGCTTTACTGTTTAAAATAGAATGTGAGACAGTGAGAGCAGATTTGAAATTTGTAATTTTCCTGGAGATGGAAATAAATAACTGTATCCATGGTGCATAACTTCTACTAAGAAACTGATGTTTCAACCACAAAAAATGTAATAAAGTGTGCTAGCAAAAGGATATGCCATGTCACATCTAACTAATTCACATACTACAACAGCAATGCTGATGATACATCATTTCCACACCCCATTTATGTGGATGTTGGCATACTTAGGAGTATATAGATGTGCTTGAACAAGGCAGTGATTTTTCTTAATTCAAGTTTTTTTCACCCAAATTTTGAGTGTTAAGAAGTAGAGAAAATGTAAGTTTGTTTTTTCTTGTCTGCAAGGAAGGATAAAACAGAGATGCAGGCTTGTAGAGAGTACAACATTAATGGGAATATTGTCCTCAGAGAGGCTCCTTCACTAGGATGGTCAGAAGAAGACTAAAAAAATAAAATAAAAAAATAAAAAGCCCTAAAGCCTAGTTGAAAGTTCAGTAACCTAGTTCCAGACATAACAAAAATATAGCAGAATATTGCTTGCATTTCTAGATTAAACAGATAGATCCATTTATGTGAGTAGATAGAACTACATGCCTAAATTATGTGTAAGGACTGGCACTACTTTCTTACTTTAGAATTGAGCTCTGATAGGTGTAGGAAGAATATCTTAGAATTTAGAAGTTTGAAGTGTTTTTAGCTGAGATTGGATAATTTATGAATAAAATCTCCTGTATTGAGAGGAGGAGGAGGAGAAGAAGAAGAAGACGAAGAAGAAGAAGAAGAAGAAGAAGAAGAAGAAGAAGAAGAAGAAGAAGAAGAAGAAGAAGAAGAAGAAGAAGAAGAAGAAGAGGAAGAGGAGGAGGAAGAAGAAGAAGAAAAGGAAAAAAAGGAAGAAAAGGAAGAAGAGGAAGAAGAGGAAGAAGAAGAAGAGGAAGAGGAACAAGAGGGAGAGGAAGAGGAAGAAGTGGAAATTCCATGGAGCTGCTGTTGCTACTGCTGCTTCTCGGGACTCTGTTCCAGGAAGTTTTTAACATGGATTTTAATACTCTGAACTCTTTGCCTTCCAGACTGATGTATTCATGCAATAAACAACTTCACAGCAACCAGAAACTGCTCTTGTCTCTTTGAAGACCCAGCCCCTTGATTCTGTGTTTTTATTCTCTGTCCTTTTTCTTTGGTTCACCAGATGTTGAGATGGTTACCTTGGGCTCCCCAACTCTTAAAACAACAGGGTGTTGAAATACAATGGAGCTGCTGGCACTATTTTAATCCAAATACATGCTATTAATAAACACCTAAGTACTAGCCAATGACAAAGATTCCAGCTTTGTGCTAGTCATATTTTCACTACTGTCTGTCGAGTATTCTGTTAACTGCAAAGGCAATGATCCTCTTCAGGGCAGCCTTGTCACTTGTACAGAAATACAGGAGAAAAAACTCATGCAACTTTGAACAGTTTTTTTCCTATCAATTAGTTAACTCTTAGGAAGTCATACCTGCTAAGGAGATATTAATAGCAGTGATCAAAGAGAGAGATCACAAATGTCAAAATTTCCAGCTGAAGACATAATTACCCTAAAAAGCCTTTTATGTAACTTTTTGCAGCATCTGCTGGAATTTATGAATCACAAAAGAGAAAGTAATCATCCTGAGAAAGAAATTAAAATGCATAGGTCTTCCTATTTTTATGTAAACAGAAGATTTGTTATGTTTGGCTTAAATAGAGTTTATTATTTTTTAAATTAAGTAGTCTGTAAAATTGGTGGAACTAAAGTGTTCAGGGGACAAACATGCAGCTTCTCAGAAAGAAGTGATGACCAACTAATGGCTTGCCTACAAGCAAGTTGCCATGGAAACAAGATCACCTTCCTTCTAAATGGATGGTGTTGAATATTCAATATTTGTAAGATATTCTTGATACTACTAGTAAAAAAGTTTGAATTTCAGAAGGGACCTTTATCTGGATGCTGATTTTTTTCCAATATGCCCCCTATTCAACCTTTAACTCACATCTATAGGTATATTAACTCACATCTGAAGTATATTCTCAAGAACAGCATACTGTCTTGATCTGAAAAATGTGTGCCTGCTATCTTGTCTGAATTTAAGCCGGGTCTGAGTTTAGCCAGTGGTTCTTGCTGTGCATTTGTCTCTTAGATTAGATATCCCCCAATATCTTATCTGCTGTGGTCAAGAAACCTTCCAAACTTCTCTTTCTTAAACCTTATCTTCTGCAGTAAGGTGTTTAATCTTTTAATAATTTCTATGGATTGCTTCCAATCTTGAATAGATATGGGCTAGATGTGGAGATTAAGAAATAAGTCATTCCCCTGGCTTTGTGTCTGCAAGCTGAAAGAGGGGAAACCCCAAAGTCAGCTGGGTTCCATGTTGCAGTTCCCCCACAGAAGAGCAGTGGCTGGTTATGTGACAAATGCAGTAAGAAATGATGTAGGATTTGGGCCCATTTCAGCTGAATGTGCTTTCAGAGGAGCTGCAATTACAATTGTGCTTTGAAGGTGCTCAGTGAGTCCTCATCACTCCAGCTCCTGACAACAGCACCATGCTCAGTCTCCTCATGCTCCTCTTCCTCCCACCATGGGACCCAAATCTGCAGCTGAGCCTCAGCTACCACAGTTTATGGCTAAAAGGGAGGCTGCACCAAGCAATTAGATTTGTGATCAGTTTGCCTGTAGCTCCTCTAAAAGACTCTGTGACCTGGATTTCCCCTCTGTGTCTGCTGTCCCAGCTTCAGAATCTCAGTATTACAGTGTGCATTAGTATTTGTCCCAAGTGTTTAATATGTCTAAAGCTAATATAGCAAATATGTGCAATAATAGAAAATTTATCTACAAGAAAAGATTTTAAAATTCAAGGATTTCAATGTTTTAGGCAAGATGTCTTCAGTGTTGGATATTTCTTTCTTTTTAGAAAGAAAGAAGCATTATAAAATATTTGAGGCTTATAGAATTTTTCAGTTTTACATTCTGAGAAAAATGTGAAGATAAAATTACAGATTTCACCTCCCACTTTTTTTTTTTTTTTTTAATTTACATCCAATTAAAAATGTGTTGTTTATAGAATTTTCAGTATTGGTTTCAGTTCTGTTGAATTTAATACCATAGCCCCATTTTTGCTCATCCAGTCATAGAGACCAAACTGGGCTGGATTGCAGCCAAAATATGTCCATTTTTTAAGCAATTTTTATGGCTTGAGAAACAATCATACACTTTAATTGAACTGCAATTTCCTAATTTAATCAGAACAAGCAATACAAAAAACAACAACAACAACAAAAACCAACAAGAAATTACCACCACACATAACAGGAAAATTGCCATGTTAACACAGAGTAACTGTTCTGAAACTGTATTTAACAAATTGATTTCTTCTCTTCCATGGCAGCTCACAAGGCACCCAAGAAAGCTCTAGATTATGTTCTACCCTCTCTACCCTCCATGCTTTTCCTTGCTTAACAAGGGCAGGGAAGAAAAATTAGCAATGGGGTGTTTTGGAAGAATGTCCATCTACTCATCTTTCCAAGCACAAGGAAATGGCAGCAGCATCTTTTTCACCAGGAAGGGTGAAGTTTTCCACAGGACTACACTCATATGCTTGCCATTAACTCTTGGAAATGAATTCTCACTGGCTTGGGAGAAAAGAACAAATTAATATGTTGCTATATCCCTTTCTGTCTTGCAAGCTCTTGTTTACTTTCACACAGCTTTTCTTGCTGCATTAGGGGAAAAAAATATGCATTTCACTCCTTTCTTCAAATATGAGATTTTTCCAGAGCCTACAAAGAGCTGTGAGGATATCAGCACACTAGCTAATTAAGTTTATTTTGCATTCTTAACATTTAGCTATGCATAGGGGAGCTATACAGGGAATTTGAAGAATCAGGTATTTTGGAGGAGATTAGGCCTTAAGAACATCAGAAATTAAAAGCTTTAAGTCTTTTTGCAAGCATGCACATCTCAAGGATATTGTGAGGAGCTATGTCCTCAGAGGTGGCTCTATCCTCATATCCCCTGGATGCTGCTGCCTAACTGGAGAAATCTAAATCTTTAACTCTACATCACTTAATGAACAGCACTCATGGAGCTTAGAAGGGAATTTGAATTTCAGCAATTATAGCTATTATTATTATTTTATGTTCACATGCCTTCTCAGGCAGGGATCTTGCTTTTTAGCTTGAAGTTTTCCTCAGTCCCATTATAAAGTGAAATACCAAACCCACTTAAATAATCATTCACTAATTTAAGGTGTTCTGTTCTCCTGTATCTACAGTCATTGGAAAAGAGGCTGGCAAAAGACAAAAAAGAAAATAAAGTTGCACATGCTATAAGAGGGGAATCCATCCCATCCCTGCAGCAAATCACAGCATGTCAGACCATCAGGCTCAGCTGCTGTTTCTGTGGAATTATGCTGTTTAAATTTGCCCTCACCTTCAAATGGTGTTCAAACAAGTCAGTCCTGTGTGACCCAGAGCAGGTTAGTGGCTGCTCATCTCTGCCAGTGTAAGTAATTGCCATTCTTCAGCAAATCCAAATTGCTCTCCATGCTCAGGCCCTTTGCTGTGCAATATGGACTCATTTTCTGCAATGCAAGGATATAATCCTCCAAGCTGGCAGCAGTGTGATTGCTCTGTTAATTATGTACAATCAGTCCTACTGTCAATCTACCATAAAAATACAGACCTCTGTGTGCTCCAGAGTGGTGTAATTCAAGGGAGTGAAAATTACTTGCTCTATACAAAGTGTGAATGCATGTATCATAGAAAGTAGCTAAATAAATATGTGTATGTAATGGTATGCAAACTCTTATAAGGGTATGTATACACACTCACATAGAAATAATTTCTGTTTATCTAGAAGTAATGTGACAAAAACTGCAGCAAATCATACCCTGCAGATTTAAAATTCATTCATTTTGCTGTGCTGCACGGTATCTCAATTAACTGTAGATTCAGAGGTAATTCATTCTTCTATTTACAATGTCATCAGAGAGAGACATCTCTCAGAGCCATCTCATTGCCTAATAAATTCTATTGCTCTTAACTATGAGCATTGACTGGTCTGGACAATCTGTAAAATTAATATTTCTTTTGTGGTTGCCCTAAGAGATGAAGGAATTATTTAGGAAACCAATAAAAGAATAATTTTTCTGACATTGTCAAGCAAATAATAATTAAAATGCTGATGTTTAATCTGTCTGAAATTGAAGAAAAAGCTAAAATCTCAGAAATAGTTTTCAAACAGATATCCGAATGAAAAATTAATTGATCTTGTGAAAACACAGGAATTTAATGCTTAAAAATCTCTTAATTATATGCTTTGATTCAATTTAATTTTAAAATATTGTTTTAAAGAAGAGATTAATTTAGAAAACTTGAATAGTGTACTTGCAAAATATTAAAATTTGTTGGAACAGATTATAGACTACAAGTATTTTCTGCTTTAAAAACAGATCAGTTGGCAGTGGAAAGAGATATTTTCCTTCAGTTACTATTTTTTTTTTAGAAAGGCCTTCCTGAAAAAAGAAAAAAATCTTGGCTCACCATCTGAGTCTCCTCTGGATTCAGCACCAATATATAACTTGTAATCTGTGCCCCAAACCTGCTCCTCTGTCTTCAGTGTGGAGGACTCTTCTTTTGTTCTGCTTTATTTTAGAACATGTAGAGGAGGAAGAAATCATGCTGGCTGTACCAATACCTTTGGGACAGAGAGGAAATGACACAGGGGTAAGCTGAGATCAGCTCCATGTTTTTCCACATTTTCCATATCTTGACACAAACCATGGGAGAGAGTGGAGCTGTGTGTCTGATGCTGTGCCCAGGGCAGAGAGGAGGGTGAGCTTTGTGGGGTCACAGGAAAGCACCAGGAATCTCTTGTAGAAAGCACCAGGCTGTGGAACAGGAATCTCTTGTAGAAAATACCTGCCTGTGGAGCAGGAATCTCTTCTGTCTGAGTCCCTGGAATCTGCTCATCCTCCCTCCCAGCCCGTGGAGCATCAGGTCAGCAGTGCTTCAGCCTCTGTGCTCTCCTCCCAGCTCCATAAATACTTCCTGCATTTAAGCTGTTCTTCTGCTTACTGTCATAACAAATAATTATAGGAATTTATAATGTTTTTCTTTAGCCCTTGGGCTGTGATTTCCTATGCATCTGTGGTATAACTCAGTGGTTAACAAAGGCTGTGCACTGTGCTCCCGGGTAAGGCTCAGTCATCACCACTTATTGCTCACATCCCACAGCTAAGTGAGGAGGAATCTTCTGATTCTCAGAGAGATGAACTTCCATTATAACTCTGATGCCCTAATGCAACACTTCATCTAGCAGCCAGCACTTAGCAAGCACCCTGGGGACAGCCAAGGGAGGGCTGGGGAAAGCAGATGTGAAGGATTTCACATTCTGTGTCATCACTGTCAGGCTGTTTATCACAATTTTTGCATGAAAATCTTGTTTGGCAGCAATCCTGCCCCTCCTCCAAACTGGCAATAGTTTCATGAGTAAACAGATGAGACAAGATAATTTAGAATATCACTTTTAATGCTAATTCTTTTATTAAGGTCTCAACTCTGGGAAAATCTTAATGTACAAGGTGAGTTGAGGTGCATGTGTTGTATTCCTCACAATAAAAGAAATATGCGGACAGACTTTTTATCAGGACTTTTGCACTGGAACAAGGCATAGTGGTTTTAAACTAAAAGATGGCTCATTTTTTATTAGATATAGGGAAGAATTTCTTTCCAATGAGCATGAGGAAGCACTGAAACAGGTTGCCCAGTGAGGTGACTGTGGCCCCATCCCCGTGAACTTTCATGGTCAGGTTGGATGGGGCTCTGAGCAACCTGATCTAGACAGGGGGTTGGGTTATATTATTTCTGAAGGTCCTTTGCAACCCAAACTCTTCTATGAGTCTATGAGAAACCCCCTCATGCTGGTCACACTCTGCTCAGTAGCAGGAATGTGCCTGTGGTAAAGCTCCAGGTGAAGCTGAATGTACAAACTTTGAGCAGCAGGCAGGATGAAGCAGCCCAGCCTCAGATTTGTTTAGAAATGTGTGAGCTGCCTGGCTGAAGGACAACAAAAGCAGGAAAAGAGCTTTGGGGAGGAAAAGGTGCAAGCAACATCAGGATTCAAAATTGTGCAAGGCTGAGAAGAATGATCCATCATTGCTAAAACAACAGTCCTTGTACTTTTATTTTCAGTTGTTATGGTCAAGAACCAGCTCCTGGGCAGAGCTTGAAGGCAACTTCTTTGGGTTCTAGGATGTCCTGGAGTTTAAGTCTGAAACCAACATATCCAAAGCATATAACATTTTGAAAAACCAGTGGTGCAAACAGACATACATTTAAAAAATTGTTATTTTAATGCTGCAAGAGCTTGGTTAGTTTCTCTTGGTTTCTACTTTCTTCCCAGTAGCAGGTACAATGCTGTGTTTTGGGTTCACTGTGAGAATAATGTTGATAACTCTCTGAGGTTTTGATTGTTATTAAGCAGTGCTTATTCTAAGGTAAGGAATTTTCATCTTTCCATCCTCTGACAGGGAGGAGATGCACAAGAATCTATAATGGGACATGGCCAGGGCATGAACATCACTTGTTCTTCTTGGGGTTAGTTCCTCTTTCTTTGTTGTTTTTCTTTTCATTACATTATTATAATTTTTATTTTATTTTATTGCAATTCTGTTATTAAACTTCTCTTGTCTCAACCCATGGGTTTTGCCTTTTTTTCTGATTCTCCTCCCCAACTCACCAAGCTGGAACAAGCAGCTATATGGTACTTCATTATTGGTTGAAGTTAAAACACAACTCTAGAATCTGGAGAAATGAAAGGAGCTGCTGTATGTCCATATGTTATTTCCCATTTAGCAGTTGGAGTTCTTTTCATATTGTCATAAAAGTATTGTCATTTCTTTTCTATGTTTATACATTCCTCTTATAATTCCTCACTCAAATGTTTGAACACACCTCAAATAGTTTCTCAGTTATATTTTATTTGCTTTCTGTGCCCATGCCTTTCCCTGAATGACTCCTTATTAAAGTTGTGGACTGAGCTCCACATGGAGTAAAAGGCCTGATTTCTTCCTAACATCCACTTATTACTCATCTGAGGTGTGATGAATGGCTGAGAGGACAATTATATCTGACCATGGCCAAATGGCCAGAAAGGCAATGTACCATGCTCTGGGATTTGATTACTGAGCTGAAAGGGCAAAAGATGATGTCCTCCAAATTTAATATAAAAAGAAATAGAAAACCACAAGGAAAACTTCCCCAAAAAACACTAACAAAACAAACAATAAAGGCCCCAGACTTTCCCTTCCTGACTTTCTAGTAAGATGAGAACTGAGCAAGGAAACATAAAACTGACCCTACAAAAGAAACTTGTAAAAATAACTTATCTGGCAGTATTTGCACAGGACTCTTTCACAGCTGAGTACAATACACCTAGAGTAAAATAGTAATTTCCTCCTCCTCTGGCCAGCCCCAGGTCTTCCCTCTGCTCTCCCAGCTGCCATTGTGAACTTTCAGATCAGAACATTTATTTATCCCAAACAGAAGTGACATCCCTAACCAGTGAGCTCAAACTCTGTCATTACTCCCACTTCCAATTGCCCAGTTTATGTTTCAGAGGTGATTTATGGTCCTTGCCTGCCTGGCTGCCTGAATGCCCCAAGCAATTTATTCCATAATGCCCTCTTGTAAAGAAATTACACCTGAATTGCTCACAGGTTAGTTCTTCCATGGCACTCCATGCTCTGGTACTTTTCTCTCATTCTCCATTTCAAACAACTCAAAGGCAAACTGTGATATGGGATTTTGATTATAATGTTCAGACTTAGTATAGTTAAACTGGAGAGGGAGGAAAAGCACACTGCAAGTCTCTTTTGGGATATTAAATGAATTTCAGCTGTGCAATATTACTGTGAAACCCACATAAGTCCAAAGGATTGCTTGGGGTTTAAACAGTGTAAAGAGCTGAATTTGACAACCTGTCTCAAGCTAAGAGAAAAGGGAGTTAAAGTGCTGCTTTCCTCAGAGAACCTTACAGATGCACTGCTTATGGCTGTCTCTGTTTGGGGGAAGCTAAATCACTAATAATTCTGCTTTGGTTTGTTCATCCTAGTTGTATTTTCTCAAACAAATGTAGTATCCAGGGTTACATTTTATTCTTGTTCCTTTGCTATTAATTAATTCCATGTAACTCATGCACTGTGATTGGCACTTTAACATTTAATAGGATGTGGATCTTGAAGAGGTTGACTGAAGTGCAATTCAATAAAGCAAATGTGAGTTTCACACCCATCAAGTTAGAAAGACTGGGAAGCTGCTTCTGTGGTGGAACTCTGTTATGGCCCTTTAAAAAGCAGATGGAAACCCATATTCTCTTCAGAACATAGTCTGCCACTTTCATTTTTACCTGTATATTTTAGTTTGTATGACTCAGACATAATTCAAATGGAAGTACAACTAACCCAGCTGAAAAAGGGATATGCAAAGGAGAAGACCTTGATAATATTATCCTTAGTTTCATCTTATTCCATAGGTGGTATAAATGAGTGTTAATGGTATTGTTAATGGTATTCAAAACTAAATAAAAGAAAATTAGGATGTCTCATAAAAATTCAGAATGAAAAGAGTTACTGTTCAAGACATAAAGCATGAAAATAAGTTAATCTCTACAGAAAATAATTTTTAAAAAAATCCTGAAAAATGAGTGTTGTCAATTACAGAAATATCTTACTCTTGCAGATATTCACTGCTGTTCAGTTGCATAATTATTTTCTTCCCAATAATATCTCTGGACTGGTGTTTTTACAATATTGTAAGGCTTGCTGCAAAATCAACCCTAAAGGAAAATGCAGAGCTGGGGGCAGATCTGAGAAATCAGACACAGAATAGGAAATGCCAGGGAAGTAAACATAGGGCAGGTTTCTCTTTCCTGATCTGGGAAATTGTGCACAGCAATACTGATACCCTGAGAACCAAGAAGTCCAGACAGGGCTGGAAATCTGCTCTTCACCAGGACAAACAAGGAATAAGCTTAGCTTATTCCTGGTGTCTGCCTCATTCCAAGCCTCTTTCCATCAAAACTCAGACTGGAGCTGTGAAACCCTTGTGTGGCATCCTGGAGGATGTGAGGGGTGGCAAAGTGCCCATGCACACAGAGGCAGCTGGGCTGCCATGGAATCCATCTTATAAAAATGAATCAAGGCACAGGAATTGGGGAAATCGGGGATTTACTAAATCCTCCTGGTCTGAGGTAAAACCTGAGAGATGCAGGTGCATCCTAAAGGACAATCCACCCAGGAAAAGATGGGCACACACCTGTGTACCTGCAGGACTCAGACAAAAGCCTCTGCACTGCAAATACAAGTGTGGAATTTAGAATAAATATTTTCATTAAAAAATTATTCGGCTCTGGCTGAATTAAAAGTTTTCAAAGTATCAGCATGTGTGATTTCTAAACCAAATAACTTGTGGAACCTCATTAACTTGCAACACATGTGCCAGGTGCCTCAGTGCAAGGCAGGTAGCAGCAGACAGGTTCTCTCTTTGTGCTGGATAGTCTGGAGGAAACAGAGGTCTCCAGGAACATCAGAAAGATCTTTAAAGAGAAAAAGTGTAAAAAAAAATCACAGGGAAGAAATTTTTCAAGAAAGCTTTTAAGGAACAAGTGACTCTGAATTGCTATAAAATCATAATATATAGGCTCTTATGTGGTGTCTTCTGTGTTTCCTTGGATTTGGAAAGGATTTCTGCATTTTGCTGAAATATAGCTGAAATACACTAAGCCAGCACTAACAATGTGCATTCAGACCATTGGAAAAATAATAATAATATAAAAAAAATACAGAGGAAGTAAGGGCCAGGAAGGATCCAGAGTGGAGGCACAGTGCAACCACCATGTCATAGTTAAAAGAGCACTCCTGGACTTTATTCTGAGCTCCTTTCCTCCACATTTCCAGGCAGGTTGGAAAGCCACTGTGGCAGACACAGTTTCCAAGAGAGGAACAGGCAGTTTTGAAAGCCCCACTGCCTCTTGCTTTGTCTGCACAAAGAAAAGCCTGCACACATTTACTTTCCTTTCACTGCTGTGATACAGATTAAACATCCTTTGGGTTAAGTTTATGAACCTGTTGGAGGCTGCTCCTGGACCACATGCACACCCATCTTTCCTGACCCCTGCTTGCCTGTTTGCTTCTTTGGCCATCTAAAAAAAGCCCATCTAAAGTTTCTTTTCTCTTCTTGTACAAAGTTTACTTCCTCCTTTTCAGAGCTTCATTGCTATGATGCCTTTCATTTTCCCTGATGCCTTTTAAAATTTTATGTTTTTTACCTGTACCTCTCCATTTTGTCAGGAAGAAGACAACTTCTCATAACTCCATCATTTCCTTCAGAGAGATAAAAAAAATAATTTGTTCTTTAGGTGTCTGTCAGGCTCTTCAGCACACTAATTGCTGTTTGTCAAAAGCAATCATTAGAATGCACAGTGACTGCAGAGAAATATCTGTAATGGCCTGAGATAAAAGTGTTCCCTCTTTCTCTACTGCTGCCCCTGAGCAGGTGGGTACTGCCTTCAGTTCAGTGAAAGACAGTGTTTTTCTCAAAAGCTGCTTTAGTGCCCAGCTGGCTGCACGAGTTTCTTGACTATTAATTACACCAGCCCCATGTAAGGGGAAGCTAAAATGGTCTAAGTTCACAGACTGGCCACTCTCCTATCACTTCTTCCTAGTATATTAATTCTTTCAATCTTCTCCTCAGCCTTGCTAATGGAATTAGCTTGAATTCCCTATACTTATTCAGTAATTTTACAATTTTTTTCTGAGTTGGGTGAAGCTGATCTGTGTTTTCATGGGAAAATTGCCTTTTGTGGTGGTAGCCACTGGATTAATAATGGCATAAGCAGCTGAGAGAATTTGACATCAGCTTGGGTGTGTGTAGTTCAATATGTCTGGTTAGAGGTTATACACACACTGGCTATTCAAGAATATGCAGTCTTCCTAATAAGTTTTTCTTTTTTGTACACAAAATTGTACACAAAAAGTGCATAAATAGTAAATCCCTACCATATCATCAACATACAGAGCTATTGCATTAAGCATGTTTTCTGTGAGTAGAGAATCCCACCATCAACTCAAACTGAGTTTTAAGAGATTTCTAGTTTGGACAAATATATTGTAGAGAAATGTATCATAGGCCTAAACTTATGAAACCTTTGTGGTTCCCTCACAAAAAGTGTTTGGTTTTCAGAGAAATATTGAGTTTAATTTTGTTTTCACTAAAAATTGCCACCTCTCCATCATGTTGCCTTCCACAAGGTCAATTACTTACAACATAGGCATCAGTGGCATGATCAAAGGTCTCACATGCCACTTTTGACTCTCAGCATCATCTCTATTATGTCAGTTTATTTGGTTTAACTGCTCTGAACTTAAAATGCAACACTATTGATGATGAGGTACAAGAAAAAAATTCAGATTTTCTTTGAAATATTTATTTTCTCTCAGGTTTCCTGGTAAAGGAAAACGTAGGAAAATTTGTCATCATTTTTTACTCTGTAGTCCAGGTCTAAGCAAACTCAGCCTCACAGATTGCCTGTGCCCAAGTGTGGAAAGCCTTTAAGAGACCTCTAAATATTACATTAAGACTGACAGAGATAGAATTGACCCTCATTGTAGTAATTTAATTCCCAGATCATGAAAAAGGTGACACTTTTTTACACATGTATTACAGGGTTTTGAGGGCAAGGACTGTCCTGAAGGGCAGGTAGATTAATTTGACCCTCAGAAAGAAATATTTGTGAGATGTCAGTTTTGATTCATTTTGTCTCCTACCAAGACTGGCAATTCTGACAATGCAGTGCCTGGGAGTGAGGTGCTGGGTTTGCTCTGACAGCACTGCCTGATTGTCCCTGCTGCTGCTGCTAACTTCTTCCCTACTCTGCTCCTTCTTGAGACACCTTAATCTGCATGCAGGATTTGTTGAAGTCACTCGAGTTTGTGTTTGCTGGACTCAGGTCTGAGCTCAACCCAAGAAAGGGAACTACTGTATTTATTTATGTCCCCAGATATCCCAGCTGGAATCATCCTCATTTCTGTGCAGAGTATTGAAGACACAATGCTGGCAGCTGTGCTCTAAGTGAAGAAAGAGGGGGGAAAGCAGAAGGTAGAGGAGGAGATTGGAAGTTATGGTGTAAGCTTTAGAAATCTATTATGATGCTGCCACAATTATAAGGACCTTTGCCTAGACTGCTCAACAGTGGATAACAAAAGGCTGAGAAAAATCAGGGAATCAATAAGGCATTCAGAGCTCTTTCCTGCTACTGGAGTGTTTCACATTTGCTCTGTGTATGTCTCTACTTCACAGTATTTCAGTAAAGCAGGAAAATGGCCAGTCTTAAAGTTGAGCAATGCAACTTACCCTTCAGGCATTGCACACTGCTGCCTCAGAGATTTAGTACATGCCTAGACAGGGATCAACTTTTAAAGTAAAAATTACAATACTGTATTAAAGAGAGTTATTACTATGTATGCTAATGGGCATAAGGATCAGTATCCCTCTCTTCTCTGAACTTCTCTGAACAGTTTCAGGATTTGACACTGCTGTCTTTACAGAGACAGGGAAAATGCAGTTTGTTAGTGTGTGTGAATAGTATCCTCTAGGCTTTTATGTCATTATCTGAGCAATTTACATGTCAAAGAACAGCCCCCCTCTGCCCTCCCAACTCCTAAACCTAGAGATATCCTTTCAAATGCATAAAGGTTTAATGTCAAAGGTGTTCTGTGAGCTCCTCATCTTTGAAAATCCTAGTTAGGACAATTTTTATAGTGAATCAAATAATTAGATAAAAGTGCTTCATACCTTTTAGTGTGGAGCAAGATTGAGGTGGTAAAGGAAGGAAAAGTGAGGTAAGAGTCTTGAATTCAAATTAATGTTAGTAGAATGTCCATGCACATATATAAAATAAGGATATTTTTGAATTGATGAAAGCAGATGCTGAGCAGCCAGTAAACCATCAGCTGTTTCCTTTCTGAATTCATCTTTATCTTGTGGCTTCTTCTAAATATTCAAGAAACACAGTATCATACTTTTCAAACCACACTAGAAGTCCTGGTGAGCATAATCAGAGTATGCCTCAGTATCAAAGATAAGCAGTCTTCACAAGAGGATACATCTTTGACTTTGTAAAGGAAAGGAGTTGGAGGAAAGGAATTGGAGAATATGAATTGACCCTTCTACAGGTGTCCCACCCTTTTGTTTGCTGTGAAATTGCACTGTGTATGCAGACACACACCTGGATGGCTGACCTGTCTTTCCTTGCTCATACTGAGGGGAATCCTCTTCTCCTGTACCTTGCTCAGCAGGGAAATAGCCTGCTCTGCTTTGGCAAGAACAGTCTCTTTTGGGGTGACACCTACGAAGTGACACCTTTCCAGCCCTTCTTTCATAACAAACTAATGCACAGTCTGTCTGTGGATTCCTGTGCTGATAGGAAAAGAAAAAATACTTTGAAAATAAGTAGAGAGAAAGAATTCCCACTTTACTTCAACTGACAGACTTCACAAGGTCTCAGTTCTATTTCCAGGGAGGCTGAACAGATGGAGGTTGTCTCCCCCAGCATGTGGCTGCTAAGACAATCTCTAGCTGAGGGTTCCTGGACTCCCAGAGCTGCTGCAGAGGTGGGGCAGGAGGGGATGTGCATTTTTCTCTCCTGCCATCTGCAAGCAGCAAGGCTTTATCTTCCCTCACTCAGCCAGAAGGTTCCTGTGTGACTGAACCAGGGGGGATTTTTACTTGGCAGGTAGTCTCAGCAGGAAAGTTCTCAGAGAAGCAGCAAGCCCTCCTGTAAGCAGTGACAACAGGGAGAGTTAAGGGATATGCACTTGGTTAGAAACAGCTAGCACAGGGAGAGAGTCACCAAGAGAAAGGAACACAGATGTGATTGCATCAGTGAATCTGGCCCAGATTTCTGCTCAAGGTTTGGAGCAGGCCTTTTCTGCATCTTTTATGTACCATGTTACCTGCATTGACACTGCACTATTATTTGCATTAACAAAACAAGGGCCTTCCCAGGAAACACAAAAAGAGGTTTTGTTTTGGATGAGCTGCTCATATGTGCCTTATATACACAAATATTTGTGTGAGCCCTGGGTGAGATCTACAACTGTAACTGTGTGATTTAAACTTTTCTAGGAGGTGGGGAAGCACCAGAGGAATTAGACAGAGAATATGATTTAAAAGGCAGAGAATAAGAGGAAATAAGATGCTCTGTTTTATTGTTCATTTTTAAGCTGGGAATAGGCACTGAAACACTGGGAAACTTATATGTTCTATACTGCTGGACTTGAATTCACAAATAGAGATACTAAAAACTGGTACCTTTACTGACAAATGTATCCAAAATGTATCCAAATACATCAAGGAAAGAGTTAATCAGAAATGGACCATGGGAGTGAGATATTATTTGTAGTGATGTAGTTATTATGTGACTTGCTGTCAAATTTAGACAGATCAAAACTCTAAACTCATGCTAGAGCCAAGCGTTTTTCCCTTGCCTTCAGTCAAATTCATTTTTAACCATAAAATGAATATTCCAAATAACTCTGGTGTGTCAGCAGTTGAAAGCTTCTGTGGCATGATGGAGACTTTCAGTGAAATATAAGCATTTCTCAATTACAATGTTTCTGTAAGTGCTTAGGCTAGGAATGGTCCAGCAGCCTCTGAGTGTTTATGGCCTTCAGTGGATTAAATGAATGGATTTTAATGTGAATATCTGTTCTGACTTGTGAAAACTGAAGAATTTACAGAGGTGTATATTGAGATATAACAGTACCAGCCTTGTGCATTGCAAATATTATACACTTCACTGAAGAACACCAAAGAGCTGAATGTTATAGATTTTCTCTCCTATTTTTTTTTACAATGTGTCACATAATACTGAAGGACTGTTTTCCTATTACCTAGTTTTTCACAGTCTTGTTCATTTTGGGAGGAGTTTGAAAGGGTTTAGTTGGTGGGGCAATCTGAAATCTACATCATCTCCCAGGATGATACTACAAGAACTCATAATGGCTCATGAAATGCTCACAGATTATGGTTTTCAATGCTACAGAAACAACTGCAAGGGGAAAACACACAGAAAAGGAATGTTGCTTTGAAGGGAGAAGAAAAAAATGAGCCCTCCCTTTTGCTGAAGCATTTATATATTCTGCATTAAATGAGGTGGGTATGCAAAGGAGGAAGGGAATTTATCATCATTTAAATAAATTGTGCCTTATAGAATGGATGCACAGACAGAATAAAGTTCAGGCAGCAGAATAAGTAAGGTGCCAGAGAAAACATGGGGAAAGTCCTTTATTTTCACAGCAATGTTGTTGCATAATGTCCTGGGGTGACTTTATGATCCTTCTATGCCCAATTGTCTGTTCTGTTTATGCTGAGCAATATACCTGGAGTAATAAATAAAAGAGTGCAATTGTTTTCTAACCTTAATTAAAAACTTAATTTTATATCTAGTAAAAAAACTGTTTTTATAACAAAAGGAGTCATTGGGACAGGAATGCCTTGGTTGACTAAACTGTTGCCTTCAGCAATTGCACTGATTCACTCCCCTTCTCTTAACCTCAGATTTTAGTTGGGATGGAGCTGGCACTCTGTTGCCAGTGAAATTTCTATAACTACACACACATTTTTTTCCTCTCAGTTCCCACCTTTATCAACAGTTTAGGCTTTAGCTAGATTTACTTGGTATCACCAGTTGCAAAGAGAGAAGAGAAACCAGGTACATTTTATTTGACAATAGTTTTAAGTATAATTTCAGACAAAAGCTGTCTCAGACACAACATTTCTGTTCACTCAGTTTCCCTCCAAATTTTCCTTTTTATTTACTATATTTCTGATGTCCCCCACGCTGATATAGCTGGAGGAAAGGTCATAATTACAAGGATATTGTTCTGAAGATTGACTAGAACTTTTAGGCTAGGATAAAAATTCACAAAGAATCTGGCAAAGCAATGAGAGCAAAGAAAGTCTATAGGCAGTATGAAATTATTTTGGTTTGTAAACACAAAAATTAGCTGTGAGAAGTTGCAAGAGAATCTAATGAGGCTGAAAGATCTGTAATACACTTGCAGATGAAATTCACTGTTGATTTGTGCAAAGTAATGGGAGAAAGGGGGAGAAGAGAGGGAATCAACCCTAACTAAACCAAAGAAAATTGTCTGTAAGTTACTTATTACCATTCAGGAAATATATCTTGGCATTTTTGTGGGTAGTTCAAAAAAGTGTCAACTCAATGTTCAGCAGTGGTCAAAAACACAGATGGTGTATTAAGCAATTAGTGGGAGGACACCAGTGGAATAATCATAAAGTATCCCAATGTCACTCCAAATTCACTGTGTATTCACATTTTGTGTATCTTTGGTTTTATCTAAAAAAGGTTGAAAATTATAAAAACCACCAGAGTTGCTAAAGAGAGGTTGAACAGTAAGAGATATATAAAACCATAAACAATACAGAAAGTGAGGAAGGACCTGTGCTATTTCTCACAGGATGAGACCTGTAGGGCAGCAATTGAAATGATCACACAAGGTTTATAGAAGATACAAGAAAGAAAATTGTTACCCAGCAGAAGAACATTGCTACCACATCATATGGACCTTGAAAGCTAAAAAGCCACAAAGATTATATGCATGAAAAAAAGAAGAATCATTAAAAATAAAGATGCAAATAGAAACTTTGGTTTAGGAAGTCTGTGAATTGTGTTTTGCCAGAAGGTGGGAGTATGCAGTGGGGAAAACTTCACAGTGCTATTCCCTGTTCATTTCTTGTTTTCTCTAAACCTCTGCTGTTGGTTCCTGTCAGAAACCTGTAACAGGGCAAGAGATTTTTTCTGATTATCCTCTGATTTTGAAAGAGACAAAAACTATGAGGCAATTTCAATTAACATTTTTGAGTGATTTGGCTTCCTGCTCATCTAGGACCCTGGAGATGCTCCTTGCTGTTGTTTCCTCCTTGCTCAGGGGGAAGGAGACTCAGAGAACAGGAGAGGAGGTCAGTGGCCCCCTCTGAGCTCAATGCCTGTTCTAGAGATGACTGTGTGGCTTAAATAAAACAGAAGCAAATGGTGTTACTGGGGTCCAGACATCCTTCAGATTAAAGTGAGGATGCTCTGCTGCTGCAGGCCAGGGGATGAGTTAGAAATGCACCACCAGAAGCAGGGACCTGAATACTGCAGCAGGGTGGGGGCAGAGGTACATTGGGAACCAGCTCAGGGTGGAGGAATCTGTGATTGCTGCAGTCACTTTTCATAATTTCCTTTGGAAAAGGTGAGCTCTTACACAGGAATGTTTTCAGGTGCAGAACAACTGTGAATATTATTTTCTGGTTAAGAGTGGGACAGAGCTGCTAATGGGCTAAGATGGGGCATGAGAGTGGATTATATACAGCACTGCTTTGCCCAGAGAATATCAAAATTTCTGTCTTCAAGGCCAGTGAGAAAAACAGAATTATTAAAACATTAAAAAGATGAGGAAAGTGTAAGGATTTCCTGAGAGAGAAGTAGGATGTCATGAGGATGAGTGTCTCATAGGATGTTCCCCATGGGGGAATAATAAACCTGAAATTCCTACTCATGTTAATTTAAAAATATGTGTTAAAACTGGCATCATAATTTCTTTGCATGGAAAATATCAAAAAGGTATTCAAGGATAAACTTACAGATAAATAGCACTAAAGAAGAAAAAAAAAAATCAGTAATTTTATTTAAGAACTTAAACCCAAAGGTAGTCCTGTCACTTTGAGTTTTACTGATATTATCTACATTTGTTTTGCAATTAATGAAAATATTTTCTGTTTCATTTATGAATTTTTATAATTGAAGATTAGTTTACCAGACTCAGCCAGATGCACTTAGTGCTTAGTTCATAAAAAAAAAAGCTGAAATAATTGCTAAGACATTAAGAGATTTTACTGAGCTTATTTGTTTACTATGAAGTACTGGAACAGCAACACAGATGTTGGAACAAATAGTTCCTATTACAGCTCTGCCTCTTCTCACATTGAATTTCAACTCATCATTGAATAGATTAGCTCAGCATTTAAAGTTTTTTGAAACAACATCTCAGTTCTTTGAATACTAAGAATTCATAATCTCTAGACATCAGCAGATTAATGACCCACTAATTAATCAAAAGACCCATTGCTGCTTTATCAATATTCCTCATCAAAGAAGTATTTCCATTAAGAGGAACCCTAAAGGCTGATTTGAATATTTGTTCCCTTGAAGAAATGGCACTAACTCTGCTTGCTTTGCTCTGGACTAATTCTATTCAGACACAAATTATCACCAGTTGTAAATCCCTGGGAGTTAAACCTCAAAGAGTGAAATAGAATAAACTGATTCAATCATATTTACATGAAAGATCAAAGACATCCTCTTCAGAATGGAGCCCACTGAGCTTTTATGACCAATGGGGAACTTGGTTTGTCAAACTTCTTTCAATTTTGGCAATTTTTCATGTAAATGGTAAATGCATATTTTTTGCAAGTCTGTTTTGTTTGTTTGTATTTTTTCTTTAAAATCCCCTCAGGGAGAGCAGGATCTCCAGCTGCAGAGTTCTGCAGCCAGTAGCAATGCAACCTCCACCATTTAACACTGCACACAGACTTTACAGCATTCCTGATTTTTCAACTGTAATAACCTCCAAAGGAGGAGAAGCTTAGGCACCACCTATTTATTCATTCATTTCACTGCTGATGCTGCCAGAGGTATTTATTTTCATTGGCATTTGCTAATTGTTTCCAGTCTGTTCATGTGTCCACTTGCAACCATGGCAGGACCATCAAACCCCATGTAGCCACAGACAGGGAAAATTTGGTGAGCATTGAGAGTTACAGACTTAAAAATTGCATTCAAATATGGTGAGAGAAATGTGATGAAAGAAACACCATTTTCAGAGGTGGCCAGTGACAGTGAAGATAAACAGAAGTGAGTTTGTGTTAAGCAAAAAAAATTGGTGTACTTTTCATTACTTTGTTAAGATTTAGACTTAAAGCCAAACAAGGATTTCTTAGACCTATATATGGAGACAAAATCACTAAAAGCATGCTACCAAAATAGGTAGATAATTATCACATAGTGATTTCTGAAAATGATCACCATTTAACTAATCAAGCAATATTTTAGATATCACAATGGACGTCAGCACTGTTGCTGGTAATTTCTTTCACAGAGTGGAATAATTGTCACTAAGAGCAGAGGAGGTGCTTCCTTAATCCAAGAGAATATAATGTTAAAGCAGCATAATTATATGGGGGTTGTTATATATAGGGTAAAAGAATGATTAAGAAAGATGCTCTGTACTGAACAAAAGTGATTAAGAAAGTAATAAAGCCCTAATGTACTGTACTGTTTCAAAGGAGATTTAATTCCAGGTTTATGATTTGTCTCATTTGTGCTCACTTTGGAGAGCCAAGAGAGTCCCATTATTTTCCTGTAGTCACCTAGTACACAACTCATACTGTGAGGTGTAGTGCAGCACCATAATTGTGCTGAATTATTTGAAAAGGGTGATTATTCAATATCTGCTTTCTAGCATTGAAAGCTACAGGGATCAGCCTCTCCAGTGATGATTCCTCCTCTGCCAGCAGGTACAAGAGCCAGGAATGTGCCAGTGTCCAGGGCTCAGGCTGGCAGAGCCTCAGAGCAGGTCAGGGCACTGAGGATGTTTGATCCCCTCCAGGAGGGAGGATTGCAGTGCCTTTGCTCTCTCTGCTTTACTTTTCAGGAATGTGGTATTGGTGTCACAAACTGAGCTGAAGTTCTGAAGAGTAATTGTCACAGCGTATCTCATTTTGTGTGAAAATTACTCTTCTTGTTTTTCAGTTCCCCCTTTTCTGGGTCTGCATGACTAGATCAAATATAACTTTAAGGGCAATGTACATAATTCATCAAAGCAAAAAATGTTTTAATATTAATTTCATATATTATATTTTATGTATAATAATAAAGAATGTGAGCATTTCAGTTGATCTTTACATGTCAAAACTCTGTTTTCAGAGTTAATCCACTGGAAGAAGACAATGCCATTAAATTTAGATTTCTGTACATCTCTCTGCTTTAATATGTTGGCATTTCACTGTGTCTCACTTCAGTAATCCCTTAATCAAGGCATATAAAGTGATTTTAATAATTTGTATAAAACCATCTTGGTATCCATGGCACCATTTCTCTGCTCTTTTCCAGAATCCTTCCAACTGCTTTTTGTTTCAGGTGATGTAGTTCCACAGGTCTGCCCTGTATTTTATGTGCTGCTGCACTGGAGAACTGCTAGCATCCAATTTCATGATGTTTAACTTGTGTGTGGATGCTAAAATTGTATCTTCTGCTCTCATCTCAAGCTGGAAATTCAGAGCACTTCACCTGTGAGCATGAGGAATATCGAGCAGTTTTATCTTTCCTGTTGGTTATTCTCCCACCATATGCATGAGATGTTAATCAATTTAATCTCATTTCATAATCTTCCATCTACATTTCTGACTTTAATAGGTTGTCCTGCATTATTTAGCTGGTGCTTGCAATACTGGGTTGATTCTCAAGCATGATTTTATGTCTTTTCCAATATTTTCACCTGACATAGAACTGATGAGAAGCTGAAACTTTCATGTTCTTGGCTGTAAGTATTTTGCAAATACTCTGACAGAACAGGTAAAAATGTTGTCACCTAGCAACTAATAACATTTTTCCCCCATATATAGGTATATTTATATATATGATTTTTTTTTCTTCTGGAATTGACTATATGATTTCCCCCTTTTATTTTCACTTGCATTTTTTGTAAGAAAATGAGAATGTGTTCTTAAGATTTTTAGAAATAAAAATTCACCTGGCTATTAAATTATAGTGCTAAGAAATATCCTGTGGTTATTGCAGTCAATAAATCAACATCTGTATTCTCCTGGTATCTTCAAAAATGATGACTATGAAAAAATTCTAGTAAACATGCATTTTTCCTATGCAAAATGTGGGGCTGTGAGGGAGCTGAGTTCCCCTTCTTTTGCACCAGGGAACAATTTTAGGGGCATAGTATTGTCCAGCACAGGATCAGTATGTTTATTATTGTTCTGGAAACATCAGGGAATAAAAATTAGGTAGAAAAAAAGCTTTCCCAAAACCTTAATTGCTTATATTGTTCTCTGAAAAGATCCAGCAGAATATGCACTATTTTTCTTCGTCATTAAAGTCAAAGAATTTTATGTCAATTCTCAATTACCCAGTTTAGGAGCACAGACAGAAAGAGCAGACACCACCCCAGGGAAAACCTGTCACTCTGCTCCTGCATTCTTGAAGCAGTCAGATTCTTTAAAGGAAGGCACTAGAAATCCTGTCTGGCCAATTTTTAATTAAGCATGTATTTTAAATTTTTTTTTTTCCCCCAGTCCTAAATGATGCACTTCTCTGTATATCTAAATCTTTGTTTTGTTTGTTTGTTTGTTTTTCTCATCTTAAGTAGGCCACTGCTGTCTTTGTTCTAATCCAACTGGTTTTTTGAGTTGTGGTAGTGATCTGCATGGGATTAATCTGATTTTAAAAATAATTTCTTTCAATTCTCCAGGTTAAATACATTTTCAGTTAATTTTTAATAAGTTAGGAGACATGAGTGTCTGCTTTAAAAATTGGAAGCACCTGATTCACCTTTTCACTGTAACCTTTATTGCTTTTCTCTGACAAATGTCCTTTTAATGTCTTCTATAAGGGACCATTTTTTATATATTTTTCACCACTTTTACTGAAACTTTTAATAAATAATAAGTGATTAGAACTGGATACATGATTATGAATGAAGCCATAACAAGGGTTTAAATCAAGCCATAATTAATGAATATGTTATCCATAGGTGTGTGCATATAGGTGTGCATTACCCACATCACCCAAAACCTGTTAATGATGAGGTTCACTGCCTTTTCACAAGGTTGCTTTGTTGTTCTTGAGACCATTTCAGTCTGGACTCATCCTGGGACTTTGCATCATTCCTCTCCATATGGATTACTGGGCATTTTATGTGCATTACATTTGTTATTTTGGGCTGAGGAAGGAGCCCTTCTGTTTTCTTCTTTGATCCACACTGAGCTAAATGACTTTCAGCTGAGGAAAATTTTTCCATTTTTTTTTTCCCTTTATCTTGATCAATAATAAACACATTAGTGAGATTCATTTACTATTAAAATCTTTCTCCTGTTATGGGAAGCAGTGCCTTTTTCCTACTGTTTTTTATAACTTCTAACTGATTTTTAGTCTGTGATAGGAAATTAGAAGATTAGAGATTTCACTTTTTTTTTTTTTTTTTTTTTTTTTTTTTGCTTACAGGATTTTTTTTTTTTTTTGTGTACAGTTTTATTTAAGCCTTTCATTTCCTTCTCTAGCATTTTTTTTTTTCTCTAAAAAGCATTAAGAAAAATCCAAATAGAGCAACAGGGTTGCAGCAGTGAATGTGCTTGAGGTTTTCCTTGCCTTTGGCCTTTTAAAGCTTTTGAAGTCTGGTCTGTGCCAGGTTGCATTATCTGGATATTCCCATGAATTATCCCCAGATCTGACCAGCTCTGCAGGCAGCACAGGAGGTACAGGGCAAGCACAGGAGTTGCAGGGCAGGACTGCAGAGGTCCTGTTGGACAGAGATGCAGATGTTGAATGGAGATGCAGATGTGCTTCTCCCCATATACAGAAGGCAGAGATCTGCAGTATTTGTTTGTAGTCATCAGTAGCTGCAGTTTGTAGGTGCTGCTCTTTGCCAGTCCCACCTGTAGACCCATACTCTACCTTCTGGAAGGAGAGATATTTATCATTATGTTCCTTTCCTAGTATAACTTTCAGAGCCCTAAACAGGTTAAATATCTGTGAACTTTTAAAAGAAATTCAGTATGCAATAAACAGCAGGATATGGCTCATTAGTAAATGTTTGTGAGGCAAAGCAACTCTTTTAGACTCCTTTTTTAGAGAAAATTGTTGCAGAATACAGATGGGTATTAAATCAATTTGATAGACCCTTATATAATCCCTGACTAAACTAGTGCTGTGTGGCTAGGCTTGTTTTCTGATGCCCATCACTGGGCAGTTTAGGCTATTTGTTCAGCTTTACTCCTTCTAATGTGGGTCAAAGTTAGTCCAAAGTCAAACCCTGGCTGCTGTTTCATGTTTGTTTTAGCCCCCCTCTTGTACTGCTGCAGGCTGTAACATCCCCTTTTCACACTTTTTTAGTTCAATCTGCAGCTAGCACAGCTTGTCTCTGTGGCTGAACAGATGTGTTTCAACAGGATGGAGCTCTGCAGAATGATCCTAAAATTCTAGGTTTTGTGTATCTCTTGTCACTGCTGGCTTTTCACTGCACCATCTGCATTGCCATCATGCAGAAGTCAAGGGGGCGTTGGGAACTTGCTGATGCTGCTCTTTCTGGCTGGAGCAGAAACAGAGCTGCCACTTTCTCTGCATTTTGCTGACTTTGTCACCCTTACTCAGAGCAACAATATGGATTTCTGGGACAGTTTTTGGAGCCAGTAGATGTACAGGGGGGAACTGTGTGTGTGCACCCAGGAAAAGGAGGGAACTTGTGCTGATGATTTTAGAATTAAGCAGCAGCTCTAAGTCTGCTCTGCCCCTTCTGATCCCAGTGCTTTCCCTTCTGCAAGGTGGAGTAAGAAACTCCATTTGTGTACACCCATGCTGTGCCCCAGCTGCTTTAGAGGGCAGGATTTTACTTAATTTTTACTTCATATCTCCTAGCTGTTAATAACATAAGCAAACTTTCTCCCCAGCCCAAACAGTCCCTAACAAACCAAAAGTCCAACCACCCTCTCACATCTCTGAAAAAGAAGAGACCAGGACCAATTTCTGAGGCATTGCTTTATAATTCAGCCTCATAAAAGTTTGACCAGAGTTCATGCATTTGCCTTTTGATGTGTTTGCCTCCTTCACACTGTGGGGTGGAAGGATCATGGTCCTGTGAGTGGCACAATCCCTCTGTAATGGGCTGAAATGCTGTTGCTAAGCAGTGATGCTTCCTTTTCCCCTGTCTGCCCTGCTAAAGAAGCATGATGCAGCCTTGCTGTTTTCAGCTGATATTAACAGACTGGGAGAGAGTCCTGCCTGAGCCTCACCTGTTTCTGTGCCAGTTAGCTCAAGCCAAGAGTCCACATCCCTTTTGCTTGCCCATGCTGAGACCTTGTTGGTCCTGTCTTAAAAACTGACAGAAATGAACAGAGTAGCAAATTCTGCTCCATTGTTTCAGATGCTTCAGGTCAACCCCAGAAATGTGTGACTGCAAGACAGTGCAAAATTTAATTTAATGGCTTGGAGACACTCACTGGAGCGTTGTTGCCTTTCCCTGGATTTATCTCATTCCTGTGCACACATCCAAGTACTGAACTTCTGTCTTCTCATTGCTGCCTGAAACCAACAAAACAATCTGTCCTTCAAGATTATGAAGTACCTTTTGGAAGTAAAATAAAAATAAAAAATCACTCAATATCAGTTGTGTATGTTGCTGATCTCCAGAAGAGTTGTGGTACCATAAGAACATGCCAGGTGGAACCTCTGGTAACTCAGGGGAAACAGCATCATGGGCACAGCTGAGGCCAAGGCTCCACATGCAATTTACAAAAAAGCAAATAGACCAAACCTGGTGGTCCTTTTTACGTCATTTCTATAATTTTTGGAGTGGTGTTTGGAGTTGGACTTGGATTCTTGTGCGTCCCTCTCAAGTCAGAATATTCTGTGATGTCTGATTTTGTTGGAGGTGCAGGAGACTACATGCTTCTGCTGCTTTCAGTTTCACATATTCTCTCTCAGTGATAAAAGATGCTTATTGAGGTATTGATTGTCCTGGTACATTTTTACATTAAAAGATAATATACCAAATTAATTCTAAATATACAGAATACAAAATAAATAGTTTGTTTTGACCAGGGTTGTCAAGAAAAGATTAATATTCTTTGTGACATGTTGATTTGTTTGAAACATATAATTGTTTGACAAAATATGTTGTATCAACCTTTGTTTAAAAATTCAGGGTTAGCTCTGATTTAAGATATCTCTTAAATGACTGATATTATAAGAGAATTTCTCCTCTACAAGGAACCCTAGATATTCTGTAGGGTGAGCTATGTTGTTGTGTTGAATAACTCTCAGACATCCCACAGGTGGTATGGAAGACGTTAAGACATTTACATGTTTCATTTACTCTTAATCTAAGTAAAAAATAGAAGTGTTATTTAACATACCTTTTAAATTAAATTCATTTTATAAATTCTGGAATACAGCACAGTTGGAAGTGTCATTTTAGTGTAACTTGTGGACAGCTGAACAGTACAGATTGTGATGAATTGATCCTGCACAGAACTGCCCTTTCCTGAAAAGGAAATAATCTATAAATCTCAGTGAAGATCAAATCCCATTTGGGCTGTCTGGGGATTATATCAGCCTATGGTCATTTGAGCTGAAGAGGATTCTGCAGTGTGACCTGCTTATGATATTATCAACTATCCTGACTCTTGCACAATCTAAAATCCCAGATATAGGAACTGGGAATATATCAGTGTATTTTCATTCCTGTAGAACATCTGAAGAAATAAGTGAAAGTAAACACAGACATTAAATTAACATGATTTTGTTGCTAAGGTAGCAAATTTCAGATCTCTGTGGGAATAGTGCTCCACAAGTAGCACAATTCACAAGTATTAAAGAAATCCTTTTATGCAGTCATTTAGCAACATGAGCATTACAGGGAGTTGAGATGAGTGAGTGGTTTAGCAAGAAATTCATATTCAGCATGAAGACACTGACAGCTCTGTGACAGCTGGAATTTAGAGGGAATCATATTCATGAGCTGAGCTGTGCACTGGGGAGGCACAACAACAGCAGAAGACACAGCTTCTCTCTATTTGTTCCTCTCTTCCATCCTGGTTCTCTCACCTTTTGCCATATCATTCAACCACTTGTCAGGGCTTTATTAAAATCATAAAATGTGCTTAGCACTGAGGAGTTTTAACAAACAAATGGTGCAAATAATTTAATGTGATGCCTTGGCCAGGAGAGTGGACTTGGGAAAGATGTTTTGATATCTGCATGGCAACTGCACAAGGGAAAGTGGCTGATACTTCAGGGTATTGCTTTCTTTAAAAACAGAATTCATATGTCATTCTATGCACTTACTCTAATTGGAGGGAACTCTGCAAAGACTAAATTTCACAGAATTTGGGAGGAAGAAGCAGGAGAAAAAAAATATAGAGATGGTCTTAATGATCCCAACCAAAGCAGAAAATACACATTGTGCCTCTGACCAAGGATGAAGAATAGGCTGGGGATTGTTAATGTGTTTTCTGGAAGTAAACAAGTCCAATGTACCTTGGTCAGGCATATTTTATCTTCTTATTTTTATAGTTTGTGTACAGACATTTAGTGGTTTGTCTCCAGATTCAGGAAGAAGCTCTGTCAGACTGGTGAGGAAGGGGTTGGGGTTGGAAGCAGGATTTCCCATTATATCAGTTTGATGTTGCCATGTTGAAACATCATTTAAACCATCATATTGGGGTCTAAAGACACCCCGAGGTTACATGTACTTATTCACTTCATCTGATTGTGAAAACTTCCAGGATGAAATTACAGCAGCACTATGAAAAATCTTTTTTTTTCACAGATGGGAAATGAGGGATCCTGAAAAGTGGATGGCAACATCTGGGCAATACAAGTCTTCTGAACAGTCTCTGTGTTGCTACACCCCAGGTGATACGTGGTAGAAATACCATCTATTTTTTCACTGAATTATAGTAAATTTCTGACTCCAGATAAAATTATTTCCTGAATCATTGCATTTTACCTGGACATTTTCTTCCATAAAATGACCTGAACATTATCAACTAATGCCATTATTTTCATTATTGCTTCCATAGAAGAATGTCATATGACTTCTACATCTCATTAACAAATGTGGCATTTACAAGGCAGAAGAGGACAGGCAGAAAGGGACATTGTGAACAACAGCATCTGATGAGAAGGATCTCATTTTAATGGTCTCCTTTTTGTTACACTTGTATTATTGTCTGTTACAGCTCAGCAGACATCACTGTTGGGTAAATGCTATAATTCAGCCTGATGTGGCTCTGTCTGTGAATGTTTCTTCCCTGCCATTCTCCTCAGCACAGTAGTTTTTGTTTCTTAGGTTACAATAAAACTCTGGAACTAAAATTGCTCACAAACTTAGCAGCACAGATTTCTTTCTACTTGCTAATTTACAGTCTTGAAATGAAGGTAAGTAGAGCCTAGCATAGATGTGGTGCAACTGTGGAGAATAAATGGAATATGAATAGAAGGTAGGGGCTGGTTTTGATTAGATTTGTACTTCCATAGATCCAGAACATTTCCTCTCTTTTGTCTGGAAGAAGACTAAAATCTTCCTGGTATGGTGTTCTTTAATCAGGTGTTCCAGCCAGGTAATTGGACAATTTCTTGACAGGCACAGTGGCCAGACTTCTTATCTGCATGCTGGGACTATTTCTTAAAACATTCTATTTATCAAAATAAAAAATATGACAAACAAGACCCTAAGGAGGATGAGGACTAGCCAGGCACCTAAAGAGTATAATATCTTTAGATGATATTATGTGGATTACTAGACAAGAATGTTTGGAAAATTGGGAAATTATTTAGAAGACTTTGTCTCCCACTAGTAGCAGACAGTAGAAGACAATAGGAAACTGCTGAAGATAAAATGTCATTCTGCCATTTCCTTATAGGATAACCAGGTTGCCTATGTTGTAAATGTCATTCCTAATTAACTTTGAGTTCTCAGAATGTAAATTATTGTAACATGATTTCACCATGCTATGGTCTACCAAAATCAAGCCCTTTTATACATGAGTATTTAAAAGAGAGGTGGGTACAATATTCTGTGAGGAGAAGCTTTAAGGAAAACACATCTATTTTTTTCTTGTCTTACAGATGCCTATTGAAACACTCATCCCTTCTTAATTTCATCTTTAAATTTATAAATTAGAGCTAATCTCACTTAAAAAAACTCCCTTAACTGGATTTTCACTGTGTGCCAGAAGCAAGGGTCTAGGAACCATCCACATTGAGAGATCAGGTGGGAGGAGTGAGGTTGTCAAAGGTTCTCAAGTCAGCCTTTGTGGGGGAGTTTTAAGACAAATCCTCTGCTTTTGTATGTCTGATTATACCCTGGGATTGTTCAATTCATGTCTATGTACTCTCTCTGGGAAACTACATAAAAATTAGCAGAGATCTCTGTATTACAAGAGTAAACCTATTAGGCTTCTTCTTATTAAATATGACTATCATGTCTAATCCCTCCCAGGAGGTCAAGGATAACAGGGTTCCTTTATTTTAAAGGTCTATTTGTTCAGGCTAGTTGGGTAGAGGAGAGCAGTATCACTTCAAATGGGATTCAGACAAGCACAGCAGGCAAAGCTGTCTTGGTTGCATCTTCTTGTGTTGTTATCAGGCTAGGAGAACAGTGAAAAGGAAATAGCAACAACACTTCCCTCAGCAGAAGAGAAGCAAAAAGCCCTTTATTAAAGAATCAAACTACACTTTTATAGATTTGAGTCTGAGAACAGACTCCATTCCATTGGTGCAAGGAAGGTGACACTCCTGGTGAACTTGTTTTCACAAAAAACATCACATCTCTGACCATCCAGCACGTCCTTAATCACTGTTGTAATTCTTTCTCTCATGTTTTCCTTGAGCAGGTTGAGGAAATCTAAGCCTGTTTTTTCCCTGGTGTTCACCAGAATCCCACATTCTTGTTCTGGGGTGAAGGGTAGGTAAACTGAGGAGGCAAATTGATACCTTCAACAGGATAGAAACATTTTGCTGTTACTCCCTCATTGGTATTTATATCTCTCTCCTACTCAGGGATCTCTCTTCCTCTTTGGACAGGTGAGAGTGTAATACCATGGAAAACACTCACCAGGTCTGGATCAGTAGGTGTGTACTAAGCTTTGGATTTATACTGTGCTTCCTGACTGGATTTGTTTGGATGGTCTGGGAATCAGGGAGCTTTCCTCTGTTAACAATCTGTGTTTAACAGAGATCTCTCTGGTCTGGTGTGCTCAGCACAGCCTGGGCAGCTGCAGTGGTGCTCTGGTCACACCAGCTCCCAGTCCTTCCACCATTCATCAGGATGGAGCACTTACAGGGCACAGAGAGAAGGTGAGCTTCTCATAAACCTGTCAAGACCCGAAAAACTAAGGAATGAAGGGACCAACTCTGAAATTATCGTTTCCAGGGACCTGCAGGATTCAGGGAGTTCATCACATCCACCTTCTTGATTTTAGTTAATATATTGTCATGTCAAATTTGTGTAGCAGAGTTGGCACTGGAGAGAAGGCTTTGGGGTGATCTTACTGAGACCTTCTAGTGCCTGAAGGGAACTTAGTGGAAAGATGGAGAAAGACTATTTTCAAGGAAAGATAGCGACATGACAAGGGGAAATGGGTTTAAATGGAAAGAGACCAGGTTTAAATTAGATATTAGGGTAAAGATCCTTTAAAGGTGGTGAGGCACTGAAACAGGCTGCCCAGGGACATTGTGGATGACCTATCCCTTGAAGTCTTTAAGGTGAGGCTGGATGGAGCTTTGAGCAACTGGGTCCATTTGAAGGTGTTCCTACCCACAGCAGGGAGATTGGAATTAGGTGATCTTCAAGGTCCCCTTCCCACCCAAACTATTTTTTGATTCTGATTCTGTGAAAGCACTCTGGCAACCACTTAGCAGGTTTTTATGAAAGGTAAGGATTGAACTACAGAGAAGATCTACCCAGGGTTTTGATCAGCATTTTAAACACTCTTGTTTTTCAGATGCTGAATCCCTTCTCTAATTATAAGTCATGTGAGAAATCCTTATCTGGGAAGATCATGAAGAGTCTGTCAGCTGTTAGCTGAACCAACCAAAGCAATTCCCTTAAACCTGACCTAAGTCATCAGCAACTTATTTCCACTTGATTCTGTATGTCTGTGTCTTCACAATCCTCTTTTTTCTTGAATTGCCTTATTTTGAATTCGGATTTTCCTTGTTTCATAACCTATCTTGAGTTAAAGAGAATTTCAGATAACTTCCACAGATCTGACATTACCTAAAATCTCAACATAAGAAAATATTAGCAAGGGCTCAAATCCCCAGATTATTGCAAATATTCAAAATATGTGAATCTGTGTAAGTAGCAGGTCCTTAGAGTATTCCAGTGGCTTCTATTAGTCAAAGATTTCTTTGACAGACCATAAAGCAGTAGAAGAAGATGCTATTTCTCATGTTCTCCTTCAGCAGTGGCAGGATATGTTCACCAAAATGTGAATTGCTGATTTTGGGAAGCCTGAGCTGCAACTGAACTTTGCATGGATGACTCTGTCCTGTGCAGTGGCACTTCCACCATGGGTGAATTGTGTCTGGTGGACCCAAAAAATCCTTATCACAGCCATCACTGTCACAGACAGGCTGCATGAATGCAAGCTTCAAAGTATGAAACTCCTGTTTGTTTCTTCTTTGGAGGACAGGGAGTGATTGCCCAGACAAGGGAGGACTTGAGACAGTCTCTCTAGATTTTATGTCTCCTATTAATTATATGGATTTCTGCTGTTGTTTAATATAAAAAAGCAAATTGAGCCATGAAAAGATGTGGAGAGGGGATTTAAAAACTGCACCAGGAAGGAAAATGTTTCCCTTTTCTGTTTGTGCCTGTCTGTCTAACAAATCTCCTTCCCAAGCAACTCCACATAAAGCAAGTTGCACGTACTACCCATGGCTCAGCAAGGCACTTCTGCAGCTGTTGGTATTTAGTAGGCAGCTGCTTGATTTTATAATTTCCAGCAGCCTGCTTCAGAGAGACTCTTTCTGCAGAAAGAGATATGGGAAGTCATTAGCCAGCTTTTATTCTTCGAAGTACAATGCAGAGGACAGAGTTGGCTGGGATTGTAATGATAGCAGTTACATGTATTATAGACCTAGAGTGACATCAGCTCTAAAAGTTATATTATATTATGAAAAGATATTGCATGCTTGATCTCTGGCTTTAAGAAGAAAAAATGAAAAAAAAATTCTTGTGGATTTCTAGATTTTAAAACTACTGCCATGCTTATGACCCCAAAACAGAGGCTGTGTTATCAGCAACAAGTGCTCTTTGATAATTTGTTGTTCACTTGTGTGTTCTTATCTCAAATATGAGATGCTAACTCCAGGCTCTAAATGCAGGGAACTGCCTTGCTTGTGTAGTACCTGCAGGCATGCTTCCACCTCTTCCCTCCTGCATCTTGTAGGGTTGTGTCCCTCAAAACCAGATCCTGTACATCTCAAATCCCTCCTCAGTGTGGATGGTGTGTTGCAGGATTTGTCTTTGTGCAGTCAGAACACACTTTAACACAAGCAGACAACCTGCTGTGCCTTGGGGCACCTCAACTTTTGACAAAAACAACTTCAGAAGATTCCAGGGTTTTGGTCAAAGACTGAACTTGGGTAATCTGGATAAATTTTCAACCCTAGTGGTTCTGTGATTCTATAATTCCATAACTCCACAAGTTTGTGGTCTCTGAAGAAAGGTGCCAGAATCTCTGATGTCAAGTTGGTGATTTGAGGAATTGGAATGCAAGAAGCACATGCAGGTCATACAAAAGGCAACTACAGTCTTAAGAGGAGAGAGAGGAAATGTAAGATTTGGGTAATGATGGGTTGTCACTGCCAGTTTCCTACTCATGCTCTGGTTACAGACTTCCTTCCCCTAAAAAGTCATCTTTAGGGAGAGATGAAAGAAGCAAAACCTATGGTAGAAGCTAAAGGAGTGTCAGGAACACTGACTACCAAAATGTCTTGAGAAAGAATAAATTTTCAAACCCAAAACTCAGTGTGCTAACCCTACCTAAGCAAGGCATTTACTCACAGAGTGGAGAAGCCAGAACTGTCTGAGGTGAAAGAAAGGAGTTACTGGGCAAAATGGGATTGAAGTAAATCAAAGCTTTGGGGGGAACATGTGTAACCCCATGCTCTCAGCTGCCTCCAACTGCTCAGAGAGAAAATTCATGTGAGTTAATGAGCCTTGCACCATCTCCACCCCCATTATATTCAGGGTTGAAAGGACTCAAATAATCTGAGATTAGACACATTTTGCCAATTTTTAAACTCAGCTGATACTACTGTGACTGTTCTAAGAAATAAATAAATTTTATATAATGTCTATGGTGAAAATTGCCAGTCTTACAAGGAGGAAACCATCCTTTGGCACTATGCTAATTAATGCCTTGGAAAGAATAAATGCAAGAAGGAAGCCCCAAATCTAAATATTTCCCTTCGGAACTTGAGTACTCCTACCCTGAATCCTGAGCAGATTTTCTCAAAAGAAAGACTAGAATGTGGAGAAGATTTTTTTTAAAATTTTTCAGTTGATCACTTATTTACATCAGTTGAAATTGAAAATATCTATGGGGATAATTTTAGATGTTTGAAGTTTCATATGCACAATTTTATGTAAGCTTTTTTTTTTTTTTTTTTTTAAGATAACAGATGAAAGAGTAACAGATAGATGCTGCTTAGTGCTTGGATTCTTTAATGTTTTGCTGAAAAATGAATTAGGATGAATGTCCTGTGACAGAAGAGAATTGTGACAGCTTTCTTAGAGGTTTCTTCAATTTATTACCTGTGCATTATAATCTGATGTGGTGGTGTAGAGTAGTACTTTTTACACTGCAATTTTGTAATTTTGCAGAGAAAAGGCTTGAACAAATATCTGATAGATCCTGCATAGTTCAAAGACCACTGCTGGAACTACTCATTGTGGACATAATTGATATTCAATGTAATTATTGATTAATTCTGTTGAACCATCATAATAAAGTGGGAAAAGATTATAAAATATTATGGGAAAGGAACAGTTTGACTGTATGAAAAATGTTTCCAATGCTAAAAACAGCAAGTTATTATTAGAAGCAGAGACAGACTTAAAGAAGATTAACCAAATCAGAACAACAAACACAATATATTATCAAAATTCCAAATTAACAATCACCTTAGAAACAGAAGAATGCCTGGTAGCAGATGAAGAAAGGAGCTAAAGTCTGTGATAAAAAAACCCCCTAACTGTGATATAATCTTATTTACACAGCCACCTGCAGGTGTGTTGCTGTGCAGGGGTCTCGACCTCTGCTCTGTGTGGGACACCTCAGAGGGTCATGCCCTTTGTGCTCATGGGGACTGTCTGGGTGGTCTCTGCCATATTTAAGTGCAAAGTCATCAGGCCCTGCCTTGATGAGGAACATTGGCTACAATTTTCAGTCTAATAGATCATGGCAGATTATAGGGCAGCAGAGGGACAGAGGGAGAAGAGCAAGGATGCAGAATGCAGCTGCTGGGAATATAGGCAGCAGACATCACTGGCAGCTGCTTAATTACATTTTGCCAGTTTTCACTATAAACCCCATCACTTCTGTGTTTTCCAGATGATTGTTAAGGGGCTGAGGGGCTTGAAGGTATTTTTATGAAGAGTTGGAAGAAAGGAGAAGTGGAGGGGACTGAAGGCAGCACACAGGAGCTGCTTGCTGTGGCATGAGCTTGTGCTGTGCCAGGGCTGAGCCACTGTGCCAAGAGCTGCCTGGGCTGTGCCAGGGCTTGCCAACAACGGGGCTCAAGCAGGGTCTGTGGGTGCCCACAAGGAGTGGAGATGGGACACATCAGAAGCATTAAATCTGGGTTGGTTCTCTGAGTAATCAGGAAGGAAAGGCAAGTTGAATGTGAGGCTCTTGATATTTCCATAGTGGGAAGTAGTTCCTGCTGTCCCTGAGCATCCTGCAGCTTGTTTTGTCTCACTGGTGAGAACTTGTGTCATTGTTGGTCAAAAGTTTTAAGGTTGTTCTTTTGAGGCTCTGATTTTGGGGGAGGAAATAGTTCTCAGAAATGTCTGAATTTTCTGTGGCAGTCTATCTCCTGTTAAAATCTATTAGTCTCTGGTTGAGAGATGAGGTTGCTGCTCAGAACACAGAATAGGAGGCATCACCTCACCTTTATAACGTGGCTGTAATAAGCATAAAAAGCTCCTCTCAACTGATAATGTGAATTACAGTTTAAAAAAAACCTTCACTTTTGTAGTTTGCTGTGTTCTCCTCCCTGTTACTGACCACATAACTCTGTGTGGATATAATAGGGGATATAACACCTATGCAGTTTTAGAAGTGATGGTGAATATTAGCTGGATATAATAAAAGCATAAAATCTAAATTACTACAATTTTAATTTCAGAATGTGGAGAGAGACCTTCCTATTACCCTAGTCAAGAAAACTAAACCTACCCTTTATTAGATAATTTGTATTTACATGCTAGCATTTCTTCTCAGAAAGGAGGCAGAGTAAAATGACCTAATCCATTTTACTTGTACAAAAGAAGAGTGCAAAGCACTATAAAGGAAAATTTGGGAAATTGTTTTGTTTTTTAAAGGAACCAACCATAGTTCACAAGAACAGCATGCTTTCCCTAGAAAGCTTGGAAAAACAACAGCATTGTGTAGAAGGAAGCTGTATCATGAATTGAGGGGACTTACTGCATTCACAGACTGAGAACTGACACTTCCTAACCTGAACAGGATCACGCTCTGCAGACTGCACTTTAGAGTAAATAAAAGCAAGGGAAGAGATTGAGTTACTGAGAGAAAGCTGGACTTGTGGAACAGGAAACTCTTGAGGGTGAAAAGAGCTGAGCAGAGCCTACTAAACCCGCTTAGAATGAAACTCAAATAACCTACAGAAACTGTCAGGGCAGCCTGTGATCTGTGTGTGTGTGCCAAATTGGATGAACTGCATGCTGTAAAAGTGAAGCAGAAGGTGTTTAAGCAAATCTGTTAAGGCATAACACACTGGCAGCATCTCATCCCTCAGAGTCATGTGCTTGCCTAGAGCTGCGTGGGACTGGAGCAGCTACCTGGGCAGCATGAGACTCTGAGAGGTGTCAGCAAAGTGAATTGCTGGATCCTGACTCTGAGAAGGGGTTTTTGGAAGCTGTCACAAGCATGAGCTGCCAACAAGACAGCAGGGCATGGCAGCACTGTTTAGGAGTGTCAGCACAAAGTGGTACCTTGTTTTGTGGTGTTTCAGGGTGCAGAGTGATTCTCAGCTGTGCTGCACTCAGATGGAGGTCTCAAAGGAATGTAAAGGATAAAGCCTATGTTTCATGAATTAAAAAAAAATAAAGTCTTGCTAAAGCTTGCTAAATAGGTCTGAGTCTTCTGACAAATATGAGAAACTGTGCCATGACCTCAATTTACTCTTGCATTAACATCAGGGCAAATGAGCCTTACCCAGTAGATGCTAAGGCAAGAGGAGGACTGCAGTTCATATGGCAGCAAGAAACAGTCCTAAAAGACAAGTATCCCACCCAGGGCTAAAGGCAGCTGCCTCCATCTCCCACTTTCTGACTACCTCTGTCACTGCCTTGGTGATGCTGGCAATGAGAGTTCCTGTAAAGAGTCACAACTGGTGCTTTGCCTGTGCAGCACTCACTGCAATCCAGATGACATGGCTGAGTTTTCAGGCACCTCAGTGCATCTCTATCATAACATTCCCACTATGCTGGGTTGTTATTCTCACTCAAGAGCCAACAATATGTACCTCACTCATGGTTATTTATCACATCAGAAGAATTTACCCCTCCAAGTTTAGCTCCATCATCCTTCATAGCCTCTCTGACAGTCAGCCTCCCACCCAGCCTGCCCTGAGCTGACAGGTGTCTCCTCTGGTGCTCATCTTTCAGATAAGTTTGGTAAACTAGACATCAGGATTTTAGGTGGAAGGGTTCAGAGGTCTGCAGGCAGAATTGGCCAGATGGGAAGAACGCTGGTTAATGGTTGAATAGCATATGCTGCAGCCTCAGGGCTTGGCTTACTGATATCTGCTCAGAACAGTTCAATAATCACACCTCCTGGAGAGGGACAGAAATCCTTTCCTCTTTGTAACCTAGGAACTGATGATGATGCTCTTTATCCTGTTAGAAATACCTTCAGTAATACCACTGAGGAGGCCTGGGTTGTTTGCTGCTGCAGAGCTGCTCTTACCCTGTGTCCAGTTGCAGAGCTGTTCCCAAGGTAAGCTGGGATGGAGTCACTCAGCAGGTACCCTTTCCTTTTTTTTAAAAAAAAAAAAGCAGACTTAGCAGGTGAGAGTGTGAAAGCTGGTGTATCTATGTTGCAAGAGAAAATACTAATTCAATTATTAGAATTTGGCCATTTGAAATGGCCTCAGTTTGCACCAGGGATGGTTTAGATTAGGAATTGTTTCTCATGGCAAGGGTGGCCAAACATTGGAACAGGCTGTCCAGGGAGGTGGTGGAGTGACCATCCTTAGAAGTGTTCAAAAAACCTGTGGATATGGCACTTGAGGACATGATTTAATGGTGAACATGATGTTAGGCTGGTGGTTGGATTTATGATCTGAAAGGTCTTTCCCAACTTTAACTATTCTATGATTCTGTGATTGAAGAAAAATGTAGATATGTCAAGAGCCATAAGTAGGGTAAATAACTAGCCTAAGGAAGTACTGGTTTTGAGGATTGTTTCATAATCCCATTCATTTCCTGTTGAAAGGTGAGATTTATGCTGGCTATTTCCCAGTCTTGCAGGTCAAGAGCTTCACCATCCTTACAATCAGAAGTGATTGAATTTTCTTCAAATCTTACCTAGCAGGGACCCAGACAATGCTTGTGCTACAGCACTGCTGCAGTTTTCTTTCCTTCTGAGTTTTCTCACATCTAAACAACCCCAATTCCTTACTGAGGATATTTTTCCCCACACCTTTTCTTTCTTGTTTCTTTCTTATCACTGTCCTCTGGACTGCAGAGGGTTTTCCCCCATCACTTGTTTCAGGCTGAGCAGTGTGACAGATTAATGCCTCTTCTATGCAAGTTAGGGTTCTGATTTTACTTTTCACTGCCGTGTCTGATGTTGCTGACTTGTCATGTATGAACCTGTGAACTCTTAATGCACTTGGAATGATGTGGCTTGACATGACTGTAATAAACTGGCAATCTGACAGAAGCCACATGGTTATCAAAACTGGGGCTTCAAATAATATACGTAGAATCAAAATATAGGAAGGTTTAAAAAATGTCTGCTAAATCTTTTAAAGAAAATTTGAATTAACAACCCATCCTTTCAGCTGGAAGGAAGAACAGAACTGAGAAGACAATGCCTTACTTAATTTACATTGCAGAAAAAATATAATGACTTTTTTTCACTTGAAAAGGCAGAGGTGGATAGAAAAAGTAGATTGAAAAATGCCTGAAGAAGCTTGGGAGTATTTGACACATCTTTCTTTTTAATTTCACTTCACTCTAACATTAATATACTATATTCCTTTGGATAAAGGAACAGATTAAAATGGGGGGTTGCAAAAATGGGTCCTTTTAGAAAACATTCATGCATATGTTTTTTCTGCATATCAAGATCTTAGTTCTGTAAAGGGATACCTACACTGGAGATTGCTTTAGGAATCAGATTTTCTGCTGCAATGATTGAATAGATATCCCAGAGGTGGCTCTTCAAAGTGCTGTTCTGGCTCAGAGCTCTTCAGTTTTTGAACTGAATATCAAGAAGCATTCAGCAGATGGACGGTCAAAGCACAGTTCAAGCAATCAGTGATCAATCTCTTTTCACCCAGATATCACCTATGTAAAGAGCAATAATGAGCCATGAATCACACCTGTGGAGAACACTCCCTCACTCCACAATGGACACAGGTGTAGCACAGGTGAAGAGGGCAGCCTGGCAAAGGTTTATATCAGTTTGGTGATAATACAGCATAATCCAGGGTTATGTTAAGTGTTGTGGCTTCTCAGAACAAAAACATGGATTGGTGCAGGCTAACATGAGGAAAAATCAGACAAAAACTTGGTGGAGCAGCACATGAAGGTTCACAGTGCCAGCTCCTGCCATAGTTCTCTTTCAAAGGGCATAAATCAGGGGAAGGGAAAGGGAAAGGGAAAGGAAAGGAATGTCTATGGTCCCCCACCAGCCCTCACTCAATGTCAGGCCCATGCTGGATTTCTGTAGGAGGTGGGCTGCACATGGTGCATGAGACTGTGTTCAAACCTGTGGTTTGGTATCAGCCATCAATATTTACTTCCCTTTGTGCTTTTGCACCTCTCTACAAATTTCTTAAATTCCTTAAAGCTATTTATAAAGCATGCTTTAGGTGTGAAGTGATTTTGAAACAGCAGAGTGAGAACATAGCACAGAACACGTAATTTGGCTATGGAAAAGCCCAGGATTGATGGAGGAGAATAGAGCAGCATAACTTCTCTTAGGAATTGAGACCTTCTGTAGCATCTCTTTTAACCTCTGAATAAAACAAAGGTAATGCTTTATACCAGTGTGCAGTGAAATACAAACTGTAGCTGCAGAGCTGGTGTTATGTGAAGAAGCTGAGTTCACAATGCTGACTCTAAAAAAGGTGATATTTCACTACGTTCCTGCAAATGTGTCCTGCTTTTAAGCTCCTTGGCTGAAGAATTATCTTTGCTCAAAGATCATCCTTGTTTTTAGTGTGGCCAACCCACATCAGGAAAAAAAAGCATTAAGTGAGAAGCAATAATTGAGATAACATTCAGTTTTGTCTATGATCTCTAAAAATAATATGACTAGGCTATTACAACAGCTATAATGGGGAATTTAGGAGTGATACAGGATAGAATATTTTCTTCTCTGACGCCACAGTTATATAACGAAAAAAGTATCTAATGCACATCAGTTGTCACAACAGTGAAGTGTTTTACACTGTGGAGATAATTTCCTACTCAGTTACTTTTTTGCAGCTGTATTGCAATAAAGGTGAAGTCACTATTATGAGTAAAATGTACAGAGCAGCTAATTATACTGGTCTGAGCCATCCTGCAGCTGTTTTACATTGGTTTCTAGAGTCCAACTAACATTTAAAAAATGTATGCATATCTCATTATTCCAGCAAATCTGTTTTAAAGTCAGCCTTTCTTTTCTGGGCATAGACCACAGCTGGTTTTACAGGGTCTTAGCTCCAAACCCTCCTCATGCCTCCACCCCCAAGCCAAACTTCTTCACCATAACAAAGAAAAGGGCCAATGCAATTCCTGTGTCAAAGATTGCTGGCTCTGTGCCAGGGCTGCCCTGCCAAAAGCCATCCATCCACAGTCCTCACCCTTGCCACTCTTTGTTCCTCATGCACTGAACAGCCCCTTCTCACAGCCTTTTTCTCCCTCTGGCACCATCTATTCTGCCTTCTCATCAGTTACAGATGTGGCTTCTGTGGATAATTTTTATATACCAGCCTTCACTTTATAACCACGTCGTGACACAATCCCACACTTATTTTCATGTGCCAGCATCACTCTGCTCCAGTTGAACATTACCAGATCACATCATGTGCCTACTGAAAAATGCCTAGTCCAGTGAAATATTTGAACATTGCCATGAACAATGTGAATATAAATTTGAATATTGCATTTTAAAATATTTATTATTAGATATTTTTAAAATATAGAGTATATTTTGAATATTATATAATTTAAAATTATATTTAAATAAGTTTATATAAATTCTATATAAAATATAAATTTTACTCCAAGTTTTTGTTGAAGACTCAATTTCAGTACTCTGTCACAGAAAAGAAGTATAAGCTATAACATCATATTGTTTGGATCAAGTAATATAACTAAGATTAAATAAATAAATAAACTCTCCAAAGCACTCTCTCTGGAAAACACACAGTTGAGCTGTTGAACAGCTATTGCCCAGTACTAATTTAAAAAGTTTTAGAGGCTTAAATGGCTTTGCTTATTGTCATCTTAATTGCTTCTCATTCCTCTTTATGCCATGCACATGGAGTTATAACAATGGAATTTTCAAATCAAATGGCATAATTTCTGCCTATGACAAAGCAGATTTTTTGGTAATGCTAGGAAGCAAAGCTGAAAAGTGAAGTAGTTGGAATATCTCAGTCCTCAGGTTCTCCTAAGACAATGCAATAAGAAAATCATAGAGAACTTGAAATACTTTAGGACAGAGCCCGAGAGGAGATATTAAATGCAAATTGCCATTTCTTGACATCAATCTGGAAAGTGCAGTGAGAATTTTTTTGTGCTATTGAAACAGTGATTAGTGACTATTTCATCCCTCCATTTATTGTTTCCCTGTTAATAAAGGGATGATATCAGTACCATAAAACGACAGTTTCCAGCCATAGCAGAAACCCTGAAATGCTGGAATGTCTTAAAAAGCAGGAGGCTGTGGCCTTGTAACAAGTTTCCCTGTCAGTAAGTGTTTTTCCTGAGAGAACCAGCTGTTACTTTTCTGCTGAATAGGTTGACTTGCCAGGTCATTTTTCCTGAAAGCTCCTGAGAGGAAGGAGGAAACTCTCCATCCCCACTGTCCACAGCTATGGGACAAAAATAGAGTTTATTTTTCTCAGGAACTTCTTGGGATTGTTTACAGCAGACATTACGAAAGCTTTTCTAATGATAAGGCTGTGCAAGAGAGGAATAGATTGTGTTGGGAGAATTGGTGTCTTCCCCCTATTGCTGGGAGTTACACAAGGACCTTTCAAAAATTCTGCTTTATTCTTCCTTGGATCAAGTATCAGACATGGATTATTAAGATGTAAATGACAAATAGATCACCATTCAATAATCCTTCTGTTACTGTTATTTTTTATTTATTTTTGTATAGCAATCTCCCCCACTTTCCCCTTTTTTCATCATGAGGATTTGCATCTGCCCTTTTTGTACACAAGCTCCCTAATGTTTACCCATGTAGAAATACCTGTAAGAACACACAAAAAATTCTAACAGTCATGACTCATCAAATTATGAACAGATTTTTAGAAACCCAACCCTTTACTGTGTGATATTAAGGACTCACTTGTGTTTTAAAACCATATCATGATTGTACTGATTGTACTTGGAGCCTTGTAAATCTCTGTATATACCACAGCAGTAGAGTGGGATGATGTGGCTCCCCAAATCCCTCACCCTGAGTGGCAGAAGGGTTTGAAACTATACTGTGAACTGCCTGAGAGAAAGAGCAGAGACCTGAATGTCCCAAAATCTGGTCCTACTTGCCATTCCTGTCTAGCATTGTTCCTTGTCTAAGCAAGAGCAGTTGCCTACCTCTGGTTTGGCTGGGGCAGGTGACCTGACTTTTTCTGGGCATGCCAGAACCAACCCAGCAGGACTTTCCTTCCTGGAATTTTGGTGTTGTTCTCAAATAGCTGTAGATTGTGAGCAGAGACAGTGGCAGCCCACTGGGCATGTTCTGGTGGCACAAAGGTGGCTCAAAAAATGCAATAAAAGGAAAAAAAAAATGTGGAATAATATTTAAGAAAGGATTACTGATTTATTTGTTTGTGAAGATGAATACTTCCTTCTATTTGGACTCTTTTACACGTATATATGGTTGTATATATGCATGTATGTATATACAATATATTAAAAAATATGCATAAGTTCACTCAAAAGCTGAAAAAGAATGTAAAATCCCTGTAAGCAGATTTTTATTTATGAGATTTCTAGTTGTGACAGATTACCATTAGCTCTAGAAAAGGAAATTATGCTTCCATGAAAACACGACTCGATATTAAGGGGACTATTATTAAAGGGACTATTACTGTAATCTTTTCTTTCTTTGTATGCTGGTTATGTGCTTATTCAGGTCTTTCATTCATCAGATCTCTGGCTGGTCAGAAAAAATAGAGAGAATACTTAAGATACAAAACTCAGCATGTATTCAATGAAGAAAGATCCACACATTTTTTTAACATATATTCATTGATATTATCAATGTTGTTGAGCATGCTTTTCAATCCTGTAAAAATGTGTCTGGACAGACAGAAATGTGTATATATATTTATATATGAATATTTACATTGAATGATACTAATGTAAAATATTGAGTTTATTCCAATTCTGTGCTCACAGGAACAAGCAGAACTTACTGTGTGATCTGTTTTCCACAAGCACACCAAACTCATTTTTCACTCTGGATATGTTTTAGCAAGACTCCTTGACTTTGGTAGAAATGTCACTTGATAAATAATATAATTATCTTGTCCACCTCTGTATGCCCCATTTGCAACAGAGCAGATCATTTGTCAGCACATCATTAGCCAGACATCCATGTGTCTGACATGAGTAGAGGAATATACTTTAGAATGTAAATATTAAAAGAGAGGATTTTTTAAATGAGTTCAAATAACACATTAGGCATAGGGCACATGCCTGTTTTAAAATCTGCACAAAGAACAGGGTCATGTCTGTCTCTCTATTAACTGGTGTCGTGAGTCACATTATCTGCTGCAAATAACATATGTTGCCAATATAGTCTGTCTATGTGTCTGCAATGTCATTTCATGAATCGACCTTGAATGGCAGGATGATTGAAAAATATTCACTTTGAAGACAGGAGGAATAATTTTCAGTCTCTGCTGTTTCCTGAAGCTTCTTGATTTGGGGGAAAATTATTTCTGCTGTATATGAAGTCACTACAGTCCCATCCTATCATTCCACTGTCTGGTTGGATAAAATTATTTTCAGTGTCAGGGGGCAGGGGAGAGGGGAAAGAATATGATATGAAAGCAAAAGGAATTGCAAAATAATTTCAATGTTATGACAACACATAATAAATCAACTCTTTATTTTTTGAATCAGTCTTCTTTTATAACCATGTTTTATAACCATGTATAAGTAAGTATACATAAGAAAATTACAGACGTTAAGAAGTCCAAAAGAAGGATACTACTCTTGCAATGGAATTACTGCATAAAACTTTATAAAGGTCTTTGCGGCCTTTTATCACCAATACAGATGCTCAACCTTCTCCTTGAAAAATTTTGGCTTCCATCTGCAACTTGTTCTTTTAAAGGTAAGCAGCAGCAGAAGGAAATACAAGCTATAGCTGAGTCTCAGGGTGGTCACTTTCAATAAATGAAAGTTTTCTTAGAATTTTCTCATTGTGAGATGCAAGGAAACTCCTTAATGGTGCTCTGATTTAATCTCTCATATATTATACATATATTGTGTAGATTTGTGCTCAATGGTAAAGGAGCAAATTTTCTAGACTCAAGGGAGTCTTTTCGTTTGACCTGAATGTGTTTTGTATTTCATGGATTAACTGAGCAAATTGTTTGAATTTCTTCAGTACCTTCCTCATTCTAAAATATCTACTTGGAATTATACAACTGTGGGCTGGATGAGATCTCCAGAGGTGTCCAGTCCAATGATTCATTCCAAAAAAGAGCATTGGTCAGTCCTGGCTTTGTCTTGCTGAGTCTTGGAAACCTTCATGGCTTGACCCTCCAGCACCTCTCAATTCCCTGTCCCAGTGCAGCACCACTGTCCTCCTGGATCTACACCTCCTCTGCTTGAGCCTTCTACTTTTTGGAGTTATCATGAATTGATTAAATATTAGTCCATATGCTGATTTTTCTTTCTCTGATTTTTCTGTGTTTTGTAGTTAGATGAGTAAAATCCTTTGAGGCTCCCTTCAGCATTATTGCTGCTGTGGCCTTGAGTGGATGGCATGGGTAGAGATCTATGGGGCAGGACACCTTGGCTGTTTCCTTTTCAAACACAACATATCCTTGATAACCAGATATCAGATTTCTGACCTCACAGCTATGAACTAAACTATAGAACTTAGGTGCCTGAAGAGAAGAACCTACTAAGTCTTCTCTAATACTATTTTTTTTTTTAATTTGTAGTGATCCAGTGTAAAATACCAGGGTTTTGGTTCTGTAAACTCAGTTTTGCTCCCTCTCAAATTAGTGCTGATACTGGTAGTTACTTTCTGCTTTCCTCCCATCATATATCACAGCATTTCAATAATGTTTGCATATGTGACTTACTGATTGATAAATGTCATGTCACTTTCCATCACAACACAATGAAATTATCCATCCAGTATTATTTATATGCCATTGAAAATTAATATATTCCAGAAAAGATGCAGATGCCTCTGCCTACCTTTGAAATGCAAAAAGGAATTGATAGGCACTTGACTTCAAGTGTTTTTGTTGAGTGTTTTGTCATGTCAATGCAAGCAACCTCCCTTGCTGCTTCTTAAATTTAAGTATTACTTATGCATTTTTGTCAGTTTATATTTGATGGCATTGAAAGAAAATTGTAACTTTTGGTGAAAAGGAACTTCTTCTGAACTGTGTTAAAAAAATCTTCAGACTTCTGTGCTACCTGGAATGAGTACACAGAATTATTGAAGAACAAGTTTCAAATTGCAGACTCTTCATCTGGAATTATCTGTTTATAGGTGCCTAAATCTTGGCTTCTGAACCTGGAATACATTTCCCTCACCAGGCCATGTGTGTGTTCTAGTTCCTGAGTTACCTCTGCCAGTCCTGTTGATATAACTCAGCTCTTTGTCCACTCAAAAACCAGTGAGTGCCAAATTTCTAGATTAATATAGGGAAAGGAATGAGACCATGGAATGATATCCTCTACTCCTTTCAATACCTTTTAACAGTCAAATCTGTATCTGATATGAACTGGAATCCAAATAACAAGAAAATTTGGTTGAACATGAGCAAACCTGTTTAGTTGTGTCCATCCTGTCATCAGTTGAGGCCATAGAAGTTCCTGGACTCTCCTTTCAGCCAGCTGCCAGTGTGAGAAGATTCTTCAGCTGATGCAGGAGTGACAGTAAATCAGATTTGTGCACGGGTGTTAGATTCAAGCTCAGAGCAAAACCCACAGAGAATTGTAAAGGAGGGCATTTAGATCATAAATAGAGTCCTCTAATCTGTCAGGCTTCTTGTGCAAAAGGTTTCTTGTTCTGAATGCAGGAATCACAGCTCAAAATCAGCCCTGGGTGTATAAGACCAGGGCTGTCTGATAGGGATTCAGTGTTTCAGAGGCAGCTGCTAGAAGACAGCTGAGCAATTACTCTGAGACCTGGCAATTACATTGCTCAACTTGGATTAATTACAGTCTCAGAGTTGTGTCCCTCTTCAGCTATTCTGTGGGAATGAGACTTCTTAGAGATCCTTAATGAAACTGGGTGCCCTAAATCAGTTCTCAACTAAAATTGTGTTAACAAGATTCTTTTAATTTTTTAAAATAAATCTGTATATAGCACATTTAATGGTCTCAGGTTTTTTCATGTCTCTTAAAAAAATTATTTGTATGTTACCTCTATGGTATCTTCAAGATGACTCAGGAATTTTAGTTGTAAATAAATCTTCCAAGTGTACAGATTACATTATTAAAATCAGAAACTAAATAGTTACTTCAGACTTTCATTTCAGTGGAAAATATGTTGTTTATTGTTTTGTTTCTCCTCACTATCAAATAATAACAATATCTTGCCAACCACACTTTAGCATAGCCTTAATATCATTTGTTTGATGCAAACTACATTTTGAACAGTCATGTACCCACAGAGAGGCAATATCTTGACACTAATTAAGTTTAATCTGATAGTGCCATTTTCATGGTCACATCTGTATGTATAATATTACCCTGACTTTAAGTCTTACTTCCCACATAGCATAAATTGCACAGCCTCTTCAGGTACATTCTGCAAGAACACAAGCTGACAGGAACTAAAGGAATAAAGGACAGAAGGCCCATCTAGCATACACTTTCAAAAGCTGCTTTTCCTCCTCTCAGCCCTTGTTCCATTGCCCACTCTCTCTACTTATACAATATCAATTGATTTGACTTCACCCTCTTCCATAACACTATTCACAAACTCTGGGTTAAAACCCAGTCTGAGTTGTAGGTTGGTGTTTGGATTTGCTGGCAGCTCAGAAACACAGATACTTCTCAAACTTAAGTGTCTTCTCTCCTGAAATTTCACTGCAGGACGTCGTATTTTGTTTGCTAAAAAACTCTATTTGTCTTTGCAATGCAAAGTGAAGATCAGCAAAGAGACTGAACTGGCAGAATTTCAACTGATGAGGTAGTATTCTGACCAAAAATATCTTGCTGAACTCAAACAGGCAACCTAAATTTGACAAGAAATTGGTCTCTATAGTCTGGAAATGGGACTGTGACAATCATAAGGTGAACCTTTATTAGAGTGACTTAAAGATGACAGTGCACATAAACTGGTGTTAATTGCATTTTGTCTTTAAAAAGAGTTAGAAAATGACAGAAAATAACTAGTGAATTACTATTTTTCCTGGAAATATTTTAAGGCATGGATGAGTTAAGATTATGTTTTTCAATGTTTCTATCCAAACACTTTAATTTCCTAGAGAAATAGCTTCCACACAGCAGAAATCTGCTATAAATAATCACTACAGTAAACAGAGCTTTGAAATTATCAAAATAGGTATTTGGGAACTGTGGAGTCATTTAACACCATTCGTGCTTAGCAAACTCCCTATCCTTCTTTCTTATGCTGAAAATGTCAAAACAAGATATTTCAACACTGTCAAAGAGCTTTTCCCACTGTTTTCAAAACACATTTTTGTCTAAATTGATACCCTGCTTTTTAAAACTGTGGTATAATAGTACTCTAATAGTAAATTGCTTTGAGAAAATTTGATCACCACATTATGGAGGTTTTGAGGAGATTTTTAAGCTGATATCAATAGTTATACTGAACTTAGTTGTTCAGATTGACATTGCAGTGCTGAACCTGTGTAATGAGACCCAGCAGCACTGTGAATTGCACTTCTTAATCACAAAAATAAAATTATTTCAAAGGTGAAACAACCTCTGGCAGAATGACATTCATTAAAACAGGCATTTCAGTGTGAATACTGGTTTGACCTCACAAGGAGAAATGATGAAAAATCTTGCACAAACCTAACTTTGGATGCTTTTTTACCCAGCTTTTACCCAGCTGAACTTTACCCTACTTGAACTGTTTTGATATTGTAGAAACCTCTGTTTTTTCCAATATGTCAGCCCTTTGAGGAATGGCCTTCTTCCTAGTATAATAAATAAATTAATGGCACCTATACTGGGCAAGTGAAGAGATATTTTTCAGGTGTTTTACTTACTCTTCTGTAAATCATGTTTGCAGTCACAGGAATACAGCTCTGAAATAGTGTAGCTGTTTGCTGTTAATAGATAGAAGTTTTAAATTTAACATTCTTTGTTTGTTGTATAAATATTTTTTCAGACTCATTCGTATTTTGGTACGAAGATTTTTTGGAACAGCATATTATTGAAATATCAAATATCAGACACTTCAAAGTCTCAGATACTTGGAGTTCAGAATTCTGGTTATTCATTGGGGCTGGAGGAGTCAGTTCTGATTCTCTGCCTCGTACAGTGATTTACATGTTTACAGCAGGGCCTTATATTTCATCTCAGTTTTATATGTCAGTGTAAGATGAACAGCAAATTCAGTAAATCTTCTAAATGTCTGGGCACTGGGAGCATGCTTACCATCTGGCAATTTTAAATGGATCTTGCATTGTGATTAATAAAAACATTACTGCAGAGGTGTGTTGAAAGGGAAGCAGGAGAAATGCTGGGACAGTTTTCCATGACCAGGCATCCTCATCTCTATGCCATGAAGCTTGTGAGCAACATTCATAAAATCATCTGAATGCCACAATTTTTTCAAAGACTTCCAAAAACTTACAAAACTTACAGTTCCAAAGGCTTTCACCTGACACAGCCTGTGTGCAAGTCTTTATTGTGATGAGCACTTCACCTGGCCTTACCCAGCTGAAAGAAGGGATGGCTGCAGACAGGTCTCAATCCTATTGAGAACTCAGTTATCCTTCAGAAACAGTTTTGCAGGAGGCTCCTTAAGTGGGCACAGTCTGTTCCTCCTCCAGGCTGAGCACAGAGGAATATGGATGGACACTCCTGTGGTTTTTGAAGCTGTGGGAGTGTTGTATTTTGGCTATAGGAGAGCAGTGAATGGATAATGCAACATAGTTCTTCGTGTAATGGAGAAGCAAAAGAAGATTTATTTAAAGAAACACTACAGTTATATATAGGGTAGTTTGTGCAAAACAAAACAGAAAAGACTCACTGGTCCAAGAAGGCAACACCTCTTTGAAAACATGCTTTCTGCCAAACAACACATCTCTCATGTATCCTGCAGGTGTTTAACCATTGCTATAATTTCTTGTCCTTGAGCAGTCTGAGAAACCAAAGGTTTCAAGGCTGCTTTTCCCTGGTTCCCAGCAATATCCAATGACAGTGGGAAGATATTTTTGCATCAATAAACTTCTGGGAAACTGATCGTCACCTGAACTGTAACATTTGCTGCCCGCCATCCATATATGACTTTATTGAAGCACTCTTGATGCATTTTGACTCATGTGGTGACATTGTCTGGCAGCTTTAAGAGCTGGGGTTGCTATTGGCTGCTTTGGGGCTTCTTACGGCACATCATCAAGGACAACCATTTAATAAACTGCTACAATGTTCACAGAAGGTTTTCTTTTTGTCAGTATTTGACTCTCTGCCCAGAGGTGGATTGACATCCTCACCTTTAGAACTACAGTTTTAAGCCTTTGCAAAAGAACTGGAATTTTTTCTCATGCACAACTTGCTGCTGACCTTCTGGTTTTGGGGTTTTTTGGCCTACCTTTTATATCTGAAGACAGAAAGCTTTGCTTGAGCTTGTGTTTGTATTTGAACTTGTGAGCTTGTATTTGACAAGGAATTGGCTTCCCTGCTAATTTCATGCTATACATAACACATCTTTAAAATATTCATTTTCATCAAAAAAGTCCAGATATTTCCATGTGGTAAAACCAACCATCCACCTTTGCTATGATGTTGTACACCATGTCCCTTGTCCCTGAATCATTTGCATTAGGTTACTTTTTGTCAGTCAGCAATAGGCTGGATTTGTCTTTTTGGCATATGCAATTTTAGATGGTTCACTATTTACTCTCTGAGTAGCTGTGACTCGACATCTGAATCCTCCTGACCGAGGCCTAGACCAACCACCTGTATCCTGCATGGTAATGCAATTCTGACATCATGAACATTACATTGTGCTGTAATGACCCTTTTAACAGCACTGTAGATCTTGGCCTGCAGCTGCATCATCTTGTGCTTGCAGATTTGGTTGCCAGCTGGCCCTCAGCAAAAGGTTAGAAATGAGAAACCAGTTCCTCTCATGAAGCCTCCCTAATAGGATGAGTTTATCATTCTGTATGATGAGCTTGGCTGTACCCTTGAGATCCAGTATTCTTTGGTCTCAGCAGGCATTGTACCTCATGACTAGGCACTAGCAATTATTAAAGACAATTATTTGCAATATTATCAGTCAGCTGGAAACAAGTTAGGGGTCCCTGACTCCTGTTGTGAAGAACACATTCACTCCCTAGCTCTGAGCATTTGTGTTCTCAGCTGACAATCCCTTAGCCAACTCCTGTTTCCTCCAACTGCATTTTCCAGATATGAAAATTTGCTTCTGGGTAAATTCATTGATTGTGTTTTGCCTTTCCCAGCATGAAGGCATTTTCCTCATTTGAGGAAGAAAAGACCCCACTTTTGAGATATTTTCATGCTGAAGTGCTGTTCACTGCTAGATCTACATATGAGGTGTATCAGAGTCATAGCCCAAGGCTCAAACAAATACTACAAAGAGAAAGCAGAGTGGGAACTCAAGTTTCTAAGCAGGAATACCTTTTAAATCAGACTATAATAAGTTTTCTCCATTCCCACTGAGACTAGGACAAGAAATAAAAAATTTAATGTATGGATATGATGGTTTAAATTAGACAATTTTCTAATATCTATTACTACAATAGTATTTTTGTGAGACTTGAGGCGTATTTGAGTTGCTGTGCTGAGCCCTTTTCTGCAGTTATTCATGGGAAGACTAAGAACTGACTGTCATGAACAGCACTGAGCCCCTTGATTCAGATGAGATCTTCCTAGAAGCTACTGTGTAGGGAGGGGATGGTGCCTCACCTAGAGGTATTAAAAGTCAACATGAGTCAACAAAGACCAGTTGTAAGAAAACCTTTGTGGAATTAACCCGCAGATGGAGAAGGTGCTGCAGAGTAAGAGGCAGGAAGCATCCCTGGGCACTGTGCTTGGAACCCAACCAAGGTACAGTGGTACAACAGCACATGGTTTAAGTGAAACATACTTTTTATGTTGAAATTGCACAGGTAGTCAGCTCTGAGTGCCTCTGAGTGCTGAAATAAAGAGTTTAGGTGTTTATATTCTGCTTATGTGGCTGGGATGGGTATTGGTTGCCCCAAATGGCTGAGTTTTTCACTGCAACAACCCAATTCATCAATAATTTTCAAAGCATTAGCTGCATTTTTGGTTCTGAACACAACAAAGAAAGAGATTCTCTTTAAAAAATCTTACAGGTTCAGAACAGGTCAAGATAAAAATGTTTTTCTCATTAAGGCACTCTTTCAGTACATTTAGCTTGGAATTATGCATTTTATTCAAATAGAGCTCTGGGAAATAAAACAAAAATATATTTTTGCTTTCAAATTGACACAAAATACTATTTAAACCATAAAATAGATGTGATAGGAAACATTGCTGATGCTTCTTATTTAAACCTGCAAGCACATTAGCAATGTTTGCATTTACTCTCAGAAGTGCACCTGCTGATTTATTCTGCTTGGAAACCACCACTTAAGTTACTCAGTGCTTTTAAATCAAATTATGTCCACCTAGTATAAAATCACTAATCTGTTAACATGATAGTTTCTGTGTCCTCCTGCAGCAGTGACAATTAATAAACTGATTTCTATCTCAGACTAATTTTCAGTAAATTCAAGGAGTGATATTATTGTCTAATCTGTAAAACCTCATGCTAACTGAATGAAAAGATCAAGTCTTTATTGCAAACATGAATTATATATTGAAGCTGAAAATTAAAGCAATTTAGTATTTGGAATATATAAACCACAAGATCCTGGTTGAACTGACTTACATGAACTTTGCCACTTCTCACAGTAAATCTGATAAGTACAGGATCCATCCAAGAGGAGAATATCTTGGTTTTGTAAGGAAAAATATTAAAAAACACATCTGCAATCCTCCAAAGAAAAATATTCAAAGCATTGGAAAGCTTTTAAGAATAAAGAAAGGAACTCATCCATGAGGGATATACAATTGACTAATAAAAGCAAATTTAATGGCAGATCAGAAGAAAGTGAACTTCTTACCAAAAAGAGACCTGATTAGAAACTATTTTGTTATTATACAGATCCTGCTTGCTGAGTATATTTAACCTTGGTACTTGAGTAACACTCACATGGATGATACTATGTCAGCTGGGACCTCTGCACACCACCCAGCCCATAACATTTGCTTCTTTATTGCTCTACCTGTAATTGAGTCTTCAGATATCAGCTCTCCAATATGCAGGGCTATTGATCCCAGCTAGCAGAATAGCCAAACTTAGTGTTGGAGTTATTAAGCATTAACATATCTACAGAGAAATTAAAATCTGATTTCCATTACTGGTTGAATGGAAGCATTTTGGGGCTCCAAGCACCTCTAGTTAAGACCCTCCTTCCTTGTTTGCAGAAGGATGTATAACATAAGCCTATAATTGCATTCAGTAGGCAATCAATAGCAGGGCAATCAATAAGAGGGACAAAGATTCTTCCAGAATGCTAAATGTTTTGTTTGCTAGATGTTCTCATGACTTCTGTTAGTATTGCATGTAGGATAACTTGTACAGCATAAATATTCATGATGGCAATTGATTGGAATAATGTATATCAAAGACCTTAAGTGGATTTTAATATAGATATATAAGCCTCAAATTTGGAGTTGTATTACTAGGATTTGGTAGCAAATTACACAACTGGGGGTGGTCATCAGCTGTGATAGGTTTTTAAGAAGCAGAAATTAAAATATTTCATGTTTGGTGCTCCCTGGTTCAGTGTTCTCTTTTGGAAAGCAAAGATTGGCAAGCTCAGCAAAAGACAAAGCTGTGTTTGCTGCAAAAACTGTGCTAAGGCTCTGCAGCCTTTTTAAGCCCTTAAAAAAATCCTCCCTTTTATTCCTCAAGGAAAGTAAATTATTACAAGTGGGTAAGCAGTATAACAGGATCTGACACGTGTTGAGCAGAGGAGAATAATCTTTTGCTCTTTAAGGTATTAGTGCTATTATTTTGTTCTTTTATGTATTAGTGCTGTTAGTGTATTAAGTCTGCTCTTTAATGTGTTAGTGACAGACACCATCAGTAGAGTTGTAGCTGACCAAAAGATGAAGAGCTCTGTGGATGGAAACATGGGTCATTGCAGATAATGCAGCTGGGACAGGGTATTTAAACTGAGTTGTCAGAATTTGCAGCATTAACATAAATTTATCTTTTTTATTTTTTAAAAAAATTAAATCCTGAATATATCTGAGCAAGCTGTCTGGGCCCTAATCTTTTACTTGCAAAACAATAGAATTTCAGTATCCACAGATGTAAATATTATTTTGAAGTCTGTTTTTAAAACTGTACCTCCTGACTGCCCTGTGGTTACCCCTGTTAATAAACCTAGTATTTGACACTACTAAAACTCGTACCCAGCCATGGCTGTCTGAGAGTTTTGTACAAAACACTGAATACTTGATGGGTTGATACCATGGTGACTCTGAAATATCATTTCTCTCCCACTTCTTCCAGTTGGGGAGACTGAGCTGAAAGAACTTGCCCTGCTTGTAGAAGGTCCAGGATTTAGATCCCAGCTTTATTGTGAAGTATAATTTACATTAAAATCTTGAGCCATTAAACATCAGAAAAATTAGTTATTACTGATATGTGAGATGCAGACATGAAAAATGTTCTATGAAGGGTTATTACAGGAGCTGCAGAAAGTTACTGTGCTGCACAATCTACTAGCAAAATAATTTCATTTCATTTCATTAAATATTTGTGAGGGTTTTATGTATGTAGCCAGTCTAGAGTGAAGTGGATTTCTCTCCTGCTGCATCTTTGTTCTCAGCACAAAACAGTAAAGCAACTCTGTAGCAAAAATACTGGCAATACAATTGTCATTTCCTGTTATATATCAGAACCTAATTCTTTTCAGCCTCTTGAAAAGGAGTCACTAAGGATATGTTCCAAAAGTGTGGAACATTATGTAAACATGTTGGAGCTTGCTTTGACTCTCGCATTGTTCTCTCATATGTCTCCTTAACCAATGGATGGCCCCACAATTTTCTAATGCAGGCCAGCCTGAGGAGTGCCAAATTACCCAGGTGCTTCCATCTGCTCCCTGTGGCATGTTCAACATGTGCAGGCATTCATCCAACCTCACCATCTTCACTTTTCACTGGTAACACCTCAAAAAGCTGCCCAAGTTCAGCAGCAGAGGGTACAGCAGTGACTCCCAATTTAACCCAAGGTTATGAGATGCAAACAGCAGTATGCATAAGTAAACATGCGCCAAAAGTTCACAAACTCTACAATGCCACTAATTAAAGGTTATTGTTCTGAATAAATGGATGGTTGTCAAAAATAAGTTTCAAGCTGACTATATAAGGGTTCCCAATCATGGACCTGTTCAGTCAGTCATTTAGAAAAGTGCTGTACATTATGGTTTTCATTGTTTCTTATGACACATCAGAATAGTCCAAATTTTCAGGATTGCTTCTGATGACAATTTTAGTAGTGTATATCTGGAACAAGGTTCATTTTACTCAGAATTGGTGCTGTCATCATGCTTTCAATCATGAAACTGAGATAAGCCCCATTTAATCAACAAATACATTTAGTTATATCCTTTTTCCTCTTAAAGGAAACAAAAGTGATTCAAGTCAGAGTCAGCATGGTTTCATCCACTTGGCAAAACTCCATCTTATCTCTGCATTGGCAGGTGTATGACTGAATACAAAGCAGAATAATTTAATGGTGCTGACTTATCAGTGCTGCACTGACACCAGAGAAAAATCTCCTGCCCCTACAGTTTGCAGTCAGAAGTTACTGAAATTCTTGCCTTACACTTGAAACAAGACTATTAGCTTGCCTCTTCCTTTTCTCCTGCAATCTGGAATTAAGTCTGTTACTACTTTATCCCTAAACTCAGGAGGACATACAGAAAAGTGACACTTGCTCCCTCATTGCATCCCTTTTATTAATCTTACTTTCTTCTCTGTTTATATTTTGTATGTGTTACTAAATCAACAGCATTAAGCATAATTCTTGCACTAACACAATCTTTCACTCAGCACAGGTCAGAGCTTCACACCAACCATCCACAAACAGATTAAACAAGCAGTGCAGTCAGTTGGAAGCTGCTAACCCACAATACTTTGGCAATTAAGATTAATCTAAGATACACAAATAAAAATGCTTTATTAGAGGAAAGGAGGCTGAGGGGAGACCTTATCACTATCTGAAAGAAGATTGTAGCTGCCAAGTGGGGCCAGGCTCTTTTTCCAAGCAACAAGTGATAGAATGAGAGGAAATGGCCTCAAGTTGAGTCAGTAGGGGTTTAAACTGGATATTAGGAAATATTTCCTCACAGGAAGTTGTGTAATGAAGTGGTGGAGTCACCAACTCTGGAAATTTTAAAAAAATATTTGGTTATGGCTCTTGAGGCCGTGGTTTAGTGGTGAATATGGTCATAGTGCTTAAGTTGATGTTTGGATTTGATGATCCTGAGAGAGGCCTTTCCCAGCCTGAATGATTTGAGCATTCTGTGATTCCCATCAGTAAAAAAAGCAAACATCCACTTTTCTGCAGGGATTTCTTATTTTCCAAACTTTGCAAAATGCTTTTTGCTTTAATTTTTCAAGCTACCTCTTTGGATATGCTGTCTAAAACAGGATAAAATTCCATTGCTGATTCTCTTCCACTTCTTATGCAGATTCTTCCTCAAGACCAAGCATACCCCATTAACTTGAACTCACTTTGTGACCCAATATCACCTCCTCAAGCTCTTTTCCAACCAAGAAGCAGCCCAAGTTTTTTCTCCAAGCTCCTGGATTTCTGTTTCTTGGACAAATGCTCATCACAATTAATTATTTTAGATTTTAAACCGTTTTCTCAAATTATCATATTTACATTAAATATAAGCTCTATCTTCCACATGTTCACAGCAGTCCTATTTAAGAAAAATATGAACTTACATCTGTATTTCATCATCCAGCTTCTTAACAGAAACATTAACATGAAGTGGGTGCAAATATCCACCAAATGGGACAGGAAAAAAAAAAAAAGAAAAAAAGATTTGGCCTTATTTTTTTTGCTGAACCTGCTTATTCCTTTAATTGTTTACCAAACAGTAATGAGCCCTAAAGCTCGCTGATGTTGCTGTTTTGTCACCAAGGGCTCCACGTGTGTCTGGACCTACCAGGTGTGTTTTCTCTCCAGTGACCTAAATTCAGCTAATGCACCTGTCAACAGATGCAGGTACTTTTGGAGATTGCTGCTTTTACTTCCACCCTGCAGAGCACCTTCTACCTCAGCTGTGTTTGTAGCTGTCCCAGTTGGCCTCTGGAAACCTGTAACCACTCTCCACAAGCCTGGTCTGTTTGCATTCTTAGATCAATCTGACTTGGGCAATACTGGAGTGCTCCTGGGAGATTTTAACCACTTTTTTTTTGCATGATCCCCTGAAATAGGTCTGCTCAAAAACTGGAGAGAAAAAATTTTGCTGCTGAGAAATGTCATTTAGCAAATTCAGAAAAGACAGCTTTTGCAACTGAAAAGCTTCATATGAGTGTTTTGATTAAATTCTGTATAAAAGACAATAGAAAGGATTCTTTCCAGCTCATTTCATTCTTTGGCAAAATATCTATTTCCTATTTTGTTCCTTCAAGTTATCATTTTAACTTCCATTTTCTGTGGTTTTAGTTTATTGAAACAAAGTTTTTTGCTAGTTGTGAATCACTCTTTCTCTCTGCGTTTTAATTTTAAGCTTTTTGCATTTTTTTTCTCCTAAAATTAAGAACAAATACCATTTGAAGTCTTAAAATTTCCAATGGGATACAAATTTCTGCTTCCAATCCCTCTTACTGCAACCACTGATTAGTTCCATATTTCCTTTTGTATGCCCAGAACACTCCAAGCATCTTGGTTTCTTCTCCATGAATAAAACTTTATCAGTGAGATCATCTCAGATCATCAGCAGAGGAGACACAATTCCAGAGATAAAAAGCCATTCCTTTACTGACACATCTTGGGCTGAAAATGGAGGAATAATACAATTTGCAGATATGGCATTGCTTTATAGAGATACTGGACTAATATCATTGATATTTTACTGAGCTAGACAACAAGGTCCAAAGTGATCTCAGTTACTGTGGGGGCTGTAGATGTGATTGTATTTTGGCTCTGTGATAACAGGACAAATAGACAGGAACTCTAAGAACTAATCCTAGTGCAACAACACTGATGTTTAGGAACAAAACAACCTCTGTTTCTTACTCATTCTTTGTTAATAATAGTTCTCTTCTCACCCAATGACATCTAATTAAAGAGGAGTAAGATTAGTGATTATAAAATAACTGCTTCAAAAGTCCCTCTCTTCTTTTAATTTTTTTTCCCTACTTATTGTGCTGTAACTACAGTGCTGATGATGGAAGTGGGAATTAATATACCCCTTTTCCCACATCTTTTACATGCCTGCAGTGCAGATGCTCAAAGTAATAAAAGAAAAAAATACAGAGAAAATCAGGTATTTTAACCAAATTGCCACAGGCAATGCTGAAAGTGTCCATTTCTTTTCTGGCTGTATAAGGGCTGCCAGAACTCCAACCAAGTTGTAAAAAACTCCCTTTGGAGACAGGAATCCACCCTCAATACAGAAAAATGAGTGGTAGCTGGTGAAAACACCAAGTCTGACACATAACCCTGAGCCCTGTCTCGCCTTGTATGACACACTAAACACAGCCAGATCCCAGATCAGCACAGCCCTGGAGCAGCCTTGTCCCCCAGGTCCCTTCAGGTGCCATGCAGTGATGGCTGTCCCATTGCTGCATGTGTGGGCTGTGTCCTCCTGCCCAGCCCTGGGGATGTTTCTGCCACAAACTGAGTGAGAGTCCTCCCCTTCTGTGTGGGCAAGGTGAAGACCAAGATGTCACTAAGTGACAAATACCAGCCAGCTCTGGAATGGACAGGGGTCAAAGCTGGATTTTGGAGCAGAAGGAAAGCTGCATGACATGGGATGGCTTTGAGGTAATTGTGGTGTCTGTGCAGGGTGAGCATGCCCTGAGAGCAGAAAACTGTTCTGAAAATGCTGTGCCAAGCACCTTTGATCTCTGAAAGAAGAAATACATCAAAACTGACAGAGTACCTCAAATTTATCCTAACAGGGCTAGTTTTACTCTGAAATAAGAATTGTTATGAAGATTGCCACAAATACTTCACTGAGCTAATGACTGAGGCCAACGATTTCTGTCTCAGTTTCTGCTACAGAGAGAGTTTTTGCTTGAATCTATGTTGGCATTTTTATTTACTCTGCCATGCTCTTCCTGTAGGGAACAATAAAAACATCTTTATTGTTTTAAAATTTTAGTTGTCTTTGAAATAGCTGGTGATATTATCATCCAAATGCAGGCACTTCTGTTTCTCTGAGGTTTTTATGGGAACAGTAATCAGAGATAAAGCTATTAAGCTGCCAGCCAGGGATCATTTGATGGCATATTTGTGAGTAAGTATGATTATGAATGTTACAAATAATTCCTTCTGAATTATTTGTCAGATTTGTGCTGCTGTGTAATGTATAGAGGGAAGGATACTGCTGGCAGCTGTCTGTTATCATAAATTAATTTAGCATGACACATAAAAGAGGCATTGACCTGACAAGGGAACAGAGTTGTTAATTCATGGCCTTTCTCTGCACAATTGCTCATGCTGTAGCTTTGATGGGAAGAGCTGTGTAGTGATTTCTTCAAAGGTGAAGGTAACACACTAAGGGGTGAACTTGCAGGTGCTTGCCCTTCCTTTGGCCCTGCAAACTGAAGTGTGGTGGTGTGGTGGGCAGCATCCAACTTCTCTGCAAAGAGGGAGAAATATTCCTGGCAGGACAGCTGTGACATGGGGATTGGGTTAAATTAGAAAGACTTTAATCCTAATCTTGGAAAGCTTTTATGGGTCTACATTAGGGCAGCCAAGAGGTCAAGCCAAGGGTTGTGAGTATATGACATGGACAATGTCACAAGAGTGTAAATACAGATGGCTATGGTTAATGACAGGAACTACATACCCAGGGTGGCAAAATCCATGTCCTTTCATATTATTTTAAGTTGAAGTCAGAGGCAAAACACTCAGTAGGAATCACAATTTCTTATTTTTACTCTCCCTTTCTCAAGAAAATTCCAAATCTTGCAGAGGCTCTACTAATGCTCCTGTTTTTCCTTCCTGTCCCTCCTTTGGCTGCAGCACAACATTGCTGAAGTGCCCCTCTGGGAAGCACCTGAGCTTTGGTACTTCAGACACAGCCAGAAAAGTCCTGGCCAGGAGATCAGCCAACCTCAGGGATGAGCTGGAAAACTTCAGTAGATACCAGAAACCCATGAAAATAAAGGGAGGAGGGGAAAAGGAGGTTCTGCAACAGCAGGAGCTGGAAAAGTGAAGAGCAGCAGCTCCAAGTGCACAGATGAGCCCCTGTCAGACTCCCTCTGGCCAGGTGAGGAGGTGGCAGGGGGTGATGTGCCAGGACCTTCCTCCTGGGCAGCCTGCCTCCCATTTCTGCTCCCTGCCATCTCCATCTGACTCCCACCACAGGGTTACATGAATTTCTGCCTTGGCACCTATGGCCAGAAATGCTGGTGCATGGATTATCCTGCTGGGTTGCCTTTGGTTTATGTTCTTAGTTTAATGGGTGGTCATCCCTGACAGATTCCTTCAGATTACCATATTTTGCCATATTTAGAGACTTTTTTGCTGCCCATCTATTTGAAGAGATTGAATGGTGTTCTAATTCCTTGGAAACAGTCTCACCACTTGTGGAAAGAAATCTTGCTTCAAGCAGCTTCATGCTGGAATCAATCCATTAAAAAAAAAAAAAAATCGAGGCTTCTGAGGTCTCTCTTGGGAGGCAAGGATTGTAGATTTCAGCCTTTTGAGCTTTGGAGGCAGAAAATTAACTTAGATGATGTACATCCTGAGAGTTATTGAAAGTCATCTGATGACTATGACTCCTCCTCCAGCAGTTTAAGGATACTCTTGACTGTTTTTATTAAAAGGCTCAAAAAATAAGAAAAAAATAATAAAGAAGAGCAGATTTATTTCAGGTTAAAAAAACTTTTTTCACTGTCAAAAGGGAACAGTCTCAATTTTGGACAGGAAAAACCAAATTGGATTTTGACCCCTATTGATAAATGATCAAGGCATGTTTCCTAATTTTGCATTCTCTTGATTGCTGTTCTCTCTGATGGTATTTCAGCTGTCTTTTAACTTTGAACTTTAAGGATATAAAATTCTGCTTTTCTCTCTACAGACATTGCCTCCTACTCCTTGTTTAATCTTAAGTGCTACTTTTATTTTTCTCTCTACACCCACACCCAAGAATAATTTCCCTATGTGCAAATGTGGTGGGTTTTTTAAATTTTTTTTTCCACCTAGCTGAAACTTTCAATAAAGAAAGACAGCATAACTTGTCTCTTTAGTATGAAATTAATTTCATTGTCTTGAATGATTCTTTTGGTGAAAAATGTGATGAAAAGGTTTAGTTCTCTCCTTCACACATTATCACAGTGTCTTCACTGCTGCTCATTCCATAAATGCTAAGTAACAGAAGTTCAGCATGCCTGTTCCATATGCTTAGACTTCTGCCTTGAAATGCAGCTGAGAACATGTTCTTAATCTCCAGTGACCATCTGTGATTCTGCAAAGACTTATTTGCACTTATTTTACTTCATGCTTCTCCAATGGTCCAATTAATTCAGGCAGAGTCTTTGCAGGACTTGGACCCATGAGGTTGGTTTCTTGGAGTGCTATTTTGGGGGTGATCTTATGACATCCAGTAATAACTTTACCACTAAGAATAGGACTCATGTGAACTAGGTGCTGTTCAAACTCAAGGTGACCCCTGCCTGATTTCCACATTTACATCTAATCAGAGATTAAATATAGCAAATGTGGAAAATAGAAAGGAGGAGGAGGGATGAAGGAGTGGAAGCCTTGCAGAGATCTAGTATTGCATCGAAGCCTGAATCACCAAGGTACTTCTTAATGATGGTTTTTTAAAGGCCAGTTAATTATGAACCCAGTTTCCATTTAATCCTTTTTCTTTTCTATGGGTTTATTCTACGTATTTTTCCCACTTCCACACCAATAATCCCTAATTACCCATTACCAAAGAGTCATTACAGAAATAAATGTTCGAAGACATACTTTATCTACAGAAGATTTCATGAGTTCCTGTTACATTCCAGCACATAAATGACAGTCTCATTGAAAAACTCTTCTGAATAGACCTAGATAAAAAAATATTTGTAAAAGCCTTTCTACACTTTCCAGATGAATGTAAAGACATAGAGCAAACAGAGAAATATTACGTCTTCAATTCTTCATATTCCTTCTACAAATTCTGACAGTTGCCAAAAAGTGAAGACAAGATAATGACAGAGAAATCAAAATGTAAATGTTTAATAATGAACATATTGTGTGTGGAGTACAACATGCTACTTCAGGCAGAAAATGAATTCCTTCTTGAAAATTTTTACTTACACTAATACATATATTCTTATATATCCCTATCAGACTACCTCCAAAGAAGTTTGCAATATTTCTTTCAGAACATTGGAAGTCTTTGCAGAGCCTAAAATACAGGTCATTTACCCCAAGTTTCAGAAATGAAAGGAAGCCCATAGCTAAAACAACTGGATATACAAAAAAATTCTTGTTGTCTCTTGTTCTGAATAGCAAATTGACTTAAACAAAGTAAATTTACTGTTTTCCTATCACAGAAGGTTCCTTTTAATGAATTTTGCTCAATACACAACACTAACTTTGCTAAACTTTCCCCATTATGACTGTTAAAATGTGTCATTTATTTAGATAGAATCAAACAAAGTCTTAATTAGCTGAAAAGTCTAAACAAGACAGAATGCAATAGATCTCACTTATTTTTACAATAATAGATTGGCTCAATTAACTCAGAAATTGCCCTACAAATGTGTAGTAACAGCTGTACTAAGAACACAAGAGAACAAGTGTAGGGAGATTTAACAGGTTTTAATTAAGCAGCCTGATGATGGTATAAAAAGCTTTCTGGCACAAGAAGCTTTCATAGTATCTGACAAAGAAGCAACAAACTCAATGCTAACCAAAAGTTAAAGACAACTGCTCATATTTAATTTAACTATTGTAATACAGTAGATGACAAGAGAGAAAAAAGAAGTAATTAGCTCTTTTGGAGCTGGCAGATAAGGAGGTGACAGGCTCAGTGGTGGGGGAACAGCAAGAGAAGTAATTTGCACAGGAGGAGCAGAATGATCAAGCAGGACAGACAAGGAGCAATACTATAGTGGTTTATAAAACTGGTGTGTTCTGACTTTAAAAAAAAATAAAAAATCTTCTTCCAGTCCAAGTTATACTGATCTGGACACACATTATAAGTTTTAACAAACTTTTGTAGAATTCATGCCAGTTTCGCTATTTCATTACTATGAAATAGTTTTGACTGTGAATTTTGCTAAGTTAATATTGATATAGAAGGATGGTAGAATGGTGTTGACATTGTAATTAAATTTCTGATGGAAATCAAGGCTTTTGATTCAGTTGTGTGAGGAGTGGCTGAGGTCAGTTGGTGTGCTCAGCCTGGAGAAGAGGAGACTGAGCAGAGACCTCAGTGCAGCTAAAACTTCCTCATGAGGATGCTCTGCAGTGGACTGGCAATGAGATTTACATTAGGATAATCAGTTCTAGGAAAAACTGTTTTATTTCATTGTAACAAGTATAATTTTTGCAGCACGTGCTTCTCAGCTTGTGAAGTTGCTCCCTTCACTTGGCTCTCATTTAGTTTCCAAACCAGGGGTTTTATGGTCTCTTTTGTCCAGAAGGTGAAGTTACTCTAAACTGATTTTTGAGTTGCCATGAGCAGCTTGCAAAAGCTGCACTCCCCACACTTGCATCCTGAGCAGTATTCAGTCTCTTAAGATGCCTAAAAGTTGAGGAGGATTTCAGTCTTTTCATCTCACAATGCCAAATGCTCATGATTTTTGGTAGTCACTAGTTTCTACTCTGATCCCAACAAACTTAAAGTTTATATTTTTTCTTGTCTGTGTCTAAAATACATATATGTTTATATATTTCTCTTTTTATTTAGTGAATAGGGTCACATGTAGCTCTTTGTAATACAATTTAATGTAAGAGACTTTATTATCAGATTCCATTTTCTTGGCAAAACAGATATAAATAGCTACAAAATGCCTTGTCCTTTGTATGTCTAAAACTGCCATTATTGTATGGGATTGATCTCATATAGATTGATCAATATAGATTGATCTATGTTTATTGGAATAAATATATATAAATTTGAAAGAGTTAAAATAGCCTTATTAAATCATTACAAGAAATTTAAAGGTAAGAGATCTTGTAATTTTTTTAGCTAGTGTCAGCTGTCAAAGTTAATACTTTATTCAGAAGAAAAAAATTATAGACTCAAGACAGGATGAGTAAGATTGGCTGATGCATTTCTTTTGCCATGCAAGACCACTTTTGACAAGCATAAAGAAATTATATATATCTGAACCATCTACTAAGAATAGAAGTAACTGATCTGAAGAATGGACAGATGCATAGAAAAGAGAGCATGAAAGTATTTCATAACTGATATTAATTTAGTGTCCCTTCCTAGCACTCTACCTTACTCCCTATGGATAAACAGAAACTCAGATAAGTGCCAAATCCCTCCATGGGAATTTTCTTTGAAACACCAGCACTTACAGGTTGTGTTGTGTTTTGAAGCAGGAGCTTTGCTATCCCATCTGGACCTAATGCAGTAGTCTGAAATTATTTTTCTTGCTCTCTGGAATGGAAATGAAACTGTAAGCAATTCCAAGCTGTGAAAAGAGGTTTCTCATAAACTGTTCAGTTCATATATTTTAAAACCCTCTCTTGATCAAACCATAATAGCAACTTTACTGCATGTGAGAAATTTGCATTGCAAATGCATAGAACTGTAAGGCTGGGAGCCAGACCTCCTACCCTGCCCTATTCCTCCTCACCACACATTTGGCTTGTTCTTTAGATCTAATGAAATGTGCAAAATGGGCATGACACTTCTGCCCTTCGTTGATCTCCAGATTTTCATAAGCTTGAAAGGTCTCCAGGGCAGGAATGGTTTTTAAGCAGCCTCTAAACTTTTTTCTGAATATATATAATTAGGTTTGCAAAGTTTCTTGTGTTTTAAAGTCAGACCAGAATTTGTAAGCTGATCTCCATTCAACTTTTACAAAATATTTCAGGTTTTGCATAGAGGAAAGCATAGAAACCCCATGAGATCAAAATGAAATAAAGTATTAAAAGCTACTAAAAATTGATTAAAATTAAACTTTGCCTCTACTGTGATCAATAGCTGCTGTCTATTTATCAGTGAGTTGGCTCAGCATGTGCATGCAGTTTGTATGCCCATTTAAAGATATTTCATAGAAGCTGTTGGACAGTTTAAGCAGTGATTTCCATGTTTGCTCCATTCCTGGCTAGTTCTCATCCTCTGGCTCTAGGTTGTGGCCTTGCTTTCCTCTGTTTCCCACCTTGTTTTGACCATACCAACCACCACCTTGCAGAGAGCAAAGTGTTTATGATAACCTGAAAAACTTTTTAATGTGGGCTCTGACCCCCACAGCTTCCCCCAGGGCTGAGTGGGCATTGGGTTTGTCTCCGTGAGAAGGTTCAGAGGGATTTTGGATCCTCTCTTGCTCAGTCTGGCTGTCCTTGTGGTGGCTCTGGGGGCTGTGCTGGTGTGTTAGTGCCTCACCTGAGCCAACCAGCACAGTACAGTGGTGGCATGAAATGTTTCTCTGTGCATGGTCTGGGCTGGCTGTGCATGGCCCTGGTTATGCCCACACAGCTTGTAGAACCAAACAGGGGAATTCCAGAGTCTGTTTTCATCTGTGCATGTAACATTTGCCACCTAAAGGAGATAATCTATAAATGTCTTCAGATCTTGAGTTTCACTTTTTAGAGCTGTTATATTGGTCCCCTTTCTGAAGGCTAATCTTTGGCAAAGGAAACTTACTGCTTTCTGATGAAGTGGGAGGCAGTTTCCTTCAAATCATAACTTTAGCCTAATTGCTTCTGAAAAATGACACAATGTGTTGTTATATCTTGCAAGATATTAAATGATGTGGAAAATCCATTAGAGGTCCTGCTGAGATGTGGATAACATCCGAGGACCAAGTAAGCAGTTCTGTGTTTGCTAATTTCCAAACTTTGAGGCATAAGCCTTAAAAGCATTTGCATGTGTGGTATATCAGATAACATTACATTTTTATAAACAAATAAAGCAGGCTGAAACATTTGGGCCAAAGAGTAATTCAAAACAAAATGAAAATTCTTCCCTGTTCCTTCATCTGTTGTCTGTATTGGGGTAATTTAAACTTGCAGACAAAGAGGTTATTGTGTATGCACAGGCAGTATAAAATCAAACTGAGGGTACAAAGGAAAAAATCTTCAATATGTGAGTTTCCACCTGTTTTCTTCCCTTCTGGTAGAAGATGGTTTCTGGCAAGCACTAAGCTCCAGATCTGAGGGAAATGTCTGCTTTTAACTGAGAAAGCTTTTAACTTGCAGAAACAGCTATACATGAATGACTTAAAATGACAACAAAAACAAGAAAATAACTTTGCATTGACAAACTTGCCTGGCTTCATCAAAGATTTCTTAGAGTATCTGGAGGCAAAATGTGCTTCTCAGAACCAAGGCAAGACCAAGCAGCATCTCATTTGAGTGCTGTGACAGTTTTGGGCTGGTTCCTGTGATCTTGCAAAGCTGGTGCAGCACCAGCTGAAAGAGGATCTCTGTACCCACGGAGCAAAGCTCCTGCAGATGTGAAAGCATGATTGAAAATTCAGGGTTGGGGACTGAGCTGCTACTGATGACTGGGGTACTGGGGTATCTTCTGCACTTCTCTTTTCCCCATTCTTTGTACTTCTATTTTTTTTGGAAAGGAGATGAGCCAAGGGCATTGGCCAGGATAAAGACCGGGTAGTCTAAACCTTTGCTTTTTAAGTTCCTTTTTTGCTTGTTTGTTTGAGGTATTTTTTCCTTTTTATTCTTTTCCCCACTGCACTTTGTCTCCTGCTTTCCATGGCAATTGTTTCATATGCATACACCAAAACATCCCTCAAATGGTGCCTTGGGAATCCCTGCTAGATGGGAGTACAAAAAACCAAAAAGTTCTGGAGGGAGAAAGGAGGGAAGTAATGCTCTGGAGGAAAATCTCAAAGTATAAAACATGCATTTAAAATTTTTGAAGGATCAATGAAGAAAGGAGTAAATTGGAATTAAGATGCTGAAAAAACTTCAAATTATTTTTCACAAAGAAAGGGATAAGATTAAGAAACACAAACTAAATGTGTAATTTTACAGCAGTTCTGTCCTATCTGTGTCCTCAGCACTTGCTAATTTTGTCCCTGATCCAGCAAGTAAAGACATAATGGGAAGATGTTATGAGAAAAGTCACTATTAAGATGTCAACCATCAGTTTGGAGCTGTCTCCAGCTTTTTTTCCCATTGTTAATCCTCACAGAAAGGCTGATCATAGCCTCTGCAGGTTATAGACTCAAAAGAAAGTGAATTAGCCTCTCAATTCTGAGGGTTGCCCAGGAAGAAGTTTCATTAGAATAGGGAAACACTGATAAAAAGTGTCACTGCACAGGCACAATGAACTTCTGAGTAGGTCTCAGCTTGTTTTGAAGCAGTAGAAATTTATCTGACTGCCTCAGCCTTGAGCACTGCATATTAATTTCCTCAATTAGTTTTCTTTCCTGCAGTAATGCTGCACATGGAGTCATCACACACCCGGTACCAGGCAGCTCTTTGAGAAACTGCTCTGTAAGCAATAATTCTTAGTGGTGAAAACACTTGCAGGATCCAATTTCAAAAGAAAATAAATTTGTTTTGTTTACAAACCCCCTGTTTATCTTTCCATTATGCATGTTAGTGTAATAATTTTTACTCAAATAGTTCTTAACTTCCAAATGAGAGATCCCCTTAGGCAACAAAGTATTGTACTATGTCCTCTCTTTTATCTTTGTCTTTGGTGATAGAGAAAAACTCAGGCTATATTCAAAATTCTTAATTTTTCATTATATGACATTTTGAACAATTTGTTCAGACACAGGGAGTTTGTCTTGCTTCTGGCAGGACAACACACCCCAAGGGAATTAATGGGAAATATGCCTAGGAAGAATCAGAGATCTCTTGTTTCAGGCTTGGGGCCCCAAAACTGTAAATATCTTTTAGGGTGGTCACAGATAGGAATTCTGAGGTGAATGCTGAACTGGTGTGACAATCAGGCTTCTGCTGCCAAAACCTGCCAATTTCGTGTTTGTTTTCTGTTCCAATCTTATGATTTTTAGTTCTTCTGCAGTTGTGCTTTAAAACATTTTTCAGAATACAATTTCTACTCAGTATAAAATAATAGTACTAATTTTGAAAATGATAAAAAACAAATACCAATCTCCCATGCCAGAGAATGCAGTTACTGAAACTGACAAGAAAAAAAGAATAAGTGAATATATAATCATAGTATTTTCAGTTTGTATTCCTTTTTCCAGGCACAAGTGGGATCACTAGCTCAGTGTATGACCTTCATGCCCATTAAAATTTAATGAAAAACAGGATGCTCGGTTATTTCTAAAATTCTAGCTGCTTTGCTGCTTGCTTTCTGTCTGTCTCTCTCTTTTTTTTTTTTTTTTTTTTTTTTCTTTTTGTTTTTTTCTTTTTGTTTTGTTTTGTTCTCTGGGTCTTGTGAAGTTGTTACCTCCTGGCAACTTCGTGCCTGGCTGCTGTGATCAGCTGTGATCAGCACTGTGATGTTTCCAGATTATTCTGATCACAAAGGCAAGAGGAGCCCACGGGAAGATGTGGGGCACAGGGATGAGGAGCAGGGTCTGGTCTTGAGAGAGAAAGGACCAAAGAATTTAAAAGAGGTTGTCCCTGTTGCTCTTCTGAATAATGGAAAAAAGCAAAGCCTGCCAGCTGTGACAGGCTGCCTGCTGGGAGGCAGGAGCTGAGGGAGACAGACACAGAGGGAGACCATGTAAAAGCACCATGTACAAGCAGCAACATGTCACAGGGTGTGACTGGTAATGGCATGTCAGGCTGGGATGCCTTTTCACCAGGACAGTTCTAACGGGGCTGGCTAACTGGTAAATGAAGGTGCTAATTGCTTTTCCAAGAGCCAGCTGGGGAGCCACAGAGCAGCAAATGTGGCATTGTGGATGCTTCACAGGTCTCCCACCAGAAGACATTGTGTGTACTTGTCACTCCATGAGGGTTGCATGTGCCAAATTCTCCCTTGAGTGGATACTTCTCAAATTTCAGTAGGAATGTTTGGCACCTTCATCCCCGGGTTTTATGGCAGGTTGGGTGATGCCTGACATCAGCTTTCTGGGTTGACAGAGCAGTCTGGGCTGTGGTTTAATCCTGGTTCCACCCCACCTTTAACTCCATCAAAACCACTGCCCAGCTGAGAACACACAATTTTAAGATAAAGACACAGACTTTAGGAAAGGCAAAGAATCCCTTAGTGATATTTCCTGTTTGGAGAGGAGAAGCTGTCACATGGATCATGATCAATTAGCCATGAAGAGAAACATTTCAAGCCCTGAGATAACAGCAGTGTTCTGAACTGGTTCAACACTGCTCTGTATTTAATGACAGTGAATTTATTCTGCACAACTTTCTCCAGAGATTATAAAACAGATGTTCAGCCATAAATATCAGAAACAAACATCCTCAGAAATGAACAAAACAAGTACAATTCTTGAAGGGATAGATAAAAATAATATAGACTCCATCAAATATGTGCATTGTTTCTGCAGCTTCTTTGTTTCTGGCATTTCAATGGCTGCAGTGACTAGCAAGCAGAGTGGCAGAAGGCAGCAGCCACATCATGCTTCTGTCTTGGTGTCATGGATAATAAAGCAGTGTTTGACACTGGGAAACTCAGCCTGAGTGAAAAACCTCTCCCTGCATTACCCTTCTCTTCCTTGCGTTTTTGTTTCTGAGGATTTAGAACATATCTCAATAGCATTTACATGTCAAGCTTCTTTAAAGAAGTACTTTTTCCTTCTTAAGGCAGAAAATTATTTTGAATATTTGCATATAGGGCTTTCTGCTATAGCTGTTTGGTAGACATGTTTTTAATCTTTCTTGATGTAAAAAGTGCTTTTGGCATTTTTTCAGTGTTACTGTATCATTCTATAAAGATTACACTTTAGAATGGGCTCTCTCCTTCTTAGTTTCTGAGAAGCTGATTACTTCTTCCACCCAACCACATCAGAACCAAAATGCTCCATGAAATTCTATGATGTTGTGTTCCCCGAGAAAAGCCTTAGCTGTTTGTATACAGTGAAAAAAAAAGCAACATAAACAAACTTATTTTACCTTCCTAATTGCTATGGAACCTAACACCATTCAGACTTGGTATTTCTCTGCTTCTATGAAAGGTTTTCTCCATCAACAGATCTGTTTTATTATCAAACTGCAGGGAGGTCCATAAAAATGGAGCAAGAGACACTAAAAGAACATAATACCATCTTCATGTTGAAGAATTTCTCATTATTACCAGACACACTCAGAAACTCTGTACTTGCAGTAAGATTAGACTGTATTTTGAGCAAAAGGTGTGAGAGGATTTAATGTTTCCCTGAGTGTATATGCCATTCTTCTGAAATAATCTTCATGCAAGTCAGTGGAAAGGGTCTAGTGAACTTTTGCCATGAAAATCCACCCAATACAGAAGGGCCATCAGAAAGAGTCACGATATCACAGGTACTACACAGTAAGGCAGAAAGCACATATGGTACTGAACAAATCAAATTAACCCTGGGTCTGACACCAGGAAAGTCACTGCATCCAATTTTGGAGGTGTTTTCAGTACCATTCCTTCCATACTTGGATACTACTGGGATTTTCTCACTTTTTGAGTGGACTCCAAACCTTATTTGGACACTGCCTGGTTAGTGCTGTCACATTCAAGAACTGTAATCTTAATTTCTTAGATCTTGTAAATTTAAGTGATGCTTTCAGAAAACACATGAAGTGTAAATATTTCCCAAAAATGTTTTTCTTAATTTATGAAAATGATATCATTCTTAAAACCCATATAAGCTTCAGTTGTGTTCACAGCTAAAATCTGTACAGGTGGCACATGCAGTGCTTAAAGTGAGCTAGGATATGCTGGCAGATAGGGATGGGCCTTGAGGGTTCCCAGCATTTTCCAGAGAGGAAGCAGGACAGGAAAGAGTGCAGGAGGATGCCAAACTTTCCATATTAGTCCTTTGGAATGCTTGTACCACCACTTCAGAATTTCAATTTCAACACTAGAAGCACATGCTTGGAGGCTTCACAGACCTTGTAATTCAGTATTGTAGGTAAAATCACACCTTGCAGACATACAAACCCTCCTGTGTGCAAGCCAATATTAACAGCTTTTGCATGGAACACAATTGGTTTACAGGTACAGAAGGAAAGGAAGGCTGTGTACAAAGCCCCTTTGTACCTGTCTAAGGGGGTAAGGGCAGGATGATTCTCACAAGGCTCAATTCTCAGCTCCTACAAGACACAAAATCTTCTCTCCAGGACACTAAGTACAAATCCCAGTTAAAACCAGAGCACAGAGCCCCAGAACAGTGCCCCACACTGGGGTCCATTGAGGTTGCTGTAATGACCCCAAATAAGCTTTTCCTCTTGGCAGCACAAGCAGGAAACTTGTGGGATCTGCAGAAGCCAGGTATGAAGTGTTAAAGGAGGCTCTATCTTCTTCAGAATTCCCAATTAGAATGACAATGTCATTAAAGAAGTAATTTCTCTGAGCCATGCAGAACACCAGCAGACATGAGGAATAGGAATAGGAATAGGAATAGGAATAGGAATAGGAATAGGAATAGGAATAGGAATAGGAATAGGAATAGGAATAGGAATAGGAATAGGAATAGGAATAGGAAACAAAATGAGGAGTAGGCCCTGCCATGTGTCATAAAACAGATGGGACTGAACACCGATGTTGGGTTACCCAAGGCTTGGGTGTCATGTGTCCTTTAGTCTTTCTTCTAGGACATTTATATGAAGCTATAAGATGCAAAAGAATTTTAGCAATATTTGGAATTTAGATTTGGTGCTGCCATGACATGCTTGTATTTCCACAAACTGAATTTTCCCATCTCCCTCTATATGCAGAAATACACTATTGCTCCAGGATCTCTGTCTCCTATGTGTGAACCAGTCCTGGCTGTGGTCAGAGAAGATAAAAGAATCAAAATTTATAGGGAGAAATAATCTAATATTCAGTGGTGTGCTATGAAGAAGTGGGACCTTTCTAGGTCCAGGCTGTGCTTTCCCCAGGAAAATGAGAAATCTAATAGAGTTTGAGGGGATTTGCTAAGAGTTTAAGCTGTGTTCTTGAATGAACAAGGGAATTTGAGAGAAGCAGAGGTCAGTTCTTGTGGAGCAAATGGGAATGCTAGTGAGGGAAGGATTGATGCAGCTGTCAACCTCTAAGAGACAGAAGGGGACAGAAGCACTTACTGCCAGGGAAGCAGCAAGGTATTTTCTCAGTGTGGTTATTGTAGCCACATAAACAAAGTCTTCCCTGAATTAAAACTCCTTTTCAGGAGAGTTCTTAATTTAACTCCTGGTTTTATCTTCTGAGGACCCTAGCTGTTCAATTTAAAAGCAGCTCCTCTGCCTTCTGTCCTACCCTGCATGTTTCTTTGTGTTTTACCTCCACCATCACTGTTTGATGCTTGCTATACATCCTCAACTCCATTAGAGTTTGCTTTCTATTGTTCCCATTCCTGGAGGGAAACACAGGGTTGGTATCACAAACTACAAACAGCTTCTGATATCCAATATCCAATATCCAATATCCAATATATAATATCCAATATCCAATATATAATATCCAATATACAATATACAATATCCTCTCTACTGTTGCTGCCCAGCTTGGCAGGATTGAAGGTAGCACAAGAGTGCTTGCCTTGGCTGTTTTTACACTTGAATTTGTAATGAAAACAGGCCGTGGGCAACAAAACACCTGCATGGGCCAACCCTTTCTATTCCCTGAAGGAACCTGTGACCACATCCCCCCATCCACTGGGATGCACGTTCTACAGTTCCTTCAAGCTGGGGCACCATTTTCCTCCAGAGCTCCTAAGGTTAAGACTGCTCTATAGAGAAGTCAGTCTTCTGACTCTTTATCAGATTGGGTCACTATTTATTTTCATATGCTTTTTCATCCTGTTGCTGGGATATTACTATTTCAGTTTTTAGGTCTCTGAGAAGCATTCTCATGGAGGCAGTCATAATAAAAGGAAAGTGTGAAAATTGGACTCTCTTGTCTTGCTCTTCAATGATCTGCACAACATTTTCAGAGACAGATTTGCTGTCATCTCTGAAAATCTTTTAAGTGTTGTCAATTAGTGACCTCAATTCCCCTCCTTGAAAAGAATCTTCCCTTTCAGGAGGTAACTGAGCTGTGTCTCAGTTACTTTTATTTTCAAAGCTTTCAAGACACCTTTTAGAATATCTTTTCTTACTCTATTTACTTTAAAGGAATCCTAGAGGATTTGCCTCTTTCCCAGGAGGCTGCTGTAAGGTTCTGATGAAGAATTTTAAATGCTATTATTTTTGATATGGCAGCATTTGAGTGAAAATCAGTTAAGAAAATGAATTAAATATGTGCTGGTTCATCCAAAGCAATAAGAAATTAAAGATAAGCAAAGGATGAATTAAACTAATAGAACAAATACTTCACTCCAATTCCTTAAATTCAAAGAAAAAAACTACTTTTCAGATCTATCCAAGATCCTATACTGCTAAACAGGGATAAATGCATAAACAAGAACATGGAAATTTTTCCCACATTTTTTCATATCAAATAATAAGGGCTGGGTCATGAATGTGGCTCTTAGATGAAAATAACACATTTTCATGATTCCTAGACCTTAACTGTATACTGCAAATTGGTAACCATGATACTGCTGCTGATGTACACACCTTTTCCTTTGCTTTAAGGGATATATTTTTAATTTAATGATCTAGAATGAGGTGGAAAATAGATATGATTTAAAACTTGAAAATTTATATTGCAATAAATTTAATGGAGGTTTTGAAGGAGCTTGAAGCAGGAGTATGATATAATAAAATACTGATTAATTCCTTGAGGCTTTGCTCCTGTAAAGGAAGTGCCTACAATAAAAGTGTGTCAGAAAAAAAACAAATGCAGCCAGTCTGTACAAATGGAAGAATATCTTGTAAAGATATTGTCTTGTAAATATCTTGTAAAGAAAATAAGTCTTGGTGGTTAATTAAAGATTGTTTAAGGATTTAGTAAAAATCATCAAAGTCTTCTGAGGGTGGGACATGATGAACACACCCAGAGCCTCCTTAGTAGGGCAATTCCAAAATAATTATCAACTAATGCAATAATCCTATAATTGGTTTAAGACAAAGGCTGTGATGAACTGACCATAGCAAGCAATGTTGCTATCTAGGGCTATTTAAGAAAAAAACAGCAGTAAAAGGTGAAACATAGGTTGCTTCCCATGCTGAAATAAGAATCCTATTTTATTTCAAATAAACAAAGCAGAAGCTTGAAGAATTGAATACATGAAATGGATAAGAAAGTGAAAAGTAAGATAGGTAACAAACAAAGTGACACAGATTTAATTTTCATATTTTTTAAATTAAGAACTTGAAAGTGAGATGACAAGGGCAGAAGAGCCTGTCAGCAGAGACATCCCCAGGATGAGACTGAGCAGCAAAGCCCAATAATGCAGCTGAGGGCTCCCCTTTGCTGGGGCTCTTCCACTGCCACATCCAGGTTCTATGTAGAAGACTAGTATGAATTTAAAACTGGCTGGACCACCTGTATTTGAAAAAAAAACCTGATGAATTGTGGCCTTCATAAAATAGAGTGAGAATGTTCTCTTCAGACTTATTATTTTTAATTATTTTTTTATTGCTGTTTATTATTACTGTTCCCATGCTCAAGGTTTTCTGAACTATTTTTTATTGTAGTTGTGGTGATGCTTTTAGTGTTAAGATCAAAGGATATAAACAAAACAAGGATAGGTCATATTTTTCGTTAGATTAACTGATATTGTTGGAAAAAATACACCAGTGCTCAGGCACATGAATCCCCTCTCTGGCCTGAAGCAGAGAAAATCATTCCCAAAGGTAACTACAAGTGGTTGCATCACCTGAAATAAACAGAGTCTGGCATCATGACATAAATTTTATGGGAATTCAAAGTAATTAAGAAGGAAAATAGCAATTTTATTAGAAAATTAATGGCTACCAAATATACTTACAGCTGATAAAAAAGGAAACTTGGGTCATTAAAGACACACTGTATTAATTGTTGTCTTGCAATCTTTTACCTGAGGTTTTTTTTTCCCTAAAAAAAAATAGATTTTCTGACTCCCTAATATTTCAGTCTTGTTCTTACTCATCAAGGTAAGGGGGTTTTTATTTGTCCTTTGTTAAAGATGACTCCAGCAACTGTGTGAGGGAAATTATCATTAAATGAGCTTGAATTCCACAAAAGTGATGACCATCATGTGTCTCCTCCATACTACACTGTGTATCAGGTGAGCAATACCATAACATTTTGGGTTTCCTAAGGATATTCTATATAACACCCCTCCAGTCTTGTCCCAGCTTCCCACCACCTGTAGCTGTGGCTTCATCTGTGTATGACTGTGATTTATCAAGCTGGAAAAAGTGAGCAAGGAGCAAGGAGATCTCCAGATAACAAAATGCAGATAGGGCAAAGACAAGCAGATTTCTGACTGGCAAATCAGTCTACTCAAAATGTATGTGGTCCCAGTCATGTGTACTGCAATGTATGTAGAGGGCAGTAGAGGAACTGATTCTGTTTTTTGGCTGTGGGTTTTGGAGAGTGATAGGTTTGCTGGTGTGTGGTTACTGATAACTGACTTTAATCTTGGTTCAAATGATGTATAAGTGGTGTTAGTCCATGGATGTCACTGGAGCTACTCCCACTCCTCAAGGCTGTGTCTCAGGACAGAAACATGACTGTAGACCTGCAGGCTGATGCTGCTAGTACCTTACATGACTCATAGACTGGGTTTTGCTGTTGTTAAAAACAGTAAAGTAAAAGAATGTTAAAGTATTAGACCCTGCTAATGGGAATTCAAAAAATTAATTGTCCCTGTATTTCTTTCTAACACTAACTGCAATTTGTTTCTAACACGAGCTGTCATTATTGTGTGTTCTGTGTGTGTGCATGAGCAGGGGATAGCATTTCATGGATGTGTCTAGGTTAACAATTTAGAGCTCTAGGTGAGTTCTTTTTGGTTGCAACTTTGGTGTTCATCCCTTTTTGGCATCTGGTTTTTCCCATCTGGACCTGATTTTCCTTCTGGTGGAGCCAGGGCTGGATGTGGGAGTGGGTGAAAAGCATCTCCAAGAGTAACTCCCTACACAGTGCAAGCTGGTTCAGAGGTGAGCTCTGCACCCAGGGTGGACAATGGATACAAACTTCAAAAGTCACCTCAAAAGCTCTGTGAGCTCCTTGTCCTTGAGCAGCACCCAGCCAAGCCCTGCTCTTCCTACCTTTATCCCCCTCTAGTAGATAATGCAATTGTCCCTCTCCCCCATGAATTCTGGTAGCATTAGAGATTAACACAGAGAAAATTTAATGAGCCCTGAGTTTTTATTCTCTCCTGCCAGTCTGAAGTTGATATATTCAGAGGTTTTAGTATCCTGATTTATTCCACTGTCAATAGAAGGTGTATCTTATCTGAATTTGTATTTTTAATATCTTCAAAAATGGGATTCTCCTGGTTTTTCCCAACTTATTTTTTATTCATTTACTTAATGAAAGATTGTAAAAGGCATCTTGTACCACATAATTAATAAGAAGTCTCAAAAACTAGCTCTGAAACAACATTAAACTTAAAAAATATTCTGGAGTTGTTGGAGTGATTCCACCAAATGCTACATTTAACCTACTTATTTGACATCTCTCTTTTGGACTGTGTTAATCTCCATTAAGTTCTCGTCTCTTTGTGCTATTTATTTCTAATTTCATTTTTATAATATATGGAATTAAATCAGATGATCATAGTTTTAAATCAAATATAGTTTGTTTTCAGTATCAGTCAAGGCCGTTTCCAAGAACACGTTTAAATGCAGAGGGAATTCAGCTATTCATAACACGTTTGCTTCCACAAGCAAATCCTGCCAAGCTGAAGAAATGTGAGTTAAGCCATATGGTTTTCATAAAACATGGTGACTTGAACTTTATTTCCACTTTACACAACAAAAGTTCATGCCAAAGCACTGTGTGTGCAAAATTCAGCACCAGGGAAAGGTTGAGTGTAGGACTGCTGGTCTCACACTGCTTGGGTCCAGAATTTCTGAGGCTCAAGTTGAGGCTTTACAAAGTGCTAGTAGCAAGAAGAGAGATGCCAACAGCATAAAAGTTCCAAAGGAAAATTTTCTAATGTGATTAGTGAATGCAGGTAAACACTCTTGATAGTTTAAATGTGAGATGTGTTAAATGATTCTCAAAAAGCAGGCTTAAACCTTTTTGAAACCATCAATATTTTGGGGGCCCCAAATAATGGTGTGTTTTTTATGTGCCTTAACTCAAAGAATGAGACCAGAAAATGATGTTTCAGTGAGTTACAAAGCAACCCAGCCAAAGGTGTGAAATGTTGTTTTTAGCATGAGTATGTGTATAAAAGGAAGCAATTTTTGTGTGTGACAGGCTTCAAGGCATCTATTATAATGGACAGTTAAGAGTCCTATATTGTCCTCTCTATTCAGGAGCTGCAATTGGATTTAGAGTTCTCAGTTTCAGTTGTTTGAATTATGAGCCTCTCTAAGACTTCATATTTGAAATTTATTTTCTTTAATGTTCCAGCTTTGAAGACAGGGTTGAAAGTCTAGGAAGGGAAATATTACTAATATTTTGGTTTGGCTGTTTGTATTTAAGGCTGCCTTCTCCAGGTTTCTTTCTGCAGTACAGTCAGAAACTGAAATCATTCTTATAAGACATAAAATATTGGTAACATGTTTTTATTTCATAAGGAATGATGAAAGTCTGCAATCCCTTCCTATTGTTTTGGCCTCTTGCAAGTCTTGGCAATTTTTGCTTTGTATAGTAATCCTACTTGCACTTACAAAGTCTGTTCCCTTTCTACATAACTAACCAAAAAAAGTGTTACATTTTAGATTTCTTGAGGAAAAGAAGTAAATACCATGTTTATACAGAAGCTGATTGTAAAAATTGTGTTTCTGGAAGTAATCTGGGAGTAATGTCTCATGTTTCATAGTGCACTGCCCCCTGTGAGGTGTTGAGCCTATGCCTGATGTTGACTCTGTTGGGGATCAGGACAGTGGGTCAGGAGAAAACTGATCCAAAAACAATTTTCTTGTGAATTTGGTCTGTAAAACAGACTGTCTAATCTATGGATACCAATGAAAATTAAATCATAGAAGAACCTTTGATAGTCTTAATGAGAAAATACAATCAATAAATCTCCTCTAGGAAGGGTTACAGCCTCTGTAAATGGAGTGGGGTCCCAACATAGCAGTACATTTTTGCATTCTTTGTCAGCCTCCTACATACAAAATTCAAGTAAGGGTTGATTAATCTAGTGTCTCATAAGGCCATCAGATAATATAACAATGAAAACTGTATAAAATGTCACAGGAATATTAATAATTCTCAATGCAAATGGTGTTTAAATAATAGTATTTAACAACAGACCAAGCACAAGGCACCCTGTGGGCAATGAGAACAAGCCATAAGGGCAGAGAACTGCTTGCCCTCCAGATTCCATCCCTCCCCTCAGCTTTGAAAACAAAAAGTCCTGTGGGCCTCAGAAGGGAAAACAAAAGAAACAAAGTACATTTATGCCAATGAAATTAGTGTTTCTCAGGGAATTCCTGATTTTCCTGTGCACTGCAGTTTCAGGGGGGTGTGTGGTGAGGAGCTGTGTGCATGGCTCAATGTGCCACTACCCTTCATCCCTGTGGCACAGTAAAACTGATATTTTTGTTGCTGAGCCATTGGTCAAATTCAGACATTCTTCAAAATTATTGAAGGATTTTTTTTTTCATGGTGTTTTGAGGCTATTTTGAAGGTTTCAGTTGATAGGAGTTGAAATCAACTCTAAAGTTACTAGTGGCAGCAAATGTCAGCAGGGAAACTGCTGAATTGAAAGAGAAAATCATCTGTGCTCTCTTCAACCCCTTCCCTTGCCAAACTCATAATATTGACAGGGAGTTTAGCCCTGGATCTGGTAGTAGGCTGGCACATGAACAAGGTGTTCATCTCTAAGAATTAGACTTGGTATTGGGCAAATTTTACCTGAGCATTTGGTCGCCTAAAACTTTCTTCAAAAGTATGCAAAAGTGGAAGCATGAACTATTTATCTGTACCACAAAAACATGAACTTCCTTTGCAATATTTTGTTTTTGATAACTTCAACTTTTAGACTTTAAAGCTTCTTATACTTTGAACCAGAATTTCTGACTTTGTCATAAAATAAAATGTATTTTTTTTTAATACCTAGGGGCAATGTTTTCTGTCAGCACTTTTTAGGAACTACAATTCCATGATAGTACTGCTGTTAGTTTTTATATCTTTCACTCTTATCCCCAGATTTATCTTCTTGCAGTTTATTGGGTTTTGGATATATATTTTTTTAAATATTGAACATTTATATACATCTTTTAAGTTGACTACACAGATTTCTGATTGCTCACATGCAGGCATCACATTCTGCTTGACTGTAACTGATATGCTTCTGTGGTCCTGCAAATTGTAAAATTGCAAATACAAAGCTGGTATTTCCATTTGTAGAACAGCCTGAACTGGAATTGGTGGACTGATGACCTCAATGTCATTTTGCATCCTTCCTTTCCTGAATAGATGAAAAGTTATTTTTTTCCTTTACTGTCTCAACAATTTGTTACCAAAAGGAAGCTGAACTGCAACTTGAGGCCACCTTGTTAGAAGGTTTCTTCTCCTAACAAAAACTGGCTTCCCTCCAGTATGCATTATATATGTATAGATCACACTGGAGAATAAACTTCAAACTAAGATTTTCTGCTGCTTCACAGGAAGGAACTGTCTCTCCACAAAACAATTCACTAGCTGCAGAACAGTGTCCTTAGGTCACTAAAATAATCTGGGGACTTTAAAGTGGCCTGCAATGCAAAGCAAACAGGAGCAAAGGTGCTGATATGTTACCCAATGTGAAGCTGGACTGTTATTCATGCATTTCTAGAGATAAACTTCCTCCTCTTTTCACAGCCAGGTGAGCTCAGAGGAGAGGATGCTCCTCTGAGGGCATGTCTGACACTTGTATTAGCAGGAACAGAGAAAAGCAGATATGAGAGGGGCCTTTTGCCCATTTTGTTTCCCTTTCTAGAGGGTCCTGCCAGCTGAGCAGAAGGATGCTCTTCACACAAGCCATAATCAAACAGGAGCCAAGCCAGAAAGAGCCAATGCTCAGGGTTTTGGCTGGAGTCCCTTGAAGTAAGTTTTCTGCAGAGGAGGCTGCTGGCTGTGGCTCTTTGGTGTGGGTCAGTCATGGTTCTGTTTCCACTGTCCTTGGGCACATTGTTCTGAGGCTCTCAGTGCCCCTGGTACCACATGAATAGAGCAAACCCCACACTGCATGCTGCCTTGTGTGGGTTCTGCATGGCAGCAAGCACCAGTGGTGCAAAGATCCAATTCTGTCCAAACCATAAAGAAATGGAGCTCCAGGGACATTGCACTGGTGAATGAGTTTGGGCATCCACATCCCATGGGACCTGAGACTAGCTCTTGAATTTGCTGGCCAATATTAACTGTAGAGGACAAGAGATCTAAAATACTTGAAATTCCTAAGAGTTATGTAAAGGTCAGCCTTTGTGGAGGAAAGCACACCAATGCTTATGCTGATGAGAACACTGCTGAATGTTTTTGTCCCCCATTAGACAGGGAAGCATTTAATTTTCTCTTCCACATCCAAACCCATATAAAATTAGCATTCACACTGTTTACAGATTGCCTAAGCAAAATTTATATTTTTATATCAATCCCAGTAAATTTTAATCTTCCAGATGGTACCAAAATATTAGGAATATTTGGCTTGTCCTCCTCTTTCACAGATATTTGGAGCCTGTGTGTTTATCCAGCCCCAAGGGGCGTGGAGCTCTGCCTTGGGTGTGCAGGGGATGCTGTGCTGTGCAGAGCAGCTCTGTGTGTGAATCAGTGAGCACCCACACGTGGGGGGCAGCTCTCTGCTGCTGCACTGCCTGTGATTCAGCTGCACAGTCTGCTCCATCCTTTATGCATTTCCTGTCAATTGAAATCCTTTGCAGCACTGACTTCTAATCCCACTATTTGTGATTCAGCCCTGCTATGAAGACAAACATTCCAAGCCCCTAAGAGCTAACTGTGATAAAAGCCTAAATACTGTGAAACAAGAAGACATTATTAAATTTGTTGATTTTTTTTAAAAGAATCACTCTCTGTATAATCCCCATGTGTAGTGTTCTTCATGTTGTGTGGAAAGAAAATAATTCGGTATTCATTCAGGTAATTTCAAACACAGTTCTTCTCCCTTGTATGTAATGATTATTTTTCATTCTACCTCATGCAGTTTTGCATCTGCTCCTGGTATGGGACAACCAGTCTAGACTGGCCAAATTAATCCTGGCAGAGGATAAGCTTGAAGAAATTACTTGCTTGCCTCAAAGGAAGATAATGAAAAAAACTTCAAGAAGTACTTGTTATCTGCCACTCCTCCACTGGATAAGACATATTAGAAGTGTTGCAAAACAAGTTACTCCTTTTGTGAGGAGGAGAATTAATGAAGCTTAGTGTCCTAAACACTCAGGTGACAAATCCTTTTCCCTGTGAACACTAACCTCTTTCACTAAAGAAATACCCAACACTTCAGAACCTGATGGTTATAAAGTGCTTTCCACACCTCCACATCCCCTCTCACGGGCCTGACAGTGTTTTCCAGATGCCTCTTGAGCTCTGTCAGGCTCGGTGCAGTGACCACTGCCCTGGGGAGCTGCTCCAGTGCCCAGCCACCCTCTGAAGGGATGAAGAACCTTTTCCTGATATCCAAACCAAAACTCCCCTGACACAACTTCAGGCCATCCCCTGAGTCCTGTCACTGTCAGCACAGAGCAGAGATCAGTGCCTGCCCCTCCTCTTCCTCTCAGGGGGATGCTGTAGCTGCACTGAGCTCTCCCCTCACTCTCCTCTTCTCCAGGCTGGGCAGACCAAGTGACCTCAGTCACTCCTCACACAACTTCCCCTCAAGACCCTTCACCACCCTTGTTTCCCCTCCTTTGGATCTCTCTAATGGCTGAATGTCTTTGGCAAGGCCCAAAACTGTCCCCAGGGCTCAGAGCAGAGCAGGACAGTCTCCCCCCATGCCTGGCTGGTGATGCTGTGCCTGGTGGACTGTCACACTTTGGAGAATGCCACCATCACACACAGAAAATGAGAATATTTCCCACTATTCAGGACAGCTACAAATGTTGGGGTGCATGTTGAAGGAGTGGGTGCCCCAGGACTTCAGGAGCCAAGAAGAGACAGAATTCATTTTCCACATTTCCCGACTGAGTGCCAGAGCTGCTGGCAGGCTGCAGTCGGGATGGGACTCGTGTGCTCAGTGCTCGTGGGGGTGGCAGCAGAGGTGACAGTGAAGTGCCTCTCTCCCACCCTTCTGCCTCTTCCCACAGATGATTTGCATCTCAATAGGAGTTTGCTGAAACCCTGTGTGTAATCTGAACTTCCTTCACGTTGAGGTACAGAGACAGATCTTTTTCACACAGGAAGGAGGTTTAACCTCATCAGTTTCATGTGGCTGCATCAATTTACTCCAGCCAAAAATCTAATCTATTCCTTTCAGCTGTTTAAAATTAAGAATTTTAAACTTTTCATGTTGCGTAAATGAAAGAGTTATAGTGAAGAAATCTCAGAGTCAAAACAATTTTTAATCAATTTATTCTGCCAGAAAACACCTTGTTCAGAAATCAGAGGTACATGGTATTCCAAATATTTGAAGAAATAGCTATTCCAGTGTTACTTGCAGAAAAGCCTTATGAATATCCAGGGCAATTTTGATTATAGAACCACAACATTTAATGATATTCATGAAAGAGTTATTTTTTTAATCCACTCCAGGAACTACAGGAGACTTTTTATACTTCCATGTGAAAACCATTCTCTCTCTACTACAAATTTATTTAATTGCAGTTCACACTACAAGATGTGTTGTCCTGCTGTTTTTGTTCTGCTCTGGTGCCTGGCAATCTCGTTTATATTTAGGGACCTCTGGGGCAGCTAGATTTGCACGAAAAATCTGTTCCTATGTGTATTTGGATCTAAAACACAGCTCATGACCCTCTAGTCTATTGAATAGCTCAAAAGAGCTTCAAAAGGTGCCAAAAAAAGCAAGTTTGGATAATTTGCATCTATACAATTTTCAACAGAATCACTTTGAGTGATCTTTTTTTTTTTTTAATTCAAAATTATTTTAATATTTACAAACCACTAGCAAAAAATAATCACGATCATTAGTATAAAACTTTTGAATATTCTTTAGAATAACTTCTGATCAGTTAGCTTGGTCTCTTCATTGTTTAGAACTTCTCTCATGAAGAAGCCTATGCAAATCTTAGCAGTGATGAGTCAATATTTTCTTCTAAATTGTTCATTTACTTGAAAAATTAAGACAAAACCCAGTCCATTAAAGAGCTTACAAGTATTTCCCACTCAATTTTCTCTTCATAGTTGTGTTTCAAAATAAATGCATTAGCAGCAGGTGTGTAATTTATTTTATATGTCTGCTGTCTAGAGAAAACAGGTTTTTTTTCAGGAGTACTAGTGATATTTTGTTGAATTATTTTAGTAAGACACAATAAGTATTGGTATTTCAGTAAGCATAACAACTACAAAAGCTCATTTAAATATTATCAACAAAAACATTGAAGCAAATCATATTAGACAGGCTGATAATTACAGTATAGCCACAAAGAATTTAATTAGAATTTCAACATTCGATAGTTAACTACTAGGATATGAGCAGATGATGGGTTAATTTGACTTTGTACTCATTTTGTATTCAAAATAGAGAAATGAACTGAATTCCGCTAAGATACATGAACATAAATAATACTGTAAGTTGCAGAGAAATTCAGATTTTCCACTGATGAACAAACATACATTTTTATGTATACATGCACAAGGAAAAGACCTGTTTATTGGATTAAATGTTGGTTTGAATATTTCTGAATATAGTTTGTGTCTCATAGGGCAGCTGCACAAGGCATACCACAGATTAGCTTTCCCCTGTTATTCATTTTTTATAAATTACGTGACCAAGTGTGGTTGAAATTGATCTCATGGTAAAAAATAAAAACTACAGAAAAGTGCAAAAGTGCAAAGTGGTTTATACTGACACAGATGTATCCATGCAGTGGTTCATTCCACTGCACAGATATAAAGGTTATACATTTTTCAATTTATAAAGCTGAAGAAGCTGAAAACTCTTCTCATTTCCTCATATGCAGAAACTTCAGTAGAGTTCTTAATATTACAGACTCAAACCCTAATGCAACAAACCACATGGTGATTTGAAGAAGTTTTAAATTGAAATTTTTATGGTTTAATCATGGATTGTCTCCTGTCTTAAACCTGTTACATCCTGGGACTTAAGGAAGAAATACAGCTGATTTTACACTCTGGTTCTGCAAGAACTATCCAATCTTTGGATCTGAAAGCCAGGAAACGCTTGTAAATATCAATATTCTATGTATTTTTACATTATTCCTGAAGTATAAAGATAATGCCTCCAAAAACTTTCTGATTCTACTTCATTCCTGAAAGCCCACTCAATTTATTTAACATTTGTAGCTTTAAAACAACCTATTTATGCAGTTCTGGAAGTAGCAAAACCTACTTTGGTAGCAAAAGGCTAAAATCCACCATTATTAATGTCAGAGTCCCTCAGGGATGCAGTTTATTTGAAATTGATGAAACCATGAGAGGAAAGAAGATGCTGCCATTAACAAGAGAAAGAGTATTTGTACACTGTTTGTTTTTTTTCTCACCAAAACTGAGTCCACGTCTACAAATAGCTTCTGTAAAAGGAATTGGAACATCTGGGGTTATTTCAGGAGTGTCCACCTGTGCAATGTAATAAAAATAATGGTAGATTTCAATCCGAGTGAAAAATGCTTCTGACATGAAGTACTGAGTAGTAAAACTTTGCCTTGGTGTGTGATCCTTGCTAAAGTTGGACTTGAGGGAGGATTGTACTGAATAATTTCAATGGACAGCTTTAAGAGGCTTTTGATGAAAGATGGATATGAACATAGGCATTTATATACTACTGTGCATGTTGCAGTGTAGAAGAAAAATTCTCTGCCAAAATAGGGCCATTCACAAGGATTATTTTTTTTTTCAGAAACAAGATAAACAAAAATGAAATGACAATTCATGAATCTGGGCCACTGCATTTTGTTCTTCCAGGGTGTTTGTTATTTTACCTTGTTTACTCCCCTTTTCATATACTAATCATGTCTCAAGTCAAGCAATATCTTTGATCTTGTGCTGTGTACACAAAGCTTCTGTCTTGTTGTAAGGCTACATAATATTGCAACAAACTCAGTAGCCACACACAGACTAGGTGTTATTGTAGACATTCTCTACTGCCATTATTGAATAAAAAATGTTGGACAAAGTGATTCCAAAGGACTAACACCATAGGACAGCTCCAAGGGTCTGTGTGACATCCATCTGTGGATATGCAGATATCTGTGTGGCTCCTGACAGACTGCAGACAGGGGGGTATTTTGCCACAGGTGCAGGTTATGCTGTCTCCTTGCAGGATGAACTGGGAACCAGGAATGTATTCTAAAAGTTTGAGGCCTGATTAACCCAGTGCCAGAAGATTCACACAAGTAAATATTGTTGTTTAGTAGAGCTGGCGTTTGAAGTGTTTTCTACAGGTACATGACTTTTATTTCCTCTTGAGGTTCCAATAATAAATTTAATGTTATTTTGCTGTCTCTTGTTTGTGACGACAATTCCTACAAATACACTTTTTTTTCCCCAGTATTTTCCATTATTGCAAGTGTAACAAAACAAGAAATACAGAATGTAAGACAAATAGATGTAATTTAAAGGAATTTGATTTTTTTTCCATCTTGTTTAGTAAACATAATATAAGGCAGATTACTGAAGGCAAAATACATTAGAGAGGCAAAGGCAGGAGGATGATAAACCCACTGAGTTTGCCTTCAGATTGGCTGTCAAGCAGTGTATCTGGACTGCCTGCCAGGTTTTTTATTAAGGTGGACTCTAATGTCTTATTCTCTGTCTCAGAGGGGGCAATTTGCAGAAAGAACTAGTAATCTTTGCCTTTTCTGTCACTTACCTAGCACACTTCACAGTTTTTAACACTCAGAAATTGTACTGTTTAAAGAATAGGACAGACGATTGTTTAGCTTGCAGTAGCTGGAGTTTCAACCCACAACAGAGAATATCTGTGCAAAATAACTGTCTGCAGTCATTGTTGTCAATGTCCTTGTCTCTGGGCTGTTCAAGGCTCCAAACACAAACTGCAGCTTGTCCTGGCAAAGTCTCAGCAACATCCTTCCCAGAATGAAAACCAGCTTGGCCTGTATTGTGAGATGCATGTTTACACACAATGAACATGACTGCTGGTCCCTGTACACTGTAAGGCTCTTGCCAAAACACAGGTATCAATCACCTTGTGAGGTGAGGATGTGAGCCCATGAGCTGGTGCCTCTTTGGAGCTGAATGAGGACCTCAGAAGCACAGAGAGTATTAGAAGTGCCTGAGGGACTGCTGTGCCTGGGCGTGTCTTCAATTAGTTAAAGTACATGAAAAAATCCTTAAGTTGCCTGGTAGGACTTCCAGATGCTCCTGTACACTATCTCCAAAAAGGGCATAAGGTGTTTAAGGTGACCGTCAGAGCCTGCCCTTTATTGACAGACCAAGCTTTCCAAGCTCCCAGCACTCAGGATTAGGAGAGTTGAAAGGGTACATCCTTATTTATTCCCTTAGGCATTAGACTGTGTTTGCCTAATCCCTCCAGGAGCTGCTGATGCTGTCTGTCACCAAGCCTTGTCTTGCAACATGCTCCATGTTCCTCATCTCCTGTGTAAACAACATTTTTAGCACAATATGTGCTTTAAGTTGACATCCAGCTAGCTTTAATTGGTGTTCCCCTACTCTACTTTTCAGAGAGTTGACTTTACTTTATCAATTAATCACTTTATCAATTGGTTGGTAAATCAATCACTTTCAGGGTTTTGCAAATCTCAGCAATATGTTCTTGATCTTTTTCATCTGAAACTGGAAATCCCAGACTTTTTAGCTGCTCCTTGTATTGTTCCTTGTGGTTGATTCTACATTGCTTTGACCATTTTGCTCACTCTCTTATGTGCTTGTTTGATCATGACTAGACCAACTTGTGGTAGGATAACCAAAAGTACATGCATTACTCATGATGTAATTACCCCAAGATTTCATCTCAATACCATTCTTGGTGATACCCAACATTTTTGAGTCATTTATCTGCTGCTGCACTGACTCCATGGTTTCAGAGAGCTGCCAGTGGTGATACCATAATAATAAATAGGAAAAGTCAGATGGAGTGTGTACTGTAGAACAAAACATACACTCTTTGGCACCTTGCCTTCAAGGTGGTTTGACTTCATTCACTAGCTGTAGAGATTTATTTTCCCAGTTTGATAATTTACAAATAGGTCACAATGTCCAATTATTTGGGATGAAATAAATTTATCAGGGAAGTAGAATATTCCTTTGAAGGGTCATGATCTGATTCATCGAGTTCTACTAGGGGAGAAGGGGGAATTGCTTTCCATTTCATTCTGTTCATTCTTTCATGAAACTCCAGATTACTGCTTTCTTTTCTTCCTGTCCACCAAGAGCAGGACATGTAAATTTTTTCCTCAGTAAATCAGTGTAGTGCTGCCAGATTTGTTGGCAGCGTGAAAGAGGATGGATGGTGTGGGACAAGCAAAATAGAGGGAAAAGGGAACTTTCCTGATTCCTAACAAAACCTATTTTAAATCAATTGTGTGAGGAACTGTAAAAATTTGAAAGAAATGTTAATCCAAAAGCAAGGAGATATTTACTGCATCGATAGAACAGAAGGGGGTTTCTCCTGGTGCTGGTTGTAGGAAGCTGCACTCCTGCTCCTGCTGTTTGCCCCCTCCACACAAGGCTGGCTGTGCTCTGCAATGACTGGGACTCACCTCACTGCATGGTTTGAAGCCAGCCCATTATGCCACCCTGATTCCTCAGTGCTCACAAAACCCAGACGCAATTCAGGCAATTTTTAACATCAAACACAGATCAGAGCAGTAGGAAGAAAGAGAGTAGAGATGACTTTGTCAAGCACTAGTGAGGGGCAGCATTAGAATCAAAGTAAAAGCATTTACCATTGGTCAAGGGTGTGCTCATTACAGCTGTTACAGAGATCTTGAAAACAAGTTTGCTGTTACCTTACTTTTAGTTATTTATTTGTAAAAAAGGCAATGAGATACAGCTAAATAAGAGTTACAAAGAGTAACAAAAAGTAAAGTAAAAAGCAAAAACTGAACATTTTATACATGTAAGCCAAAAGTCATTTGATAACATTCCAGCTTTGCAAACTTTTTCTCTATATACTTACTTGTAAGTTAGGTATTTTCCACCTCTTGCTAATTCTGTGCTAGAACAAATGCATTAAGTTAAACATATTGCAAGATTTTGCCATATAGGATCTTGTAATGCAAACCATTATTTCAGACTGAGCACCTGATACTAGATTTCCAAACTTGCATGTTGAACAGTGTGCTATTTGGGGTATATTTTATAAAAAGAAGGCAAATGGAATTGACTGTCATTGAAGGCAAGTAAAAGTAAATTAACTGTCATTACGAACAAGAGCAAAGAATTAAGATTTTTCCATGAGAAGAGAAAGACTGTGGTCCTTCCCACTTACCTCTATGCACATAACTGATACACCCACACCCTCAGGCTGATCTCTTTAGGTTCCCCCATAGATCAAGGTACTTTAAAGGGTCAGTTTAGGTGTGAGGTGGGATGCATCAATCCCTGGTAGTGATTAAGCTCCTAATTTGGGCCTAATTCATCTGGGCTTTTGCAAAGAGGAGTACTTGTGAGAGCAGAAAAAAACTGCTTTGAGTTCCTAAGTAGATCATGAAAATCATAATGACAACACACATTGTGCTGTCAAAGAAAAATGAGGCATTAATCTAGTTAGGTGATAGAATGAAAAATATCTCTCTTTTGAAACACATTGTGAGAAGTAGTAGTTTCAAAGCCTAAGAAACTGGGAAGAGTTTTAGGGATATGATGATCCTAATAGCAACACAGAAATCTGTTATTGAGAAGCACATCTTACATGAAAATAAGGTAGTCTTGAACTGAAAAATATTCATATGAGGGACAGAAATCTTCAAAGGGAGAAATGCAACTCGTTCCCTGCAGTCTCAAGTTTGACACCATGGAGGGCAAGGCAGAGCCCTCAATCTGAGTCAGAAATCTGTTTCACTTGCTGAGTGCCTGGGTGAATATGAACCCTGGATATAACTGCAGGATGTGGATTTCTATAGTCTGTCTTGAAAAGGACAGAAAGAAAGCATATCAGCCTGTCCCAGAGCTACAGGCACAGTGTACCACTGTAATTATTAACTTGTATCTTCAATGCACTTTCCTGGTTGCTGTGGGTTACCACCTGTCAGTTGGCTATTTTATCAGCCAGGGAATGGAAACAGAGCCCCAAGCTTTGATTATTTTAGCATTTTCTTCTTTTCAGGTCTTGCTTTTGTTATCCACTGGATGACCATAAACAGCTGACAACACTGAAATGGCTCTGCTGGCAGTTTTGTGGGTTTTAACATAAGGAAAACACCCTATTCTCTGCTTCTCCTGTTCTCTGTGTGTGACAGGCAGATCCTGGTAATTTTGGCCATGTTGTAGCTCCCACCTTTGCCCCATTGCCTTGGTGAATCTGCAAGCTCCCTGCTTTATCCAAGCAAGTACAGTCTATGTCCCTATTTCCCATAGCCTTTGATGGAAGTTTGACAAACACATCTCCAACCCAGGTCCTCTTGCAGATGGATCATGCTTCAGCTTGCAATGCAAAAGCCAAGGTGACAAACTCTACAGAAAGTGGTGCCCTTGCACAAAAATTCTGTGTGCTTTCATGTCTTTTTTTCCTGGTTTTGCTGCCTTTTTGCCTGATTTTCTCTTTTAATTGTCCTTTACTGAGTTTCAGCTCACCCCTGACACTGTGATTTGCTTAGCTGTTTCATTTGACACTTGAGCAAGATGCAGCTTGTTGTTACTGCCCTCTTCATTTCCATACTCTATGAGCAATCACAGCATCTCTTTGATAATGTTGCCCAGCTGCTCAGAGGTTCATTTCAGATCACTTGAAATTTTTCCTTGTTTTTTTCTGGCTGCTCAGTGCTATCTGTCCCAGTTCTTCCTCTCACACAGAAAAATTTGACTTGGCAAATTTTGCTCAGATGTTTGGGATGGTGAAATGAAAGTAAGTGGAGATAAAGGGGCTGCCCCTGTTGGTAATGAGACCTGGGGCTCTGAATGTCTCTGAAGGAGAGACACAAAAGTGTTTGCACAATACCAGTGTCAGCATCTTAACTCAATGTGTTGTCCTGCCACAGAAAGGATGGGAAATTCTCAGTGTAGATGTAAGAATAAATCATTCTCTATTCCCTTCTACACTGTTCCCACACTCATCTACCAAAAAACTAAAGTACCCAGAAGATAGCATTTCTCTTCCTTAGGACTGCAGTTTGCTCTGTGCTTATGTAGATCATGCAAATAATAGATGTGCTAATTGATAACGCAGAATTTCCATCTTTGTGTGCAACTCTGTGCAACCCTCCATTACCCTGAAGCAATTTTATTCACCAGGAAATTTACAATTACCTGTAATTGCAGGAAGCATCTTAAGTTTTCAATGTGAGAGTGAGAACTAGCTGTAATTCTTGACTGCAGTTACAAATATTCAACTTTTTCACCTGGGTAACAGCTTCAAATAAAAACTCGTAACAGTTCTCTGATTAAAGAATTTCTTTAAATACTTTGAGTTCCATTAAAATTTTTTCAAGAATCACTATTCATATTATGAAAAAAAAAGTGGAGAAGATTAGTCTTTTAAATGCATGTTGTAAATCAAACCCATCTCCTTGAGCACAGACCAGTCACTGTAAAAACATGCAGCAAAAAATACCAGATATAAGAGAAAAGGGAAGGACTGAGGCGAGCCTGTAGCCTATAATAAATGTAGTTTAATTTTGTAAATTCATATTTTTCTAAACCATAACTTCTCATAATTTCTGTCATTTCTTTCATTGGAGCTCAACTTTCTATTCCACATTTCAGGGTGCCATCTGAGATCAGAAATATTGTGCTGTGAGCCAAGGGAAATCAATTATTTGGGTGTATAGGTAATGAAACTACAGTCCCCTGAACCTCTCTCTGCATCTCAGTCCTTGAGGGCTACTCTCTCACCCTGCAGGTGTGCTGGCAGACCAAGGAGCTCCTCTGATACAGAATCAGAGGATCACAAAGTATGAAAAGATCTCTAAGATCCTAAAGTCCAGCCATTAATAAAGCATCACCATGTTCATCACTTAATCCTAAGTCATTGTTATAGAGATCTAGAAATGTCACTCTGTGTGAGTGGCACATGAGGGAACTCTGACTCCCCTTGTCTCCACAGAAACATCCCCATCTTCACTTCCAAGACTGTTCCTCAAGGAGCACAGTTGAAGGAGCTCTGTCACAGCAGCTTCTGAACTCTCCCAGGCTGTCTGAGATGAGCCAATTAAGCATCTACAAAGCACAATACAAAGGCAGCTGATGGGGGATGCTGGAGGAGGAGACATCTTTATTCACCAAAGAGGCGTGAAATGAGTATGAAAAAGGTTTCTAATGCAGCCTCAATCAGTCAATTTGTATAAATTGATTAAACATTTGGATGCAGAGATAGTTGACAGCAAAGCTAATGCACATGATCTTGCCATTAATCTGGTTACAGCATTTCACTGACACCAGGGCTGTGTCTGATGGTGGGAGAGCATTTTAGAACTGTGTGGAACTGTAGCTGCTTCTACTCTACCTGCTCAGCTGACTTGGGAAGAATGTAATTCCTGATCCATAATTCCATTTCAAATTTTATTTTAACAAAAGTAAGCAGTCAATGAGCTGTTGTTTGGCATGTTCCCTGAGGGTCAAGGCTAATGAGAAGCATGACTTGAGAGAGCAGCACTATTCAGCACCTTTCATGCATTGGCTTTCCCTCATTCTAATTACAGGCAGAAATCTCCATTCCACAAGTCCTTTTTGGTGGCAGTTTGAATCACACTTTGTTTCCAACAAATGGTTTTAAAACTGAGTTTTTAAAAAAATATTTGTGTGGATCACAATTTAAAAACTTATGATACAGTGTGGCTATACAATGCCTTTATTAATTCTGATGGTTGTCAAAAAAAAACTTCATCCCATATTATCATTACCAGTGACAGATTTGTGTTGACAGTGGTGCAGGCTGTGAGCAGCTGCACTTCCTTCTAATATACATGATCAGAGACTGACAAGTTAATGTATCTCTTTTAAGCAATATGTAAAATTTATCCTAATATAAGATCTACAACTTGCTATCATATTGTCTCACAGAAATTGTTTATTCTGTAAATAAAACCATGTTCTTGAACCAGAGGTAAATCCTTAAGAATGCTTTGAATGGTTACATTTTGGATTTTAAGACCAATACTGTAGCAATCCTATGGAGGAATTGACTGAGCTTTTAGAAACATGTGTTGGAGAGGGGTACAGTCTGACCTGCTGAATTTGCTCACTTTGTAGAGGATGTTCCTTTCCTAGGGTACCTCAAGCCTGGCAGAAAAAGTTTTGTATGTGCTTGGTCCAGCTTGTTTGGGCTTTTGAAATTCTGATGAATGAGAAGCTACACTTCTGCCTTTTCCACCTAAACTCTGAAAAGCTTTCCCTGATGGTGTGATTAGCTGTCCCTGCCTTTATGGCACATCCCTGATCTTTATGAGTCTTCTCCTTTTCCATACCTGCTCTGAGGGAGTTGGTTTAGGTGATGTGCCTTGATTGACAGAACTCTTAGAAAATGATCAGAAGATGCAGAATAACTGGTGAGAGAACCCAGCTGGAGACACAAGAAGTCAGACATTAGGAAGTTTTGGGTGTTCCTGAGCACTGGTAGGGGAGCTCTGCCCTGCTGTCACAGAGGATGGCTTGCACCCTCTGTTATCCAAGTCTGTCTCTGCTCCTTTTACTTTTTCTCCTTGAAAAAGTTCTCTTAATCAACCCCACCTTATTTTTCCCTAAGTTAATTCCCTCCTTAAATCCTTTTGCATTCCCTTTCTCTGCCTGCTCCTCCCCAAAATCCTGATCAGCTGTAGTATTACTTGACTGTGCTTGCAGATAGCTCTTGTCCTATTTTCCATTTTCATTTTAAATGAAAATTCTCTGGGGCTCTGACCTCCTTCAATTTGTGTCCATAAAGCACTCTGGGGACCTATTCTTGAATAACATAAAACACAACAATGATAAATCTGACTGCTAATGATATAAGCTAAGGAGCAGGTTTGCTTTACTGCTGGAAGGCAGATCATAGACAGTTCACTCTTTTGCTATTGGTATTGCTGCCACAATCCCATTTTCTATTGCAAAACACAGAACTAAAGATCGAAATTACATATTGAGTCTGGAGTCCTTTTTATATCAGGAAAGCTAAACCCTTTAGGGGAAAGTTGTGTCAGGGAAATTGCCCCAGCAAAGAGTAATAATAGAGTAATAGAATAATGATATCAATGTACTAAACAGATTTGTGAAGGAATTAAACAGTATGTGCTGATTTTTGTTCAGATATGTGTGTCTCTGTCTTGCTCTTGCAAATTAGACAGAGCTGTGCTTTAACATCTGAGGGCAGATTTGGGAAACTCAATTATACAGAAATCAAACTATTATGCAGCTTTTTTCATCAGTTTCATACTGCATTTCCTGTTGCTAAGATGGGATAACTTGCCAGTGCAGCAGAGAAATTAGTACTGTTCATTGAGCATAAAGTTCTGGAAATGTAGAGATGTTATTACTCCCTAAATAATATCAAATGGATCTGCCAACATATATGCCCATTTCTTCTGAACTAAAAGGCTAAGCCTTCTGATCATGATCTTCCTTAAATGTATTTAGAAACCCAAGAGAAGCTCTTCAGTAGTCCACAATGTTCTCTACGGATTAGCATAAATAGTTTGCTAGAAACTTCTAACTTTAATGTCAGTTGTTTACTGTCACATAGTCGTGTATTTATCATAAAAATCAGGCTTAAGAACAAAAAAATATAAGCAATGAAAGGAAGTTAAAAACTTGCTTAAAATGTTTTTCTTTTTCTTCAGCACTAGAAGAAAATCCCTCAAACAATCACTTACTTATTTTAAATTAAATAGATGAGGTCTGATTTGTCAAACCATAGAAATGAAACTTTTAGAGCTATATTCCAGTTCCTTGAATAATAATGATGTCACATAACTTTGAAAAAAACAAAATTAATTCTTTTTTATTGTACAGATATATGGCAAAGTATCAGTCTGAGGTTTTTTTTTTAATTTCTGAGTGCTTTAAAGTATGTGCTTTCACTGAATATTATTTTCTCTATTTTTCTTCTCTCTTTTCATAGTTCATCAGTGACAAATGTAATTGAAAACAAGTTAGAAGACATCATTCTATGCTACAAGCTAGGATCTTTTTACAAGTAGCTGTTGAACCTTAACACTTCTGGCTTGTGCAGCAAATTGAGAGTTAGATTACATTTCTTTCAGTAAAAAAAAAAAAAAAAAAAGTGGTTTTGTTGCTTCTTTCACTGTTGCGGATTATTGTAGGAGGGAAATTAACCTCCCACCACACCTCATTTCTTATTTTCTTAAGCTTTCCAGGCCTGATTCACTGCTGTATGACTTCAGTTTTCAGAGCTGTTACAATGGGAGTGCACAGGAAGGAGTGCAGCTGGAGTAGCACCATGGAGAGTCAGACCCATTATCTTGGCAAGTGACTAATCCCACGCTCCACAGCACAGCCTTTAAAACATCAAACTTCTTATCCAGGAAATAACTTTCTGCTCAGCAAAGTGCTACTCACCTGAGCCTTCTGCTCTTTGTTTTCTGAGACAGCTATACTGAGGTTTACTTAAATAAAACAGAAATACATAAATTCCAGAGGTAAAAAGTTCACCCCTAGGAAAAGTTGGCCATTTCACAGAGCCCAAGCAGAATGGAAATGGGGAATCAGCAGTGATCTGTGACTGAGTCTAAAAATGGACTGACCAAACTATTGTGGAGAAGGGCTATTTGCGTTTGCAGATGGAATGAGACAACCCTCCTGCTGAAATTCAGTACAGAGAGATGCAAAGTCCTGCTCCTGTGAAGGAATTCTCTGGCTGGTGAAGCAGCTCTGCCCCAGGGGTCCTGGTGAGCAGCAAGCTGAGCATGAGCCAGCCCTGGCAGCAAAGGTGCCAACAGCTCCTGGGATGTGAGAACAGAATCAGAGTCCTGGATTGGAGTGATCATCCACTGTACTCAGCACTTGTTGCACCACACTGCATCCTGCTTTGGCCTCCCAGAACAGCTCATCCCCAATCTGCAGCAAATCCAGCAGAAGATGGTTGATATGGCAATGGGGATGAAGCCCTGAGAAGAGACTGAGGGACTTGGGCTTCTTCAGACCCCAGAAGAGACAACTTCAGGGCACTGGAGAGCAGCCAGCCTGGACCTGCAAGGAAGAGCAGACAGAGGCTGGCTCCTCACAATGCTGCCTCACAGGAGGATGACAGACAATGGGATTAAGGAAAAAATTGAGATTCAGGCTGGGTAAAAGTAAAACCTTTTGCTCTGTGAGGATACTGCAGCAAAGGGACAGACTCCAGGGGAGATTGTACAGTCCCCATCTCTGGAGATTTGCAAGCTCAAACTGAACAAAGCTCTAAGCAGCCTGAGCTGCCCTCACATCTGATCCAACTTTGACTGGGAGGTTGGACCAGAGATTTCCTGAAGTCCCTCCACCCCTGAAGGACATGTTCTTGAACCCACAGAAGCAACAGTGGTGAAGAGTAAAGAAGTGTCATATAGACAGCTTCTAAAAATGTTGAGATACCAGATCTTATATGAGCGTAAAATAACATCCTATTTGAACACAAAAATATTGTTAAACTTCCCTCTCCCCTACACAGAACTAAGCTGTTCAGTGATTTTTGTGTTTATAGCAGTATTCAGGCCATATAGCCATTCACACTGAAGGCTGAAATATTTGAGTATCACCAGTATCATAGGACAGAACCAATGCATAAGTCAGTACCCTATTTCTGATTCATCACCCTATTGAATTATTGCCATTTTATAATGCTTTAGGAAAGATGTCAAAGCTTCCAAATTCCACCACGTAAGCAAATCTGTTTCTGTTTTATAAGTTTATGCATGACTTTATGAATTTTCTCTATCCAGATGGATTTTTCACTTGCTTGCACACATAAAAGGGGTGGAAACAAAAAAACTGCATGATTCCAAATGTACTGACAAAGGCATTCCAAACTATATTGGGGAAAAAAACACCTGCTTTTTTTCCCTAAGGAACAAATAACCTAACTTGTAGGTCAAGAATCAATGTCACAAATGGGCTTTTTTTTTTTAATGTTTATATAATGAAATACTTTCAGTTATTAACAGAACAAAATTGTGTAAAACCAGCTAGATTCCTTCTTACATTTATATAAAAAGTTGTCGTTTTATGGAGTATACAGCTGTAAAAATACTGATAGAACTCGGGATTGAATTTATTTATTTCTCCTGGCCTTTCCCAAATGAGACTCCTTTTCTATTCTCCTAGTTAAATGAATAGAGACTCTGGAGAGGAAAGAGCACGTTGCTGTATGCACTGGAGGTTTGGGCACAGCCCTGGGGCTGAAGCCCTTCCCATGCCACCTGCATTAGTGTTCACCTTGGGATAGACTCTGTGGTCATGGAAACTGAGGGGCAACTGGTGTAGGTGCTGCTAATTATTAAAAGCTTTGCTCCTCATGAATTTATTGCTCAGTAGAGGGATAAGAAGTACTGGGTTGTAACTCTTTATAATCCCTACTGATTTCTACCAGTTCCTGGACAGTCAGTGGAAGGGAACAATGATGGTTTTAGGAAGACTGATACTGCTGCTCCTGACATTCAGAGATATCCTAGCTATGCTTTCCATTCCACAGGGAATTTAAGATCTTTTTTCAGAGAGAGTAGGTTAAGTCTTTACTTCTTTCCCTACATCCACCTCCAAGGTTAGTTCAGCACTTTAGGAAACTCTGGATCTCACCAATGCTGCTTTTATTTAAAAACAATACTTTATGGCATTCTGGAGTCTTGTTTAGAACATTTTATTGATAGGATTTTCTAATTGCTACCTCAAAATGTTACTGAAAGAGAATCAGGAGCTGTCAGCTTTGACATTATGTCCTTAAGCCTTTGCTGAGCATCCACCAAGGGAGTATTAGAAGCTGCTGTCTTAGCAGAGGAAAGCTTTAATAAAAGGTCAAACAAAATCATGGTGGAATCATTAATATGTTTTCAAGGGGACACTTAAGACAGGCCCTTCCCTGGACAAAGGGACAATAAAGAGGACTTAGGAACAAAGAGCCTTTGTTGTATATTTATTCTGTTGAGCTTTAAACTTTGAGCTTTTTATTCTATTGGGTTTTGAACAGACAAACGTTTAACTTGACCTGAGAGAAATGCTAGGGAGCATTGAGCATCCCAGGTCAAACAGCAGTCGCTGTGCCTTTTGGTGTATGAAGCACAAATGCATAATGGAAAAAGAAAAGCACAAAAAAACTGCCTCCAAAAATTATCCAAGTAGATTTACTTATAGGACATCATGCTTTTAGAGAAGTCACAAACATTGAAATTGAGAAGGGCAAGTTCAGACTTCAAAACTGTGCTCATGAGGCAATTCTGAAAAGATCTTAAGGTTAATGGCAGATAAGCTCAATATGTTCTTCCAGTGAGGTGTTGGAGAATAAAAGTTGCAAAAAATTCTATGAATAACAAAAAAAAGGACAATTCCTTGATATCAATAATACACCAAAGAACAAAATAATTCTTTGAAGACTCAAGTTCAGACCTGGAAACAATTTTTTTAGCCTTGCCCAAAGAGCAAACTGAGGCAAAATCTGGAGACTTCTAGAGAAGAGTGCCTTCAAAAGAAAAGGAAGATAAAGCAAGCCACATGAAAAGCAAATTAAAATATCCTCTCAACTAAGAGATGCTACACAGCTGCAGTCCAGTAGGATTCAGCATCTCCATCACACATATGAGGTTTGCCTTTTGCTGTTTATAGAGGAAATATTAAAAAACTTCCTGTAAATCTGATTTCAATCCAATAGTCAAATGCTAAAGCACCAAAAATGCAAAGTGCAATATTTTTCTCTTCATGCCAAATTAACCAATTAAATACTTGCTAATGGAGTTTGTAAACTCACCATAAATTGAATCTCCTACTTGATTCAATTTCTTTCAAAATATATTTTAGAAATTGCATAAAGAACTCTTTGCTGTGGAAATTATCAGTGGCATTCAATGGTCTGTTTTATGTAGAAGGTCAGTTAAATTACCATTTTTGCCTCCCTGATTCTAAATTACAAAAAATCAAGACCTATAACATTTAAGAGTTAGACTACACACTTTAAAATGTGAATGCTATTTAAGATAGAAGATATTTCAAATTCCTGTTTTACTCTTGCACTTAAATGAATTTAGTTCTCAGAAGCAGCTGTAATTGAAGCAATCATTTAAAAAGTGCTTATTTTTCTATGCAAATATGCCCTCTGCTTCCTAACACTGTTGCATTAGTAGTAGGAGAGGCTGTGGTTGTTGTTTGTTCAGCAATCTGAAAACTGGGATTGCAAGCAGGATTGGTTCCATGCTGCCTGACATGTGGAGCAATGTATATTGTATTATTTACCTTTAAATTAGAATTATATTTGTAACCAAACTACCAAAGTGGGAAGGCAACTACAGGCTCCTGTTTATTTCCAGCAATAAATATAATGGCTTCTCTTTAAAACAGCAACAACCTATAAAACTTGAAATCAGAAAGTCAAATGAGGATAATATCCCATTCCATTAAATTTGTCAAAGGTTTTATAGCTCTAATCAGTGGCCAAAATAGAAAGGCTGGTGAAAGTTTACTTGCCATCTGATCACTTCAAATAGTTACTTTGACCTTTCAGCAGAGAATTGGAAGAGAGATCTACCATAACTCTGATATTGTCCTTTGGATACTTCTCCATACCCAAATCCTCCTCTTCTTACCATTAGCACAGAAACAAGAACTTTTTATGAGGTAATTTTCCTACAGCATTTGACTGTGAACAGAATTATTTAATGCTAACAAGAATGGCAGAAGCTGAACTGTAATGTGTTAAAAACAGATGCTAGGTAAGACTCAGAGTGAATTTTTTGGTCCTAATTGTCACTGATTTCAGAGAAACTATTCCCACCTTGTGATTAGGGTCAGAAGTTTTCTCTTTCTTCTTGTTTCTTCTTGACAGCAGACACATTTTAGCCTTATGTTTGCAATAGAACTCTTAATATTTGCCTCAGGTTATAAACCTTGGACTTCACAAGGTTTAGCAAAATCTGAGTTTTTTCAGCTGAAATCCATACCATGGGATGGATTTTGTGCAATGGATTTCACATCAGATGGATGTAAAAGCATGCTCCCTCTAATTGCATTACATGAAAGGGTTTTAACCTTTTTGTCTAAATGTACTTTAATATAACATTGGTCAATGCAGAGACAGTGAAGGATATTTCAGGGAATGTCATTAATTGATCCAAGACTGACGAGAAAAACAGCAATCATCAATAAAATATAAAAAGAGTAAAACTTACAACAATTTCTGAGTGCATAGTGTTTTATAATGATTAGTGGCATTTAATGAAAATTCGATAATATGCCATTAGAAATGTGAAATATTTTTAGCAATGAGGGTGAGCACACATTGGGAAAATTTGCTAGGTGCAACCCCTCAGAGCCTTTAATCTCTCCTGAAGGGTTTGGGGCTTGATAAAGATGCTTGTGACTGTGATTCTGGGGCCTGTAAGACAAAGAAGATTGGAGAGGAGCATTATGCTGATCTCAGCTGTTCCTAAAATATCTTCAACTCTTCCACATCTAAGTTACCTTCAGTATCATAAAATTAGAAAATTATACATTTCCCGGAGCTATGGCAACATGGAGTTATTTTGCAAACTTACTTAAAAGAGAAATGTATTATGCACAGAAAGCTTAGGGAAATCTTAGGCATGGAAGAATATTTTCCATTCACATCCTCAGCTCTTTTCAGAAAGTTACATACTGATAAAATGGCAGAATGTAAGTGAGAGAGGAAAAGCTACCAGGATCACACCAAGTGCTTTTGATTTAACAGATAAACTATGATGAAAACTAGAAAAGCCTCAACTGAGAGGCTCAGATTAGAGCCAAAATCAGATTCCTTTTTCCCCATATTCACAGACAGCATCAATTGAGGAAGCTCAAATAGAAGTTTTATGAATAATGCACATCCCCAGTCAGATGCCATGTAGACCATGAACTCTAGGAACTCTAGGATCCACAATACCCCAGGAATCAGTAGATAGTGCATCATCCTCTTTTTCAAAGGAAGTATGAATAACAGCTAGGTCTATTTAACTGTATTGCAGGAAGAGCATAAGGAAACCTTTGTGCTGAAAAATGTGCTCAGGTGTGGCTGTGAGAGGCAAGGAGGAGCTCGCTGGGTCAGCTGCATCCAGACTGCAGGAAAGGAATGTTTTAGGACATTCCTAAGCACCTCTGGCCCCATCCATCCCAGCTGAACCTCTTTTAGCTCCTAGGCTATCCCAGTTCCTGTCCCGAGGGCTGGATGTGCCAGACTCACCCTGTGCTGGATCTCTGGGAACACTGGGAGAGAGGAGACAGAGATGCTGGTTTAATAGACAACAGATTAGTAATTTGAGATATGCACCCCAAGTAGCTCTAAAGTTTGGGGTTATTTTGTAAACAAAGGAGATGCTGGGGAAGAGGAGGTGGGAACAGGCACAAGCAGTTTGTTTTCCTGGCCAGGTTTTCACACCTGCCTTTGTGGGGAGCCTGCACTCCCTTCTGAAGCCAGAAACAAAGGCAACAAATAACCACAGCGTGGCTATTCTTCCCAGGAAAACACCAACACTGACCTCTGCCAGAGAGTGACATTTTTCTGCAATCCAACAGCTTTGATTTCTGTTGTTGTATCACACTTCAATAACTGACCATCAACCTAAGTGGGGGACAAGCAATTAAAGGATGGAAACATTCATTACCAGAATCACCTTTATAAAGACTCTTCTCTGTTGCCCTTTCAGTTCTGGGAATTCCTAATTCTACTGAGTAGTGAAGCCATGCACCTTAGAATGTTAGTGATTTCTTGGAATATTAGTATTAGTCTGACTTCCTCACACTAATTTTTCAGTGTTCTGTAAGTAATAAATTTATTCTCCTTTTATTCTCCAAAGAAAACTGGCCTTTCACCTCTTCTTTTACTTTATAGATACCCATAACATTTTATTTCATCTGGTCAGACTGATTAACACTCCTAATTAAATTCAGAGCAGTTGTTCTCAGTCTGAATTTACAGTTGAACATTCCAACCTGTTTTGGATGCAAAAAAAGACTTTATACACAAAAGCCTGTGGGTTTTTTTTCCCACCTGCAGAGATTGATCTAATGAAAGATATGAGCTCTCCATAAAATTTTTATTTTAATTTACATGTGCTGTAAATTCACAGTATAAAGTTTATCCTGCAACTGGAGCCCCTGGTTTTAACAAGGGAGATTGTATTATTAGATCTCAAGCCTGAGACTACTCATTTGCATTATTAGGAGACAAATAATCATTTTTTCTGCACTGAAATACATCAATTGCTACAATGACAGCAAGTACTTGATAACATAAACACAGTTTATGGCTGAGTAACTGCTGGGTTTCTGACACACAAATGGAGTTCCTCAAGAAGATCTGAAGTTACCAACATATTTTATGTTGCTCTTGCTGTCAATTCTACTACAATTAGTATTACTCCTAAAACATGCTCTTGTGAACAGCAGAAAAACTGGCATGAGGTCGTGTGTCTTTCTTTTTTATACAGAAATGTTTTGTGGTTTAAATGTCTTGGGTGAAAATAGAGAAGAATTTAGGCTTAGAAATCATATACTTGAGAAAAGCTATTTTCTCTAAATATGTAATATATTACAGCTCAAAAGAAAGCCACTGAAATCACTAGTAACATTTATGGCATAAGGACTGATTGTGGGAGTAGATGCATTGCAATTTAGATACTGTAGATATGCAACAATTTGCCTATATCTGATTTTTTATTTTCCATTTGAAAAGAGGTATTCAGACTTGGGGCACAGACCTTCTTTTTTTCTGGCAGCATTTTCTTCTGTACTGGCAAATCACCATTTTCCCTCATTCCCCCTTCTAGGTATGGCTGAGAACAGCAATAAAGGCAAAGTCATTCTTGAAACAAACAGGAACATTTTTGGCATTTCAAAATGAAAGAGCTTTTGTTTTAAAGTAAGGCTGCAAATTTGACAAATTTTGTAGATCTCAGTCTTTAGGCAAGGTTTGTGAGAATTTTAATGTATTAATACAGAAGTATAAGGCTGGAATAGAGAGAGTGAGGAATACATTTTCATCTTCAACCTCTACACACAATTAATAATTTTGAATTTTAAAATAAAAATCATTTTAAGTAAGCAAGAGCTGTATAAATAAGTGGTCTTTGGAATGAATTGATGGCCACTAGTGCAAACTTTATTGCACTCTGCATAGTACAGGAGAGAGACAGAAATGCTTTGCAAAAAGCATTAATTCTGACTGATAGACTCCAACCTTTTTGTAGTCCATCTGCACTGTGTATTTTTCACAGTCTAAACTTTTATACTAACCTGAATTTTAAGAATAATTTTCTGATTAAGATCCACTTCCTCCAGCTGCTCTTAGAACCTACAAGCCCTTTTGGAATTCAGAGCTTGCAGACCTCTGGGCTCTGACTACGTTGGTCAGCAAGCTGGGTGCTCCTGGGTGATCCTCATGGGTCACAATGCACAAGCTGATGCTCCTTGTTGAAAAGAATGATGCTTAACAGGTATTAGCTTTTTGGGTGTCTGGAGTGCAAAGAAAACCCAAAGCTCCCTATATTGCCAGGGTAACCTCATGAGTATATAGGCTATAATAAACAGTAAAGCCATAATTTCCCCTAATATTAATGTAGAAGTTTCTTTCTAATATTTAAAATGTCCTTGGGGTAATTTTCACATTTAATTGAGCGTATGATATAGATGAATCATTTTTTTTGCATTATTAATTGCTGGTTTTTAAAATATTGTCACTTGCTTCCCATTGGACAGATTTCTACATGCACAGTGACTTTTTCTGGTGGAAGGGTTAAAGACTGACATTAGCTGGGTTCCTACCATCGTGACCCTTTCTAAATCAATAATGTGCATCAGCTAGAAATGCAAGAAAATGAGCAGTCACAGTTTTACATCTTCTGTGAACAACATTTATCTTATTGCAGGGAGTATAACTTCACTCATCTGCCCTGACACAATGTGTTGCATTGTTTCTCCAGATTGTTTCATGGTGGATTGAATTAATGCCACTCTCTGGATTGGATTATGATGTTTATTAAAGAGGAAACAAATTATTTGCATTCTATCACCTCTCAGCTTTAGCTTACTTCTCCCCTTAAACAACACTCATGGACAACAACAAGATTTAAAGTAAGACAAACATCCTCTTCCACTCTGGAGATTTTTTTTTAGTCTAAATAATTAATTGCAACACAGATTCTATTTCACAGCTGCTGCCACCAGTCTTTTATTTTTTACTTTTCACATAACAAATGGTATTTTTGAGAAATGGTTTACATAATGGATAGTCACTCCCAAATTTCTTCAGCCAAGGAGTATGAATTATGTATAAATAAATGGAGAGTGCACATACTTTAAAAGGAGTCAGGACTTTCCACAATAATGCTCCTCCTCAGCAGAAGACAATTCCTGTATCTCCTAGAGAGCAGACCTTTCCCCCTTTGCTTTTCCCTTCTCTCCTGGCATAGGACCAGCCAAACTTGCAATCTCCCTGAAGAAGGCAAAGCAACTGCTGCTCCCACCTGGAAAAATGTGAGGAGTGATGGTGAGAGCAGGAGCCCTGCTGACAGCCTTGAAAACAGCTCAGGAGGTTTGTGCAATAAACACAAGTGTTCTGCACAGCAGAAATGCACACGTGAGAGAAGGCATAAGATTTGTTAATGGTGTAATGAGCATAATTAACCCTGCAAAACATTAATATACAATTTGAAATGCTTGCTGACTAGATAACAACAATGTTTTGGCATTCAGTGTCCTTGAAGGCAGATTATGTTTTTTTTAAGGTAGTTAGAAAAACTGATGTTTGATAACTCTGTGACAGCTGACACTGTAACAGTGGAGTAATGTAAATTCAGTGTTAACAAGCACTCAATATTTTGAAAAAGATCTAATTTGCAATTATCACTTACAGGAGTACATGTACATCAGACAGGTTAAGGATATCCACATGCTTTGAGATGTAACTGCAGGAGTTGTTCCCACAGGTGAGGTCTCTGATCTATCTCTTGTTTTATTGTGTACAAGCCAGAGGAACTGAGTGCATTTTGTTGAAAAGCTTACTTGATTTTAGTGAGAAAAAGCACTTAATACAATAATAGGTTGTTCCTACAGTGAATACAGACAGCATTTAATTTCATAATTTCCATGTGACTGGTCAGTAAGGTGAGTCCAGGTGCTCTTTGTCCAGAGTGTTTGTAGCTCCCAGTCATGGGCAGGTAACCCTGGAATGACACAGGAGAGGAGCTGTAAGAGCATTGAGCCCAAACACCAACCCAGCACTGACAGGTTCACCCTGAACTGTGTCCCTGAGCACACACTGTATCTGTGATTCTGTGACTCTGCATGGCTTTGAACACTTCAAAGGACAGTAATTCTACCACTTCCTGTCCCAATATCTGACCAGCTCCTCAGTGAAGAATTTTTAACTAATACCCAATCCAAACCACCCCTGGCACTACCTGGGGTGATTTCCTCCTGTTCTATCACTGGTTACCTGGAAGGAGACCAATCTCCATCTGGCTTCCTTTCAGATACTTCCCTAACAATTATGTTGCCTGGTGGGCAGGAATTTCAGAATCTTCTGAGTTAATTTTTTATTTCAGATAAATAAAAGCTGAGACTGTCAAAATCACTTGTGCCAGTCTCCAGAAAGTCTGAACCTGGTACACACATATCTAGGTCCATCTACAAAACTGAAGCTGATAAATCAATTTCCATGAAAGCCAATACACAGTTACCATGCTGAAGGAAAACCACATTTCATCTTGATGAATTATGTGCCAACAGACCAACATTTGCAAAACTGTATTAGTACAGATGAAAACCACAGTTAACCAGGAACAGCAATAAATTAAAGAAAAACGTATGCAAATATATTTGAATGGGCTTGGTACCTGCATGAAGTTATAACACTACAATATTGAACTTCCAGTTTCCATAGCAATGTGTCAGTGGTGCTCACAGAAAGTAAAAAAAGACCATCATTTTCTCTCAGTAAAACAAATTCCCAAGGAAATAAGAACAGATGGAGGAAAACAGAAACATCTTGAAAATATTCTTATTATTTAGGGATGGAAGAACTTCACAAGTTTTAGGGGATTGGTTTGAATAAACACTTTAACTTCTGAAGTCTCATTTGTGTCTTATGCAAACCAACACAGCTCTCACAGGTTTCCATCATCCAGGTTATTCTTCCTAACAGTATCCCAGTCTGGATAATTTTTGGGCTCTCCCATGCAAGGGAGGGATAAAGATGTCAAATGAATCCAGCAGAAGGTCTCTGAGACTTTTAGGGAGTTTGGGCATATGATGTGTGAGGAGAGAAGGGGCTCTGGGATTGTCCATCCTGGAGAAGGGAAGGCTGAGGGGAGCAGTGGGGGAATGTGGCACCTCATTGATGAGGGGCTCTAAGGAGAAGGAGCCAGGCTCTTCTCAGAGGTGCAGAATGGAAAGGTGATACAGCAGGAAATTGTTATGGATAAAATCCAGATCACACTTGAATGTGTGCCTGAGAGTCTGTGGAACTGTTGGGTACTCAGGGCTCGGGGTGGCCAGGCCCTTGATCTGACTTTGAGCTGAGCAGGATGGTCCTTTCCAACCTAAGCTGCTCTGTAACACTCTGTAACTTAATTCCTGAGGTGATTAACAGATACTTCCATCTTCATCCTTCTGTCTCAAAGCTCAGTGGCAAGACCCAGCAATGGAGAGATGATCAGAGCCCCCCCTGCACAGCAGGGGCAGGACAATGGCCTGGCTGAGATGAGCTGGTTGGCACCTTGTCCTTCTCACCTGGCTCCGTGCAGTTCTTGCCACAGGGACATTCTCCAGGTCCTTTCACTTCCCCTTCTTTATAACCCACCACCTCTTGTGGATGACACCCACTGAAGTTGAGGTCCCTATCACCAATGGACCCTGTTGCTGACCCAGCAAAGACCCCACCTGATGTAAATTAACTCTGGAGGTGTCACTGCAAAGCCTGAGACTTCCTCCAACCTATCAAGTCCTTCTTTAGTGCATAAATCAGATGAGACTCCTTTTTTCAAGAAAGAGGCTTTTTCTTTGTTGTGCCAGTGCCTGGGTACATGCAGGGCTGTGCTATCAAGGAGTGAATGCATTAATGAACTCGAATGATTAATCTCACTGCAGGTGTTGGATTGTCTGGCTGCTACATTGTGACTCTCAACATCTCAACACAGCTAAAAGATCATCTTACAGGAGATGGGACAAACTGCAAAGCAGAGGGCCTCTCATTGGCCATTTTCTGGCTCTCCAATTGCATATTAAAAGTGCAGCTACTTTGGCTGACAGGCACTGTAATGACCAATTTTTTTTTTTTTTTTTGTGTGGGACCTACTACAAGGATGCCCATTCAACACTTGATATCTGTTATTTCAGCTCCATTATACATCACTGGCTTAAATGAAAAGAATACTGAAAACCAGAAAAAAAATTCCAAGTAATATGTCCACTGTCCTGAGCTAAAATTGTGTATTATCCTTTGAAACTTGCAGGTTAAACATAACTGAAGTCTCACTGTTATTGAAGTGTGTATTCTGGCTTGGGAATGGTACAGGAATGACTGAGAGCCTAATCTGAGGATAGCAGGAACAGCCCTTGATCCAACCACACATGTAAGGATCACTCAGCATGCTGCTGCAGTTTGAATAAATGTGTCAGGTGTCTTTAAGTCTTTGATTTTTTTTCCAGAAGTGCATATTTGCAGCAGGTGTAGGTGACCTGAAGAAATGTCTCTTTATGTAAATATTTGCCTATATTTTCCAGCAGTGCCAGTTGCTTCAGAAACAGTTTCTGCCTCTGCCTGTGGGGAATCCAGGTGTCATTATAATATATCACCAATATCACCAAATTATTCTCTTCAATGAGCATCATGGAACCCTGGCTTTTATGTGTATGATCAGATAAAACAGTGATTATCTATGCTGGCTTATCAATGTGAGATTTCTTCATACCTGAAAGAGCTGGGTATGAACCTCAGAACACTTTTTATAGTGTTAACTTGCTCCTCTCTTGGAAAGAGAATTTGGTCCCTGAGGCTCAATAGCAAGATAACACTTACAGAAGTACTTTGCAAAAGGAGAGCCAGCCCTTGCACTAAAGGAAGATAATCCAGTCACAAGCATTCTGTGAAATGCACCCTTTGGTGGGGTATCTGTCAGGGTATCTGCAAAATATTTATAATAAACTGAATTTATAAAATTAAATGAACTCTCTGGAACAAATTTGCTAAATCTAAAGAAGCCAACACATGACATCCAAAATAAACTCCCAAGTGCAGAAGAACAGATAAAGTTGCCTTGGTAAGATGAGCTTCCTGAATAATCTTCTAATTCTTAAGAAGCCTCATTGGTTTCAGTGTGAGTGCCCACAATAAAGGTGTTGGAATCTGGCCCTCTCCAAGAGGAGTTTGGAGAGTGTTCAAACTGACAGTGGAAAATCCTTTACAGAACACAAAGAAAATTTAAAATAAGTGAAAAAACAAGCAAGATCACTCCTTGAGGAGCTGCAGTAGCAGTTGTGTGGGTAAGTACCATAGGGTTAACATGACCTGCAACAAGCCCTGGCAATTGTCTAAGAATTATCACCATGCTGGATGTGTGATTGTAAGATGTGACTAGAAAAGGACTCATTTTCTGTAAGTAAAAAGTTATGGGGGGAAGGAAGAACATGAAAGAAAAACAAAAGGTGAAAACCACAAGAGGAGCAAGACAGAGAGAGAGGCAAGGGGAAAAATGTTGATATAGAGAGAACATATGGCAGAATTGTCTTTTCCTTTGTGGTCTACATCTTACCTGAAAACGTGCATTTTGATTTGTTTTATAAACTCTTCTCCTGAAAGGCAGCATTATCTCCACCCATTATCTGGTCCACCAAAAAGGTTTTGGACCAGAACCTTCAATGGCAAAGAGCAGACATTCCAGCAGTCATTCATTTAGGGTTGTCCAAACAAACTGAAAAAGAGCAGGATTTAATTGCCAGTGCATGACACTTTTTAACACATTAGTATGGAGTCAGGAGTCTGGGCCCAGAGTTAAAATTCTCCTTGCTGGGCACAGGGCAGCTGTGGCTGCATCCTGACTGTGTGTGGTGCAGCAAGAAGTGCCCTCAGTCTCACATTTTGCCTCTTTTTTCACTGTAACTTGAAAAATATTATCTTTTTCTATAACAAAAAAGCCCAGGAAGGGCTCAATTATGTATTTATTTCAATAATAAAATTGCAATCCAGATAATTTTATTTTGTCTAATTTGCAGTAGCATATTAAACAGTGACAGTGATCATTAGGAAAAAAAATGCACTTGATGTCAAATTCAAAACAAAATTTTAGTTACTAATCTCTGCACCTGTGTCTCAAATTTCATTCACACTCAGCTGAAAGTGTTCAGTCATTATGATGTTTATAAAGGATGAACTGTTCTTGAATGGTTTCTCTAATATATTCACTTCAAAAAGGTTTGTTCAACACAAAATACATGTTGCCTGAAAGATGGAAAACACCACTGCTCCAGGCACTGGGGTGAGGACTTGCCTTCAAGTTCTTGGCTTGGAGACATCAAACACATTTGTCCTGTAAAGTGATGCTCTGCTGAATTTGGGGCTGGTACAGGGTACACCTCTTGCCTTGCTCATTCAGCAGATTTTAACATTTTATTTCTAAAGCCTTTCATGTTGGAAGGCTAACACAGGGAGGAAAGTGGGTTCACACCTGCAGCCTGGTCTCTGGGGGACTGTGTGGACCTTGTCAGCAGCTCCTCACAGCTCACCAGGCTGAGGGTAGCAGGAGCCCAGCATGGGGAGGAGGCAGAGGTCAAGGGATCAGCTCCATGGGAATAATGTAAATGACATGGCTGTGACACTGATGCACAATAGGTAAATTCTGAGCTGAATGTCCTGTTTATTGTGATGACTGGAAACAGTTATTGCACATTTAATTGATTAGTTAATCCAGCACAACCCTTTACTACTCTGGCTGTCAATTGGAAGGGCTTTATTATTTATTTATAATAATTTTATTTATTTATATTTATTTATCATGTAAATTTAAAGGAGTACCTAGAAGTCATTAGCATAGGAGGAAGGAGAGGCTGGGAGTGGCTGCCTTTCTGAGCTCCAAACCAGTCCTTAGTATGGACACTCTTTGATCAGCTGATTGCACAGGAGAGAAAAGATGAAGGTGTTCCACAGTTGGGGAAACAGGAGAGGGCAGATCTGTGTTTTTCCCTGACTCATGTGATAAAATAATTAAAATCTGAACTCTTACACTGTCCAAAGGACAACTTACAGAACTTCTGAGTAACTAGATATAATTCAATTTTTTAGCTTCTTTACAGCTATTTTTTCCACTTACGTTTTTGTTCAAGTTCATCAAGCCAAGTGTAAAGAAAAGGGACTAGGCATGAGTAGACTATTCTTAAGAATCACAAGAACCAAACTTCAACACCTAATGCTGCTGTGGGTACCCAACACCTCTGTCCCAGCCTCCTCCTTTGCTCTCTTTCCTCCCTTCCCAGGTATGGCCCAAAAACCTGTGCAAATATGGGAGTTTTTGATCTTGGGCACGTATGAAGAAGAGAAGACATGGCTCTTTGTTCCCAGAGCCAGTTGTTTGCAGCAAGGAACAGGATCAGCATCAGGTGTTTAACATGTGCCATAGGCACAGGACTCTGCCATAAAAACCAAGCAGGAAAGACTGGAGACTCGTTTCTGTTCAATTGGTGCAGGCAGGCAGGAATCTGACTTTAAAACAGGGTTCTTCTATTGACAAACCTCTGTTTCAAAACTATTTTTCGTATCCCCCTTTGCTGCACTGGTGGAGTGGGCAGCAAAGTGGGTGCTGTGCCCTGGTGCTGAGGCACTCACAGTCCTCAGCACAGACTCCCCAGCTCTGTCATTTTCCTTGTACACAGGACATTGGAGTTCTGTGTAAAAAGGTGTTGAAGTTTGGCTCTCTTTGCCTTTCAAAGCCTTCAAACTTACTTGTCTCAAAACCTTGTGCTTCTCAAACAAGAGCTGTGCCAAACCTTTCCCACTTATTAGCCTTGCCTAACCATTTTGAAAACTGCTCTGTAGATTGTATCTATTGCAGTGAATTACATTCCTCAATTATTAATTTCTGCCATCAATCACACTTTATCTTTTCCACAGCTGAAGAAGTGTCTTGTCACTTCTTGTATGGAATAGTACACCAATTAAATTTGATATACTGTTATACATTACATTCAGTTAAATTTAATTTAATACACAGGGTATAATTTCCACTGCTCAAAGCTTTAGGGATAAAATCAGATACAATTTCATTGGCAAATGGTAGGTTAACAGAACCTCCACAACACTAGGTGTAAAAAAAAGCAGACATCATGATTGCTCTCACTGGTTTGTGACAGCCAAGATACTGAAGCCAGATACTGTTGGGTAATTTTCATGATAATTTAAAATTATTGCACATTATACTCTCACTTTATCACTCACCACAATGACTGCACTGGAATAAAGTACAACTTTCTTTTCACTGTAAAAGAGAAGACATTTTTTAGAATTTGACTTGGGTTTATACTGCATTTCTTAATATCCTTTTCTCCTTCTCTGCTAAAGAGAACACCTGCACCTAAATCTCTATGTTTATATTTTCCCTTCTTCCTGAGATTTCCTACTGAGGGAACATGTAACCTTTTTAAAATGCATGTTTGGACACAGAGAATAAGAAATTTCCTTTAATATCAGTCTTATGTTCAGTCTACCATTATGAATTCCGTCAGCTTCTCCAGCTACTCAGCCCTTGGGTCTGAGCACAGAAAGCAAAATGTGAATACAGAAGAAAGACAACAAATATAGCTCAATGATGCAAACTGCTACATGATAATATAGCAAATCTTTGTGAAAATGAATGGCTAGAATAGAATATTTTAGAACAAAAGGGAGCTGCAATGAGAATCACAGAGCTGAGATGAGAATCTTGGCGTATCTGTAATTCTCTCTTTGTCAAGATATTGCTGACTGGTGCAAAACAGAAGCAGAACATGGGCATTAACATCATCATATATTTCCATATGCACTGATCACTGCTTAGAAGCATTTTTGCTTTGAAACAGGGGTGCAGATTGTGGTTCTGGGAAGAAATCCTCTGAGGTTTCTTCCTCTATTTTAGATTACTTTCCTGAAAGCAAGAAATCAGTTTGATACCATTCTCAGATACCACATAACTTCTTGGAACTGTGTGGGTTTTTAAAATCATCTCTGGGAAGAGTTCTATTCAGTTGGTGTCTCTTGTGCATAAGCACAACTCTGCTGGTACCTTGAATCCCATGGGCCTGTGCTAGGACACACCAGAGACTTTCAATTCCTCTGCCACTTTCCCTGAGCCTTTTCAGATGTGGTTTTGCTGAGGCTTCCCCAGGGAGATAAGCCATGACATCACTGCAGTGTTTAGGCCTGCATTCTCCTTGAAAAAATAATTTAAGATCTCTAGAATAAATTGTTATTTGGATGAGCCTTTTTAATGGCTATAGTTCCAGCTTTTGTTCTCTCTCATTAAGGCATTTAAGCAAGATAGAGAAATCTTTGCAAATTATTATCTGGAGTGGTGAAGAGGCAAACCCCTAAAGTCCAATGCAGAAAAGTTGCAGGTGGTAATAGAATTGAGGAGTGGGAAAAAAGCACAGTTTTATCTGGCAAAATGAGTTGCAGTAAAATCCTCCTTCCCCTTCTAAAATCCTTAATAGGGGAAAAAAATCACACTGCCCTGAAATAGCTGGCAGAAAATTCTGTCAGTGAATATGCTACTGGGGAATAAAGCAAACTGTTTATTTATGAGTGGTCACTGGCACCATTTGTAGAGGTGCCCAGGATAAAGGTTTTCACTGAGGTAACAGAGAAACAGAGAAGATGTATGGAGTGAAGGAAGGTGTGATGTGGTTACAAAAGTACTTTGAAAAGGAGGCAATGCTGTGACCCATTTAAAACTAAATCTCCTAATGAAAAGACATAACAAAAAATGGATAAACAAACAGCAAGAGAGGATTTTAAACAACACACTGCCAGATCTAGGTTAAACAACATATGGTGTCTGTCAGGCAGCTGCTTATTGAAGCAGTTATGATAGGGTGATCAATCATATAGATCCAAAAAGAGTTACTGCAGTAAAAAACTACAAGAGGAATCAAAATGTGTATTGAAAGGCTCAAGTGAGCCTGATATAAATGAATTACTTCAAAAAAGGTTTTAGATAGAGTTAGAATTTTTGTTACTTCCATCTAACAGATGGTTTAGGATAAAAATAACAAAGTCACCTCCTGAACACACAACCTAGTCAAATGAGATTGACACTATCTACATTTTAAAACCATAATCTTACAAATGAAAAATGTAAGCCTTTTACAGTGTCTCATAAGCCCCAGTAACCTCTAGTGAAATCCAAAACAAGCTTTGTACTCATATGCAACTCTCAAAATGCAGTAATACCATGTTTCTGTAGTACAGGCAAGCAAGGAAACAAAAGTATGTGGGAGGGGGTCTCTGTGCCTGAATCACAAATTAAGAGGAACATCTGGGAGCATCCTTGAGCTCTTGGAGAATCATCAGAATTCAGTGTTTAAGTGACTAATGCTGGTCACAGAAGGAGGGAATACAGGCAGTACATCTCGCTAACCTTTATTTCTTGGAAAGTGAATTTCTTGGAAGGTGAGGTATCAGATTTCAGCATGTACCTCATGACATGTTCTATTGATTCCTGTTCCCAATTTTGATTTAATTTGCAATATTGCATGACCTGTAAAAATTCCAGTTTTAACTTGACGACTTAATACCAGATCATTGGGTATTACCTATTAATTGATTTTGCAAACTAGAAGTGAACCTGTTACTCCTAGCTTTTTGGCAATAATTTATGTAAAGAAAAAAAAAGTTCCATAAACTCTTCTGAAAGTCTTTTTTCTGTTTGCATACTGGTGCTTCAATTCACTGATGAACTCACTTCTTGGAAAATTGCTACATTGGAAGAAAAATTATCCTTATCTTCTGTGAACTGAAATGTATGTGAGTGGAACAGCCAGACTCTGGAAGGCAATAAAGTCTCATGCATCTCAGTTTCCAGGTTTATTTAACTGTGAGAAGCTTTTGAGAGGTTGTAATATCTCATTTTTATTATTGCAAGTGCTTCTGTTTATAGTCTGTATATATATGTGTGTGTTTATATATACATGAATATGTATTTTTTAGCCCTCTCAAATAACTTTGCTATATTTTTTTCTGCTTTTTATTACAGCTGAACTTTTAAGACATGAGTTGCAGATCAGGGACATTTTCAATGTGAATACATAACTGATTGTAGAAAACCTGCATGTCTGTTTTCACCTCAAAAAGGCATATTTGTGGAAGTTTCCTTCTGATATAATAATGATTTTATAACCATACATATAGTCTAATTTGTTGCCATGAAAGAAGCTGAAGCAGAGGTATCTTGAGTGTGGAATTACATCAGTTTGGGCTATTAAACAAGCTGAAATATAATTAATTCAATAAATTTAATAAAGTTTAATTTGGAAGCTAATAATTTAATTGCTTAGGTGAAGATTAGGGCAGATGTGTCTCTGTGACCACACCAAAGGAATCAAAAAGAGACACTGAGCTGAGACAAGCAGAGGAGAGGGGATTCAGCCCTGAGGCTGCCCCAGCAGCATAACCACCAGCAGGACAGGATCAGTAGGGTGAGGACAGAGTGCTGAGCTATGAAGTGTCAGTAAGGAATTAGGTTTTTAAAGAAGGCAAACGGGGAATCACTGGAACCCATTTTGAAAATATGAGAAGAGAAGAAGCTCCTGGTAACTCTTTATCAGGGTTCGGTCATGGGTTTATCTGGATTACTTAAACCTTTGTGAGTTAAAACCCCAGTTCTTGGATCCTGCTTTGCTGATAGTAACTGTCTTAAATGTAGTATTTATAAACAGCTACTGATTCATAGATTATATTAAAATTTTGTACAAAATTCTGTTACAAAAATGGGCATCAAACCCTCACTCATCATGAATTATATTAGACAATTATCTTCTATCATTCTTAAACCTATGAAAGTCTTAAAGTCTAAGAAATTACACTCTTAAGAACATTAAATCCTGGAGTTCAGTTGCTGATCTAACAGTAAAATGACAAAAATCTAGTCTAAGTAATTGCAAATTTCCCCAAACATGTAAATGCATCTACTTATTTTGAACAATCCAGTGTAATTTTTAGTCAGCTCATACATTTATTTTTGTGGGGTTTTTTAATTTGTTAGTTTGATTGAAAATTATTTCAGAATTGTAGAATCTGGGTGGGCCAAATAATGAAGATTTAAAAAAAGCATTTGACACCCACGACTTTCACTGCTTTCAAAGAGTAACATCAGCCTTGTGACTAAAGCTATCTGTAAGGGGAACCATAACTAATGTGACCCAGTAGAGACAAACCCTACCAGAGAAAATATACAAAACTTAATGGGACTTGTATTTTGTGACAAAACAAAAGATGCATCGTGCTTGATGGAACCGTTCCACTGAGTAGCTTGCTACAAAATCATTCCCAAGTTTCAATTCACCAAAATGATCAGTATTGATACCCATCATAACATCTAGCTATCAATACATGTAGAACTGAGCCCTATAGCTTCTGGAAGCATGGCATCTTTTACCACTAACCTATTCTCTTACAAAACCCACAGATTATTTGGGATCTAATCAGAACTCATTCAAGGTCTTTTGAGTGAGTACTGTTTTATAAAATCAAAAATAAAATGCTGATGATATAAAAGTCCTTCTCTTTTTATATTTTTTCTGTTTCTTTTCTGTCCTGAGGTAGCTGCTGGTGAGGGCATAGATTAGTGTCAAGCTCAATGTTTTTGGAATATCTCAGGCTGCAGGTCAGATCCACTGGCCTTTTTCCTTCTAAACCTTCTTGCATTTTCTAGAGTTTCCTCTCAGACATGGATCAGTGAAATGTCAGAATCCCTCATGAGAGAGAATTATTTTCACCTGCATTCCTCATTTTTTTGCAGCTATGAGTGAATTGATTTCCCAGCTGTGCTGCTCCCAGCAGTGCTGCACACCACTGGGGTGTGCAGTGTCACTGGTACTGAAACACTGAGATTTTCTTCAGGTGTGGATTTATATTCCCATTTCAAAGCACTTTTTTTCTCCTGTGTTCAACTGCCATCCACATAGGAGTTAAGGAAAGCTTTCTTAGGAAAGCAGCAAACAGTAATGGAGCCAAAACTTCAGGAAAAGGTAACCTGAAAATGCAAGGCACTTACAAAAGGAGCTTATGTTCCAAAGTCAAAGATTCCTCACCAAAGCCCAGTGAGAAATTCACTCAATTCACAGTGAGAAATGGCAGGGGCCACCTCTGAGGGACTCTGTTGGAGCAGAATTTTGAAGGAAACTGAAAGAGAGTCCATATGCAGCAGTCACTGCATCCATGTCCTAAAGAATTACTCTTCAGTGGTGGCAACAAAATTCTGTCAATTAAGAGAAGCTTCAGCTGAAAAGGTATCATAAATCTTTCCTTTTTAAGGGTGCTGGAGACATGCTGAGGTGATGAGCTCAAGAACAGGCCTCCTGGGGTGATATTTTTTTAAAATGCAAATACCTCACAGCCATTTCTATTTAATAATCAAATGGAAGTAGCACCTCATTTATTCTCTTTGTTTGAATCTTTGTACTGGCTTTTGTATAATTAATTGGGAAAATATAGTAAAGTATAATTGAGCTGGTATTCCTTTTCAAGGTAGACTTGTGTTTTTATTTCCTTCCAGAGGATTTTCTTTCCACTCCATATTCATATGTTTCTTCATTAAATCTCAGGAGGGGATACACAAATGCATAAATGGAAATACATAAGCATGAATAAATCAGAAATTTTCACATCTGAGGCATCTCAAATTAAAATAATCCTTATTCAGATGCCAGAATTTTTGTTCCCTTAAGAAAATTTCTGCTGCCTAGACCTACCAGTAAAGTCTCAAAAGAGCTACTGTAATTGCTGCCTTCTGAATTCTGTGGGTTTTAGAGGCAATGGAACATCTATTATTACTACAATATGACATCAATTATTACTACCATTGTTCTGTGGTAAAAGAAACAGCAGGCTTGGTTTGGTTTTGGATAGCCAGATTAAGAATTTTTCATAGCAAAATCTCAGAGATTACAAGGAAGACAAGAGCTCTGATATGCTTTTCTAGTATGTCTTTAGGCTTTTCCAGCTTTGGAAGAAAGAGTATGTCTTCAAGGAATTAGTGACTCCTTGAAGCTGGAGCTTGGACAGTGAATGAAATTGCCAGTGCAGGAGCTGCTTAACCTGGAAAGGTGTGGAGAGTGACAGCTGCACAGCCACTCCTCCAGGAGCAAGAACATTTCTTGGCTTAGCAGAGAACTTGCAGGCCTGTTTACCATTTGGTTCACCAGACCAGTGTTAAGGTTTTGGCAAAAGCCAGTTTTTGTGTCTGCAAACTCCTCTTGGCTTTCTCCTCTTCCTAATTATTTGCTGTCCATAAATTTCTGCTCTCATTTCTCTCCATCCTCCACATTTCAGCTAGGCTGTCAGTTGAAAAGAACAATACTGATTTGCTCTTGCCTTACAGGGATTCAGCTGGATCCACCTATGGAAGACATTGAGTTGATTTGTGTTATCCCTGCCAGTTTTGCTCAGAGCATGTGCTGCTGCTTCAGGCTTCCACACAGAACTCCTGCTGATCCTTTTATTTACCTTTGAGCCACATTGGCTTAGAAGTGGCTCCTAAGCATGTGGTGGGACAGGTAGGAAGGCTTTTACAAGTGCAACTTTGCCTCTCTTAGCAAGCCTGTCATCTCTTGACAGCTCTTGCTTGGACCCAGAGGTCACTGTCAGTTTGACAACCTGTCATCTTCAATCAGCTGTAAGCTTAATTTAAGGATGGGCTAAAAGAAAACCTTGGTTCAAAGACACAGAGCTTAAATCCCTGAACACCTCCATGATTGCAAGACAGAGTCTGTCTTGATGGATGGCTGAGTGCCCTTGTCTGTGTCTTTTGATTAGAGCAGGTTTCTCTCAAAGCTCATGCAGAATTTCTTTCTTTTTAGTTTTTGGGAGACACAAGAGTAAGTTGGACTCCATGCTGTCATATTACCATTTTTTATAGTTGTGTGTGATGACCAGTTCTGTGAGGTGTTTATAACAACTGAAGCCAACTGAAGTTCTCCTGAAACGTTGTTTTCAGGTTTCAGAGGTGTTGATAAATTTATTTTGACATGAAGACTTGTACCTTGTGTTTGTTGTTACTTTAGCTATTGGATACAGAGAAATCTCAGAAAACCTGATGTGGAAACACCTCTAAAGGTTTGAAAGAAAACCAACAGGTACATCAGCTGGAGTACATCAGCTGGATGATATGCCAAATTAAAACTATTCCTCTTGCATTTAGGTACTGACATTGGATGGTTATTAACTGCTTGTCTTGAACCTATATTTGAACAAGAATTTAAACTATATTAGATTTCTGTTAACTCCTGTGGATTTTGGCAGTGTCCAAAATACTGTGATGACTGTAACTCTGGCTGTGATTTCAGACTATTATTCACTTATCATTAATAAAAATCTATCCAAATACTGTTCTTTATGTGAGAAAAATAAGAGGTGACTGTGGCAAAGCCCATTTGAAATGGCTCTTCTGCACATTATTTTGAGCTAGTTTTGTTTAGAATGGCTTTTAAAAAGAATATTCATGTGCAAAAACAAAAAAAATAGTAATAAAAAAAAGATGCAATCAACTTGGTCATTCCAAGTCAATATCCACCTAAGCACAGATTTCAACAATGTAAGATAGTTAAATGTCTGAGGTCATAATATCTGAAATACATACTCTGGCATTCTTTGGGGAAATTAATTTCTATAAGTAGTGTAATTCTAAGAATACATCACTGCCAAATTACCCAGTAATGTTCTGAAAGCATCTTCTGTTCTCTCTCAATTTTCTGTTGTATCAGACCTATACACGTCTCTTCAATTATTTAAAAACTAATAGAGGAAAATTCTCAGTGTCAGCTCTACAATGAGGCTCAAGAGTCCACTATGACTGCAGAAAATATTCTGGTGACTTCTTTGAATTTCAGAGTGACAATTAATTTAACAATATGATAGATATCCAACCTCTAATCAATTAGCTTTGGAAATGCTAACCAGATTATTTCAATGGTTTTCCAGGTCAGAAATGCCACTCTGACTGCATAGCCTGAACTCAGAACACACACTATAAACCTTCATTCAATGGCTTCTTTTTACCACATGTAAAATGTTTTGCTCAAATTTTATTTTTTGGAAACATCCAAGTCTTTTGATAGTTTGAAATTTTAAAATTCATGTAAAGACTGGGTGGAAAGGCAGATGGAAGAAAAGTGCTGAACTTTAAAAACTTACATCTGCATGTGTGCATATACATACAGAAACATCTTTATGTAGAGTCAAGTACAAATGTGTGTCTTTGTGTAAATAGCACGTTGGTGTGAAGGGAAACACCACCATGATCCATGTTCACATCACTGAAGGCACAAATTACCCTCCTCTGCTACAGCCTCCTGATATTCTCTTCAGATTTCTAGTCTTTTTCTACCATATTTCTGCATTTTTCTTTGCACCCTGTTATTTGCAGAAGCTCCTTATTACAGCTGGTTTGAAAGAAAGAAAAGATTCCTAGAGAAAACATTCTTCATTGAAATTTGATGATTTACCCAAGCTGTCATGTTTGATGCAGATCTACTGAGATAAATACTGGTGGTGGGGATGTTTTTGTCAGCTTCTCCTCCTGGCACCCTGACAGTCACTTTGTGGCTCGCCAGAAGTCCTGGCAAGACCCAAGGCAGGCAACACAACACCCCCAGACTTCTACAGGAGGAAAATCTTGATTGTTTTGGATCTGTGACCTCACATCTTCTAATGAAAAATTTCAAACCTGAGCTTTTCAGTTATGAGCTGGAAGTTGGCCAACACATGAAGAATGATGAATCTGGAGTGAGTGACAGCTTTTTATATGTTGTTTTGCTCCTCATGATAGATCTGTCAGGTTAGAAGGTAGGTCTGAATATAATCTGGATACCTACCAAACTTCTCTGCCTCCTTTCTCCTAACTTTCCAATTAAAAGTTTGTTTTTAGTATTTCATCTTAAGCTTTCATTTTCTTTTTCTTTCCACTAGATGAATTAAGATTTCTTAAATGATATTTTGTTTAACTTAAGTATTCCAACTAATGTTCAGAAAAGCAAAGAACAAGGCAATCAAAACCTGGATGAAATAAGGAACACTTCAAGTAATCTATCATCAGAACAAAGCCCCAAATAAAAACAAAGACAACAATAAAAGCTGCCACACCAAAACCAAACCATGAAAATGCTGGAGGCCAAGAGAGTATTGATTTCAAATCACAGATTTGTAAAGGCTTGTCATAACTTCATGTTTATTTAGGAGAGTATTTAGATCTGCTGCTGTTTATACCTGCATGACACAGTTCAAGTTCCCTGCAAAAAACATTATATCTATTAAAAAAGAGTAAAAAGACAGCATAAACCAAATAAATATTACAATATGCTGTTGAAAACATTATTCTTTCAAAACTACTAAATAAAAGAATTTCCATTTCTCCGACTCAGTTGACATATCACACATTTCATCTAAGACGAAAGAACACTTATCTTTGCAGAATAAAATAAACATTGCTAAATGAAAGCTTCCAAGAGTAAATTCCCCTGTGTTCTAGTAAGCTAGGATCTGAGTTTCATAGCTTGTTTCACAACAATCTGCTCAAAAATCACTAAAGATATTCTGTAATTTTTTAGACCAACGCGTTCTTCTTGGTATAAAATGTAAAGCAGCAATGACAGTTTCTCCTTCAACAAAAGTAAAAAAGGTGAAAACAGAAGGCACTGGAAACTGAAGATAAACTGACAACCTCCTACTAGATTACTGGGAATACTGATTCTCACTGAGCTGGAACTCACTCTTAACATCATAGGGGAAATATTTGATGGATCTGATAATTTTTTCCTTAATTTCAATAAGAATTTGGTAGGAGCAGTGTTGTTAGATAAGTTTAAAAGATTAGAATACAGAAGTTTTTTTTGTTCTAAATAGAGAATGACTTTGGATTCCCACACAGGTTTTAACTTTGGCAGTGGTTCCTTTCTGTTGAAAATTAATTTTTGGAGTTAGCCTTTCATGCCTGTCAATTTTCTGTGTCAAGAGGAAAAATCAAGGCATTTTCCTCTTGCAGTTCTTAATGAGACAGCCTTGACATCTGGAAATTGGAGAAAACCTTTAATGGTTGTGAACCACTAATGACCAGGAAAGTGTTACTGGAATAACCTGACTTTGCAAATGGCATCTTGGTTTAATGAAGTAGCACCAACTGTTCATTCTTTTCAGTTTTTAAAGTGAAATTCTTTCCCAGGATTTTACTGAATGTAAAATAATCACTGCTCCTTTCTCTTCTTTGTATTACAATTCACAAATATGTGGCTGCTCTAAAAAGAACAGAGAAGACACTGAGTCTTGGCTATGATGAGTAAGTCAGCTATGGGGAAAAAATAAATTTAAACACATGGACAGATGTAGATCTGTGCTGTTTGGGAAGAACATAAATGAGGAAAAAAAATCATGCTCTTCTATACACTTTTATATATGTGTGTGCCCATGCATTTATTTAATTTTTTAAAAATTTAATTAAAAAGCTTTCTATCTGAAAAAGACACCAAAGACACAGAGATACCCATGAATACTGAAAAATTCACTGAAAAATCCAAAAAATTGCAAGGTGAAAAAACTGGAGGTATTAACTTCCAGACTGTAGTTTTGCAGGTGCCTGAAAATATATGTAAAGGAGATTAAAGGATATAACTGTTTATCTCAGAACAACTTTGCTTAATATATAATAACTTCACAGTTAATTGTGAAGGAGAAATTTTATCTGCTTATATTTTATACCACATCCACCACTGGTACCTTGTGATATCATAGAGGAAAGTGCCTCAGAGTAGCAAGAGAGATTTACCTGAAGTCAGCAGCAGAGCTCTCCTGCAGTGTCTCTCCAGGGGCTTTTAGGGCAAAGTTTTCTAATTTCAGAAAACTTGAATGTGAAGGAAGTATTAGCACAAACAAAAGTCAATAGCAAATGAAAGCAAATTTTCCAGTATATCCGTGTCTGGAACAGTAATTTTGTAGTACCTAAGGCAGCAGATGATTTTCTAGGCCACCCTTGCCTGATGACACGAGTGAGTGAGTGAGTGAGTGAGTGAGTGAGTGAGTGAGTGAGTGAGTGAGTGAGTGAGCAGAGTCTGGTCTGCTGCTGAAAATGGAAGGAGAATTGGGGGAAGGTCACTGATGAAGTACCATTGGGCAAATGAGCAGCCAGGTAAATCCAAATAAAAAAGTCCATGGCAAAATGTGTATTGATGTCAGCAGGTCTTGAAAGGTCTTTGATGGGCCTGAGAAGAAGTAAGATTAAGGTAAGCCTTCCTGAAGAGAAACATGGCAAAAGTTGGGCTGCTTTTGTAAAGGGCTTATTTTATTAATTTAATAAAGATGATTTTCGCCTAAATCTCAGCATCTGTGCAGCATCCTCAAAACCCAGTTGAGGGGTGCTCTGTGCACTCCTTTGCCTCATGATGCACTGGTGTGCTGATCCTTCCTGGAGACACTTCAGCCTCCTGTCACCTCTTTCCTGCTGCTCTTCATTTCTGCACAGAAATGAAGGATTTATTCTACTGCTGCTTTACACACTGGAGCTGAAGACCAGAGGGCAGCACAATTTCTTCATAGGTCCAGTTATTCTTATGAATATCTGGAGCCATTTCATACCAATTCGGTACAATGTGGTAAATTAAACTCTGAAAGTGCTGTCAAACTTCAATGGGAATGTAAACCTCACATTTTTGCACTGGAAGCATCCACAACAATTTTCAGGAAGCAGGACAGAGCTAAGAGGCAACAGCAAAAGGTTTTTGTATGAAAAAGGATTTTGTATGAAATGCAGTGACTTCTGTCCAATTCACAGATGTAGCGAAGAAATTTTTAAAAAAGGGTAGATGATACTGAAAGAGGTTATTAATGAGAGCTGAATCTCATTAGGATCCCCTGCAGGTTCAGAGATCATTTCTTGTTCTTGTCATCTCTCAGAAGCTCAGATGCTTCTGCAGAGCTCAAAGTATACAACGTGCAGGTTTTGACAATTAGTGTCAGAAACAACACCCTGTCTTCTCAATTTCCAGTGCTTCTTGCTTTTGTCATGCTGAAACATCAGCTTCTCTTATGCTACTCCAATTTGTGAATGCTCTCCTGATGAAAGACTGAAATGTGACAGGTTTAATTCAGTTCAAAAATTTAGGGTGTGACTTTGAATTTGAACTAAATTTTTGTACTTAAAAGATTATGCACAATCATCTGGCAAACTTCCCCCCTAGTCTGTGTGAAAGAAGATTATTTGAGCCATTTTTCACTTTTCATCTGCAGTTCTTTACTTGGAAAACTTGTTGGCATGAATGTGGAAAATGTGTAAATGGTTCTCAAAAAGAAGAGAGGTCTGGGAGCTGAAAGGCAAATACAGGTGTTGATGAGACGGTGTGGAGAAAACATCAGGAGCAGAAAGAGGAACGTCAAATACAACCACAGACCTGTCCTTAAATAGTAGTAGTAGCCAGTAGCCTGGCTGTCAAGTTTAAAAGGAAATTACAAGATAAATATGATTTCTTGTGAGACATTTGTCCAATCTGTGGAATTTCAATTATTGCAATAAAGCCAAATGAATGAAATGCTTACTATGATAAATCCTAAAAATGAGGAGACATTAGAATTTTAAAATATTGATAGACACTGGACAAACATGAAGAATCTGACACTTGAAGAGCTGACCTTTTAACAAAGTGCCCATGACTTCTGAAGAGCTTGGACTAGGTTTTAGAAAATTCTGTTCCTACAAAATGTAAGGACCTTTTTTTGTATCTTGTATTAATTGGTCATCAGTAGAATGGTTTGACACATATTTCCTGCATTTTCCTTATGACTTTAAGGTTCCTTTCCTAGTATGTAAGTAAAATTATAATCTGTGTAACACTAAAATAAGCAGAAATGAATAGTGAGATGTTTCAGAAAATTAGCACCTGAAAATGCAAATTGGTCCTAACTCAAATGCTATTAGGGACAAATCCTTTGCTACCTACTTAATCAGATATCTTTGTTAAATTCTTATTTTGTTTCAGAAAGTCTCAGCCCCTTAAGCATAAACATATCCCAAGAAAAATATTTCTCCCTGGAGATCATGGAGGTTTGATGCAAATCTATTAGAATCAAAACTGTGTGGTAGGAATGCATCTGTTCCAGTAAAAATTTGGGAAAAATATCTCAGCTCAAGGACAAAATCTCAGTTTAGTATGAAAGAATGATGCTTTTGTCACTGTCACCCTCTTTTGAACTTTAAGCAAGAAATGTTTTGGGTTTGTGTTTTTATAGGAAAAAAAAATATGGAAAAGTTAGCAGTTTTGTAGGAGCTCCATTTTTATATAGCCTGCACTGAGAATTTATATATTATCAGGATTAAGAGGTCAGTTGTAGAGGTGAGAGTTGAGTTATGTCTGAAATTTAAACACTCTCACACACACATGCATACACACAGGAACTATGATGTATAGGCAAGAATTATAATAATAATAATTTACATATATTTTGTGTGTTGTGGGTGTATGTGTGAGAGTGTGTTTGTGCTGTACACACACCAAAGCACAATTAACAAATATCACAGGTTATTCACAGTCATGATCTGGGAGCATCCAAAGCCTGACCTGTGCATCCACGTGACAAATTTTAATCAAAAACAGGATTGTTGCAATAATGTTCCTGCTACTTTAGAGACCAAGTGCTGTAAAAAAAAAAAAAAAATCCAGCCTACAGTCTTGTTCTTTGCTGTGATTTATGGCAGTGTTTGAATATTCAGGATGTTTTGCTAAGGGCAGAGCCCCCTGACAAATGAACAACACAGCACAAGGTGCTGACAGCTACTGAAATATTTGTCCATCTGCTGACCCATGGACACACTTGAGTTTAGAAGGCTGGCAACTCTTAACTGATTAAAATTATGCTGACTGCTTTGAATTGGAGTCACTCATTTCCACTCAAAATTGTACACATGGCTGGAAAGGTGACAAGTCACTGTTGTATCTTGAGTGATTAAGTCCTAGTCAAGGATAACGACAGTAATAATGGGCTGACAAGAGAATCTCCCACATAAATAAGAGTAGTAAAATCAACAGTGCTGTCAACCTGCTTGCATAGCTCCCTGCATGGAAATTTCAGAGCCTAAGATGAGCAGAAGGGAAATAAAAAGCCATCATCTTTATTGCCCTGTCCCATATTAAACATCTGCTCTGCAATGGCATTATTTGTCTGCTATTGATTTACACGATCGTGTAGCAATTACTTGGGCATTGCTCCTCTGAAGAATTGTTACCCAACATCCTCAAGACCAAGAGCATAATGGGTTTAGAAAGAGGTAAGAAGTTTATATGAGTAGTAAGAAACTGTCAAGTCACATACATAAGCCACACATGCAAGAAATGTTTATCCACATGTTTTCAGGCATAAATAAAATGTCAGATTACAGCAGCAAGAAAATTACTTCTAGATTTTACACTGTTGTTTTTCAAGTACATCCATAAATTTGATGCTGACCCATGTCAGAGATGAATAGCATAACTGAAATTCTCTGTGCTTCAATGTGGTAGTGTATGTGCTTCTCTCATTGTTTTTTATCACCAGAAATGTGATAATTACCACTGAAGTATTGGTTCTGTATCTATTTCATGTCAAAAAAGGGAGCACTGGCACATGGTATGGGTCAAACCCAAGTGTTTCCTTGGAGGTAGAAAAGAATCTGGCATTTTGAAGAATTCAAGGAGTTTGGTAGTAGGTTTATAAATGTGTGTAAATATAAATTATTCCTTTTTACCAATGCCATCAGAAAAAGATAAATGGGGAGTGATTTTTGGGCCAACAAGTAACACAGCCTGCATGTGGAAGTACCTGCTTGTGGAATGCATTACTAGTTTTCCACAGTCACCAAACAACTGATTACTGTTTCCAGATATTTGAGCCATTCACATTACCTTTACTCGGGACCCTGGAGTGAAAATTTGTGAGTTCTGATGAAATTCAACACTGTTTGTAGCCTCCTATACAGGCAGGACCTAAATATGACAGTGACAGCAATGTGTTTTGTATGTGGTATTACCCAAGACTTAGATTTATTTTGGAGTCTAACTGCAAATGGGCCAGTAATGATCTGTAGCTATAAACATCAATAAAATTTATATGTATATAAGATAATTTCCTCAAAATTTCAAAACAATTTTTAATTGGAAAACAAATCCACAGAATACTGGTTGGTAGTACTGACATTCTTCATTAATCTCAACTGAATGGTTAATAAGGTAACATGCTGTTGGTCTTTTCCAGGTGAGCTTTTTTTGGATGCACTGTAGAGCAGCTCTCTATTTTCAGTTTGCTTCCAGTGGCATTGCACCACTTATTCTTGAGAAGAGGAAGAGATTAAAACAGGAGGGGGAAAGAGAGAATGTGTCAGACAATGACAAAGAAGATAAAATACCTGGTTTGAGATCCTAAGGAACCTGGTTGCCAGAAAGTCACCGCCTTTGTTATCATACTGACCTTTTAGATGAGACACTGAGGAGATGACATGATACCATGGTGTCAGATTATAAAACTTCATTTTCCTAGGGTTGGAGCTGGCCAGAAATCAGATGCTGGAATGAAGCTGGGTTAGGGATTTGAGAGGAGTTAAAATTCCAGCACCATAGGAGACACTTTCTCTATATTTTTCATCCCAGTTGCACTTCTAAGATAAGGCAAACACTTACAGATGAATTGCTGCATGTATAACATAAGTACCCTCAGATTTTAAGTTACCTATCCATGGATAGAACTCATTTTAGCTTTGCACAACGGAGCATTTCCCTGTAATATTCAGATATATAAGGAAGCCACACTTAGGCATGTGTGTCTAAATCATCAGTCTTTTTGCAAATAATCAAAATGCAGAAGGAATGAGTGAAATAAGCATCAGAAAAATCCACAGCAGCTGTCACTTTTCTTCCTTTTTCCATGGAATCTGGATTGCTGGATTTGGACAGCAGTGTGCTAGTTACATATTTCCTAATTTGCAGCCAATCAAAAATATTAATACACTTTTGGTGGCAGGGGAAAAAAAGAAAATACCTGATATTTACTATTTTTCAAGCACAGGTCATTGTTAACAAGTGTTCTCAAGAGCAAGCAGCTTTGCTTAACCACAAAACCCTTGTACTTCATTAGATTGTACAAATGAGTGGCTCACACTCCCCATTTGCTCTCTCTGGCAGCCAAGAATTGTAATGGTCAGATTCACAGAATTGCAATGGCTTCAAACTACAATCAAGTGCAGATCCTTTCCACCATTCAGGTTTTATTGTGATCTGTTTATTCCTTATTTCTTCTTTGGCCTTTAGTTGCCTATAGTGTGTGTGGAAAAAATAGACTCATTAGTCTTGTTTGATTTTCTCTCAGTAATTGTTTGGGCATTTTATTTACAACATTTCTGCTAACTCTCAATATTACTTGTACATAATCACTGCTAGAGTGCTATTACTGACTTTTTTTTTTTTTCTAAACATTTACATCTGTTCTTTTTCAAAGTCTCCATTACATTTCAGTTGAAAAATGTTTTATGTGTCTGAAAGCCACTTATCACTGCAGAATTTGTATCAGCCTATCCCTTTGTGCAGCCTCTTCTGAACTGAATGCCTTGCTCAAGGGAATTTTATATTTCATGTTGTTGGGCTCAAAACTTAGCTCTCCATCTTGTTTCTCTTAAAATTCTATGTCTATCAGTTCTGTCTCTATCCAGAATAAAATGGAGTAACAAATTATGTTGGTCATTTTTCATTGAGGGAATGATGTGCTTCTAAGAAGAAGAAATTCAGTGAGTGTATTTTAAAATTCTAATTTGTCTTTTAAACTTTTTCCCATTAGATCTTCTTTTTCTTCTCTGCACTATTCCCCATTAAATTCAGCTGCAGAAGCAGATTCATTTTCCCTACTACTTGTTATTTGCATGAATTTTCTTTATGGGCTGAAATGTATTGAAAATGGATGTATATATTTACTATAAGAAATAACTTCATCAATAACATCACAAGTTCTGGATATTCTGCTTTTTTACACAGGCATCAAAACCAAATATCAGAAACTACTCATAAAATTTTTTGTTTTTTAGATTATATTTGAATAGGGATCAGGGATGGCTGCACTTCCAATTCAACTTTGATTTCCATATGGGTGTTCTTCTGAACAGCCTTCTCAAAAGCATGGGATCAAAAGTTAATCTGATCTATTTTACCATTTTCCCCAATGTTCAGCAATATGCTTGTCTTTTATCTTGAGCACATTAAAAACTTAGGGGTACAATAATGACAGGAAGGAGATAGATAGATAGATAGATAGATAGATAGATAGATAGATAGATAGATAGATAGATAGACAGATAGATAGGACAAATATTTTAAAATAATTGGCTCTCAAAAAGGTCTCCAGATTTCTGAGGATGGTCTATTTGTTTATTTTTATGTTCCTCCCCCAACTGGTTTATTCCTCCATTTCAGTGGCACTCTGGAATGTTGTTCACAAAGCCACCAGCAGAGCTTTTAGTCATGGAAGTGCTGACAGCAGGAAAAAAAAAAAACTTTCAACTTTCTCTGCTGGGTTTCTCAAGAAGGGGGCTAGTGACACAAAATTCATTTACATTTAAATATTTTCAATTTTACAGCTGAACTGGCATTAGACACTGGGGTTAGAAAGGATGAAAATGGAAACACCCAGAATGAAGACAGGTGAGAATATTTCTGTGATGTTGATAATGAATATCTAACAAATGAAAAACACTCTGAAGATGAAAAAAACATAGTGCTAAGGAAAGACTGATCAAGAGTTTACAAAAATTATATTGGTGCTGCCATGGCCACTATACTGTAAAAACAGAGATAAAAAATGAGACTTTAAAGCTTCAGGTTGTGTAAGGTTCAAACTGGCTCTCACACAGTGGGAGAAGCAGAACTTTGAGCTGTGCAGACCTTGCTAGGAAACCCTTCAGAGGCTCCAAGCAATTCCCCTTTTTACAAGGGTGTGATTTGGAGGAACTCCAGTGGATATACAGAGGTCTGTGGAATGTGTAGCAGGTGCAAGTGAAACAAAGACATTGAGAAAGTACAAAAGTCTTTCAAAGAGATGATGAAGTTGGAGTCCAAAGCAGTCAGAAGCACATGAGGGAATTTGGTTCTAGCACTGAAAATTACAGATGTGATAACAAACCCTTGCTGTCACAGTGACTAGGTGGTTCTCTGGGAGTTTAATGGTGACACTGCTTATATCAAAAGTGGTAGACTGGTTTCCTGGTTACTAGTGTTCAAAAGTTACTGATGGGATGAACTCTAAAGAATTTTGTTTGGTTTTGTGGTTTGTTTTTTTTTTTTTTTTTTTTTTTTCCCATTAAATTGTATCAGTCCTCTATCTAAATCATAGGTAAACTTGCATTTTTATGACCTATCACCAGAGTGTGTGCTATCCCTGTATTTTTTCATGGACCAGAGACAAATGCTATATAATCAATGAATATCCAATTGTAGTAATAGAAAAGACATACCTGCCATGTATCCTGGAAGGTACAAAGTGCCAACAGTATCAAGAATGATGCTATCCTCTGAAAGCAGATATCTTTTTTTTACCTGAGCTTTAAGCACATTTCAAAGATAAATTTTTCAATGTGTTACTTCACACTTAAAAAAAAAAAAAAAAAAAAAAAAACTCTGAATAAATGGCAGAAAAAGAACTTTAGAAATATAAAGGAAAGCAGAAAGAATAAGTTACATTGGTTATGAACTTTTTTTATCTTGAAGAGGATCAGAGGATTGGATACTATATACAACACAGAACAAGTTTCTGCCTAGAGGAACACGTTTTAAGAAATTTCTGGGTGTTGATTTTCAGATCCAACTTGCACAATATTTACCTAGAGATGAGCAGAACAGTGAGAATAAGAGAGAGCTAGTTGGCCAGCAAAGCCTGAGGGGTTCTCTGTCCTGTTCAGTGTCTGCTCCTGCCACAGATGCATCCAGGAGCCCACTCAGATTTTTGGAATCCTCCACTGACCCCCCAGTGGAGCCCAAGGCTACTCTACCCTCAAGGTGCCTGTGGGAGTCCAGGGATTTTTCCTGGCTCCTTTGGGGGTGCAAAAACCCCCCTGGCAGACCCCTCAGAGACCCCTGAGTGCTGCCCAGGAGCTGCAGGGGCTGGATTTGTCTCCTTGGGAGAATCTGCCCACATTGAGAGAAGAGACACAGAAAATAATGATGAGTAGAGTGTAAATTAGAATGTTAGAACGTAGATAAATAGGTTTTCTTGAATGTTTATGATAAGGGACACGTGGCCAAGATGGAGAATTTGGGGGGTGAACACCTTTTCCTCCTTCTTCTCCATGTCATCCATGTTGGGTGACACGTTGGCACTCTTGGATTGGATGGGGTCAGGGCTGGACCATTTAATAAAATTGTATTGTATTGGTAAAATTTTGTAAACATGTAATGCGTCGTACTAACTATATAAGATAAGCCCTGCCTTCACCAGGCAGATTCCACCATGGATGCCAGGCTGAGCAGACCCTGCTGGCCAGGCAAAAGGTGCCTGAGATAAGAAATAATAAACAATCCTTGGGAAAAGAGAAAACTGTCTCCGGCAGTCTCTCTTCGGTGGCTTCGGGGAAAACCAGGGTTTGAACCACCTTCGTGTCCCTCTGGGGTGCTCTCGGGGCAGAGGAGAAACCCCAGACTGGGACAGTGCCAACCTGTACAAGGAATCCTATCTGCTCTCCCATCTCTCATCCTCAGCAGAGGCAGGCTTTGGGTTGCCCTGGGTTCCCCAAAACAGGGGTTCCCAAGTCAGGAAGAAAGCATGGATGGATCCAGACTGAGGAGGGGTGCTTGACACAGCTCTGTGAGAAGGAGCTGCCAAGGAATTCTGCACCTGCTCAAAGGTTCTGCTCATCTTCCCCTGCCAAGACTGCCAGTGTCTGCTGTCCTGGGAGGCAGAATCTGCCTAGTTAAAAGCAAGATGGGACACTGGGAATCTTTCTAGCTATAGCAGGCTTTACAGTCTTCCCAGGCTCTGTATTACTATGGTGCTTCAACCTCAGCATACTGTGGAATAGCAATATACTTCAGTATTTATTTATCCAATCACACTAAGAAATAATGCCATTCTATCCCCAGGAAAGATTTACATAATTTTTTGCACCTTCTTACAAGTATTGACTAATTACAGCTTTGACATGCATTGACCTAGGTCCAAATAACTGAAAATCCACAGGATTCACAGGCTGTCATTTTTCAGAAGCCTGAGAAAGTGAAGCAAAATTTCTGTATCTTCTTCCTCAAACTACCTACAACATTTAAAGCCTAAGGTAAAACCACAGGATTATACTCCCTTTGAATATCCATTGGTCTTGCACACACATAAAACTTCAAGTGGAAAACATTTAAAATATGTGATAACTCTGATTAAGAGCAGAATTTCAGTAAAGAAATTTCAGTGCTTTTTAAAGTTCTCTTAATTTACTGCATATGAACATGTAAAAGAGATTATACTTGCATAAAAAATGTTTGATCAAATTGCTTCCTTGGCAAAGAAGGAGTCCTATCTAGCCTTTTTCACTGTAATATTTCAAGAAATTATAAGTCTCTTATTCAACTAAGCTCTCTTCTTCTAAAAACCTTCAAGTATCTAGGAGAGACATCTTATATAACTTTATTAGGAAATGGAGTGTCTGATACTCAAAATAAATCAACTTCCGTGGATTTAACCATGAAAACAAAAGGTGCATTTATGTCAAACAGATTTCAGACAAGAATGCCTGATTTTTTCTGTGTATTTTGCTTAATACCATGGGTTTGGAGACAGCACAATAAATTGGCACTGGGTCCAGATTCAGTTGCTGCAACAATTGTTTTCCATTATAACTGATCTTGCCTGTTCCCTTGCAGATCACGTTGCCAATCTATGTTTTTACTGTGCCCAGATCTCCCAGTGCAGCAGCCAAAGGTTAACTGGGTTTGCTGGGTTTCCATTTCCTGATGCTGCTCCCTGGCAGGAAGCCTTCAGTGGGTGAGTGCAGGTACCAGGGGCAGCTGAACAAGCAGAACCAGAACCAGCAGCAGCCCTGGCTGGGTGTGCAGATCGTGTCAGGTGAGGTGTGAGGGCAGTTCTGCTGCAGAGCTTTAGCCTTTATATTCCCATGGAGAAGCTGCTCCTCCAAAGCCACTAAGGCTTTGGAAAAACCTGCTTCCACACATCAGCAGTGAGCATTTGGAGGTTCAATGTGCCAAGGACCTGCTGTGCCTTTAGCTGGTCCCATGGTCACTGCAGCACTTGAGGGGTGACACAGATGAGACACTGAACTGGGGTTCATTTTCTGTGACACCCAGTTGGAGGATCACCCCACTGAAAGCAAGCAAAGAGAGAAAGACCCTAAAATAAGGCACAGGATATTTTTGGACTTTGGTACTGTGTGGAGGAGACCTGTCCATGGGGAGTGGTGAAGAATTGGAGCCCAGAAACCATGCAGATGGGATCTGAGGTGAGTTCTGTATGGGGTCAACAACTGAAAATTAAACAAGCTCATGTCTGATAATTTAAAAGTTTAAGGATCTGCACAATAAGAAAGGTCTCCCCAGAATCTGCTGTCTCCCCAGAGACAGTGCTGTGATAGCTTCACCAGCCAAAAAGGAGGAGCACATCTCTTCAGAATCAGCAATCCCTTCTTCAAGGCACTAATGGACTGGAATTTTGGGGCAGATCAGGGGCTTTGGGGGCAGAAAATGTTCAAGTATCCAACTTTGCCCCACTTTGAAATGTTTTCACTCATGGCAAGAACTTAGGAAGAGGTGAAGGAGTGAAGGAGGGAAGGCAGGAGTGGTAAGGATGGTCTCACACTGAAATGCTTCAACTCCCAAGAGAAGCCAGATCTGTGCTCCACAGTTGTCACTGCCTTACCTGGGAATTTAGACTCTCAATGAGCTTTCAAATCCAGGGTGGTCCAAAGACTGTAACATTTCTTGTTGGATTCAGCCCGTTAGTAACTACCTTAACAATGAAAGTTATCAGTAAGAAATCCTCAGAATATTGTCATGAGGACAAAGGTCCAAAGAAATAAAAGATGCCCTGTTTTGCAGATTGAGCAATTCAAGGTTTGGAGTATGAAGAACATCTGACATCTGTAAACTGCCATGACAACCTGAACCTGTGTCAGGGACAATCTGTTCCAAATGTTGTCTGCAGAAGACAAAGCTCACACTAAGGATATTTATTGTTGGAACTGTGCATGAAAAAGGAACAAAGAAAACAAAACAAAAGGCTTCATGGTTCTCCAAGCAAGGAGGTAGAAGCAGATATTTGATTATTTCAGACATATTTAAGCAAGAATATATCCCTGCAATATCATCTCCACAGGAACAGAGAAAAAATAATGATAGAAAAATGTCCAAGAAAGTGGGAACATGATCAATTATGAAGAATATATCAGGCAAATATGAGAGGTAAGATGACATGGATATGGAGCAGTCTGCCCCTATATGAGAACTTTGTGTTTTATGATTGAAAATAATTTCTCTTAAATGGCAAAAAATGTCAGCCCAAACCTAGCATTTTCCCTATTTTGTATTTCATCACAAAATGGCATTTTTAGGTCATCCAATGGAGCTAGTAGGAAATATATGAGTATGCAGTTTGGGAAGAATTTAAGAAAATATGGAAAGGCAAAGCCTTCCAAGAATATTCAGAAGTAATATTGCTTATTGCTCTGCAGTAGATCTCAAAGCAGCTATTCAGCTCTTCTCCTCAGCACAGCACTGCACTAAAGCAACTACATCACCAAATCAGCTTTTGAATCAAAAGTGAAAGCTTTGCTGAAGACAACAAAGAAAAGGGAAACTTCACTGGTGATATTGTATCCTGTTTTTCGTTTGTTTTTTTTTTTTTTCCAAAAAGTTTATGAAAGTATTTAATATACCATGGCAGTATCTTGCATCACCCATCTGGATGGATTTTGTTGTGTGGATTTTCTGAGAGCTAGTCATTTAACTCTGCCACAGCAGTGCTCTGCATATGTCTTGTTGACAGAAAATCTCCATTACTGTTTTTAGAGGATAACCAGGAATGACCCCAAAGTCTTACTTCTGTGTGATAATACTATTTGTATATCTCCTATTAAACACAGAGAGATAGAGTTCTTGTTCTTTCATTTGGATTAATTTCCATTTATTCACCATGAATATAATCTGATCTTCACCTAGTTATTCAGCACTGTGAATTTTCTGCATCTCTGCAGGAATTCAGCTTCAGAATTAACTATCCTGAATAATTTCAAAAATTCTGCAAAATTGGTTCCCTACTGTTCACCTTTTTTGTTATAATTTGTGAATATCCTGATAATGAGAGGTCCTACTACATAGCTTTTGAGCCTATCAATAATATAAAATGTTCATTTACTAGGTCAAAAATTATTTTGTTTAATTGAAATAAAATTTCTTTGGTAGTTTTTACTGAAAGCCCTTGTTGGCCTATTTTATTAATCCCACATATACTGGAATGACAGGTCCACCTATCCAATAAACTGCCATCTTCACAGAATACTTACAGTTTTACAAGCCATTCCTGTGACTCATCCCAAATCTATGATTGCATCCATATTTGTCAATTCCATTTCTCATTACAGTTCCTTGCCAATCTGGCTGGTGCTGAAGCCAAAAGAGCTGGTTGGTCTTTCCCAAGATGACCTGACTCAACCTTTAAGATACTTATGGCACCATATTAACCATTTTTTAAATTCCCCTGATTCTGGGTCAAGCAGCACGTAGATTATTTGCTTTATAGTTTGTCAAGTCTATGATTCTACAGAGTTCACAGATCTGAGTTTCTTTTTAAAAACAGGAACTTTGCATTTAGTTTATTGATTTCTGAAATGCTTGCTGTTGATAATTCTGGCTGACACAAATTTCCATACTCTTGGTCTCTGCTCCTCTGTAACAGTGATATATTTCCTACCTTCCTTTGCAATAAATAAGGATCAAAGCTTTTCCTCTTCATTGCCTATTTGTTCTACTGACTCTGACAAACTCCCTCTTTCTGATATGTTTGAAATTTTTTTTATTATTGGCATTTATGGTTTTTTTTCCCAGCTGCTTTGCTGTTCATTGGTATTTCATTTGCTGTATCTTTTTATCAAGTCGATACCACTACCACTTTTACCAGTCTGGGAGTTTTTTCTCATTTTGCTCTTCTGTTCAGATATACCAGCTTTAAGGTGTGGGAATAGTCCTTTTAGGCCCTAAGTTTCTAGTATAATGTATTTTAATAACATTTTACCTCATTGTCTGCTTACATTAAATGTCTCTTTAAAAACTTACTCATTTTAGGGTAGTTTTTTTCCTTTCCAGCCTTTCAGTCTGCTGTGAGGGATATCCATTGCTTCCCTCTCAGTGTCACCATTAAATCCATGTATCTTCTGGCCACTGACATTGGGTGGTTCTTCCATATGTCCATCCTCAGCCTCCAGCCCCGGGACCTCCTCAGAGCTAATGGGTGCCTGTGCTGCTGTGGGTCTGTGGACTGTTTGCCATAAAAGCAGGCATTAAAGGGGTGACTGCATCTTGAAATTAAATTTAGCCAGGGTATATGAGATAAGTGATATCTCCCAATGCTGTTCTCTGTTTTCTGCCCTGATTTGCCTCCTTCCAAAATGATTTTCAGCACAGCTCTCAGAACTCACTCCCACTGACAAGCCTGCAGGAGGAAGACAAACTGTTTAGAGACATTTATCTTGCTGAGTTCTCTACCAATAGTCTCCACAAAGGGAGAAAAACTGCAGAATGAAGGCAGATGATACAGTCTTTACCTCTTTCCTGCCCACCAGAAAACACCTCCCTTTCTGTGCTTCCAAGTGCACATCACTCCTTCTACACTCACTGATGCTCAAGAGCAGCCACAAAAACTCTCACAGGAAAAGATATCCAGCTCTCATAGTTTAAACCAGTTCATGACTGAAGAGGTTTATCCATTAAGGAACATATAATGAACTGGCACCTCAGGATGAATCCTTGTCACACCCTATAACCCACTGACCCCCATCCCTGTGAGAAAGCCCACCCAAGGTTGCAAACACCTGAGTGAGGTGAGGTGAGGTGAGGTGAGGTGAGGTGAGGTGAGGTGAGGTGAGGTGAGGTGAGGTGAGGTGAGGTGAGGTGAGGTCCTCACCTGCTGCACTCTGCAATCCCCTTCCCAGCTGAATACAGCTCACAGCATCTGACAGGGTGGCTCCATCCCACTGAACAAAGGTAGAGAGGACTTCAGGGCAGCTTCTGAGTCCTGCTGTTTGCACTCAAATATCTCTGGTGTTATTAAAAATGTCCAGGCTTCTTTCATACTTCTTTTTAGTCTTTTCATTCATTTCTAAAGGTTTGCAATTTCATATTCTCCCTTTGATCTGGCCATCTTCCTCTTTAATTTGATGGGTTTGGGGACAATGACTCCCAGCTAGCTTTATATATTTGATACATCCAGAAACTGTTCACACTGTGCTCTTATCTTACAAACTGTGGTTAAACAGGCCACTTGACAAGGGTATGCCATGCAGGCACCTCCCAAAAAGTGCAAGTCAAAGATCTCTGACTCTCAATCCACAAAGGAAAAAGAGACAGTGAGACATTACTCTACTTATTTTCTTGAGGGCAGAGGTCAGTTGGTCCAAGTGAGCATAGGAAAGGTGTCTGATTTTTTTTTTTTTTCATCTCTCTAGATTATTCTGATAGCTATCTCAAGTCATAAGGCTTTTTCTTTAGTGTCCTACAGGAACCCAGTGCTCTTCCCCTGATGCTGAATAACACTCTTCTGCAGGTAAGTTGTATTTGCTGTCTGGAAGTGAAGACCATTAACCATAAACATAAAGAAACAAGTTTTTTTTAGATTCTCTTTCACTTCTTTTCTCCATAATGCAGAAATTCAAGGTGAAAAGTGGCTGAAAAAGTCATAAGGATGTTGTGACATGAAAACAATGAAATCAGTTTTTATCATAAACCTTGTGATGGCCCATGGACAAAAGTAAGAGATTATAGAAACAAAATGGTCAGTAAGCTGAAAATGATCTTAAAGTACATTAGCTGATCCACATTAAATCTGGCACAGGGTAGTTTGTTCCAAAGCCTCCCCACATTTCTTTGAGAACTGAAACAGAGGAAAGCCTCTGAATTTTCCTTTAGAGACTCCTAACTTCCTTAGGAGTCCAGAAGAAAAAGGCAAGGACTGAAAAGGACTGGCTGCAAGAGATGGCAGAAATAGTTAACACTGAAATAAAAAGAAAGTTTTAAGCAAAACCAAGACACTCAAGTGTCAGCTTGTCAAACTAATAGCATTAGTAAACAAGGTAAATTGTAGAAACTGGAGATAAACATTTTTTTAAATCAAATTTTCTCTTTAGTACTATAAAATAATCAGATTGATGAAACAGAAGAGGGACATTTATCACCCTTCTTTACAAGATGTTGTGTGAAGGTCTCTCTGTCCTGCCAATTAGTATTGATCAACTTCACTTGATGTTTCCATTCTAACAATGAAGCAATAGAAACTGAAACATAATTTGCTGAAATATTTTTTTCATTAGACTGCTCCAGACCTAGTCAATACCTTAAGAGAGCTGGCAGTTCATCATCTGCAATGATATCTAATGCAATGTTGCCACATGGCTTTAGATTTCCATTTAAGATCTTTATAAAAAAATAAAGTAGTCTGCAAAATAAAACATGTTTTTAGAGAAGATTTTGGTGTTCAAGTTGGCGCAGAGTTAAGTGACATATGGATAGAGATAAATGCTAGATGATAAATTGCTTTAAAACTATGATATTTGCTCTGGCTTTGAATTGTTGCTTTTTTTTGAAGCAGAAGTGAGATGCATCTGCTTTCAGAGACAAGCTAAGTCACATTTATATCAAATCAAATAAAATAGAGTAAGCAAGCTAGATAATAACATTCTTTTTTTTTTGACCTGTGCTCCTTCGGAAAACGTTATCTATGGCTGTAGTTCTATAACATTTCAGAAAGTTATCTCACCAAATTCTTGATTTGATCTTTCAGACTAAAGATCCAAACTGGGCCTATGAACAAATACAAATAGCCTTCCATTATGCAATTTCTTTCTTTCTGTTTACAGGGATTTCATTTTCATTCATATCTGCCTATTTCTTTAGCATTTGTCTGCTTGTAATTCTGCCTTTGTTTTACAGTCAGCTTGTAAGCTCCTAAGGGACAGAAATCCTTCTTTGTAGTGAATCTGGGCAGTGTCTCACTCAAAAAAGTCAAGGTCTAGGTCTGGAGGCAGGAGTTTCATGGTGCAAAGCCACCAGACCTTCCAGCACTCTTCCCTGCAGATTTTCTCAAACACTTCAGGGGTGATTGGCACAGTTTTGGTTGAGATAACTGTCTGGTTTGAAGGACAGGTGTCTGCCAAGAAAGGCAGGAGCTTCTCTTTGAAATGGAGAATGTAAACCCCCCCCCTCCCCCTGGCTGGACCATCTCCCAGTGGGATGATGTAATTTTATCAATCATGCACTGGGACTCAATGGCCCAGCAGCAGATGAATCTCCCTGGAGGGAGGATGAGTTGTGGAAAAGATAAAGATGATTGTCCCAGCTGGTTTAAAGGTGGCCCATTAGCAGATAATATGTGCCACAGAGATAAGGAATCACTGCCCCACCCTGCTCAACAGATGGTGACAGAATACACACTGCTGGCCACATCCTGCATTGCAGCCCAAGACAATGACTCAGATAGGGCTGGCCTGCTTTGCTTTTTGACCTCTGAGATGGCCAACAGAGCTTCCACTGCAGTCACATTCTGGCTGGGGACACTGTTGGGATCTGATTCGTGGTGGTATTTGGTTTTGAATGTTGTGAATTGTTTCCTGGCTGCTGCTGGCCTTATCACCTTAATATGAAGTGACTGCAGAGGAATTCTAAACAGGTTTAATATATGTAGACGTGGGTCCATGCAGACACCTAGGACTGCAGATCCTCACACTCAGCTGAGTAAATGTCACACTGAATGTCTTAACCTCTGCCTGCAAATGCAGACAATTCCCTTTCCTTAATTTTGAATATGCAAGATTAGTGAGAGTCCAGTTGTTTTGTTCCACAATCCCAAATTAATGAGAAAAGACCCAATATAAGAAAGATCTTATGGGTCCTCTTCTGGGTCTATGGAAAGACCTGGGGTAGTTCTGGAGGAGGCCACAAATGAGATCAGAGGACTGGATCATCTCTGCTGTGGAGATAGGCTGAGACATTTGGAGAGGCAAAAAGTGTATCTCAGCCTTTTCCTCCTTGGGGACAATGTTCCCTCCTGTGCCCAATAAAGGATGGAGATTTTCTTCAGCCCTCCTTTTGCTGTTAATGTATTTATAAAAACATTCTCTGCTTCCTTTTACAGCAGTGGCCTCACAGAATTTGTGTGTTTTACAATGCTAGCTAACACAAATGCATAAATAAGTAAATTTTAAAAGCAAATCAAGAGTCAGGCAGGTTCTTAAACATGAAAACTTATAGCTGTAGATTTGAAGTATGCTGATCAAGATTTCCCAAAAAGATCAAAAGCAACATAAAAGCAGCCTCAATAAGTACTTTGTCACTGAGATACAAATGGATTTCTAAAAGCTTCTAAGCAAAATGAAGCTTATAATTCTTTCTGAATGAAACCAAAGGAAAATTACAGACCACACCAAGCCACTAATAACCTCACAAAAGCATGAGAAAATTTATAAACAGAAAACCATTAGGGGAGTCTTCTGAGTAAGAAACACCAAGTATACAGTAAAAAAGCCTCTAAATATATGCTTGCACAGGAATCTGTGAAAATTAAAGCAGAAGGTCAGCTCTAGGGGAGGGTTAGTAACACAAAGGTTAGTGTTTTCCATTTTATTCTGTACTTTCTTCTCAATAACAGAACTCTGTCCTCTTCTTCTAATACTACTCCTGTGTTCACCAACTTGTATTCATGACAGATAAGTAGACATTCTGATCAGTTCTGTCCAGATTTATTGCTTTTTCCCCTCTAAAGTAAAAATATGACTTTCAAAATTCAATGCTAATAAAGAAATTCAATTAACTGTTACCAAGTGAATTCAAGCAATTGTTTTTGTTTTGGATATTCAATTGTACTTACATCATCAAAGTACCAGTATCCAAAGCTCTGCCAAAAGCTACAGGATTTATCTTCAATTTTTCCTTTGACTCTGACTCTTGAACTAATTTATGGGAAAGTTTCAACAGGTAACCACACCACCCCAATGGTATTAAATGTCTGAGGTCTTAAGTAGTGCTAATAGCAGTTAAAAAAAAAAAAAAAAATTAAAGTAAGAATCTCATTAAAAAGAAAAAAAAAAAAAGAGGCTTATTCACATCTTCCAATAAAACAGCAGTCACTATTTGAACAGCAAAAATGCAGACTTAATTTTGGATCTTGAAAAAATAAAAATCAAAATTTATAGAATAATGCAACCCAAACAACACACCCATTTACTGGCAATTTTCCTTCAGCTACAAGAAATTAGACCCTTTATGGGAAGTCTCCTAACTTTGAGTCAGACCAGCCATGAGAAAGTAATGTTTCTGATTCTGTTAAATACATTAAGTTTGTAGCAAACTAGTTTTCAATCAGAGATAGTCAGGCAAAAGGCATCATTACAGAATGAATGGAAAAGGAAAATTACTACAATATTATTTAAGTCTGCACATAATTTTAAGTCATAGATTCTAAATGTTCATTTTATTTCAAAAGGAATGTGAACAAATAATTCAACAAGTAATTTAAAAATTATAAAAACCCAAAGATTGTCAGGATCTTTTGCTGAAGTAGATCTGATGTATGTTGTGCATGCCTGGTTTCAGATGCTTAAACAATCACCATCAAAGCTACGGGCAAAAATCAGGTTTTAATATAAATTTGTGTAAGAGCAACTTTAACAGAGTTTCATGACAAAGTCTCACTGTGTTACTTACCACATAGATGAGGCATGGATAGGAAAATTGGATTTGAATAAATTTAGAATTTTTTACACAAAGTTCAGGGTTGCAAAAGGACAAGGGTGCAAAGGATCTAGACAGGGTTTAGCAACACTAAAGTTCAGTAATGATGGTACCTTTCCACTCAGGCTACAATTCAGGTAAATGATTTTCCAAGGCTAAAGAGAAGAGCTGCAATTTTTTCCCCCCACCTTGGCTGGGAAGAGGATGCTCCAGTTACCACCTTTTTTTATGCAGGAGCTCCTGGTATGGTCAGGGACGTTTCACCACCACAGTGTGAAACTCTTAATGGAAATGGATCCAAAAAAGTGTGTCTGGATGAAATTTCTGGGAAAACTGGCAGAGAAGGAATAAACAGAAAAAAAAAAAAAAAAAAAGAGAAAAGAGAGAAAAGAGAAGCCTGATAGGAGAACCAGTCAGCAAGTAAATAACCCTGCTGCAGGGTTGATTAATCAGAAATTTCTTATTAAAAGAAAGAAAATTTTTATTATGTAATCTAAAACTGATTACTATAATTTTAGCACTATTTACTGGAGCTAAAAACCTTCACTGCATTAGTTTTAGGTAGTCTATCACATAATATTTGTAATTACATGTTTCTTTTGAACTTCTTAAACCTCCATGGAAACTATTAAAGCAAGCCAAGCGAAGGAAAATGTGGACACTGGACCTTTGTACACTTGTCATGGCACAGTATGTACCAAAGTGGTCATTCTGAAGAAAAAAGGATAAGGACTCAGCTCATTCAGGAACCAAAGAAAATCATGGGTCATTTCAATGTTAAATTAACACATAAAATCAGTAAATTATGTATATACAGCCATGGGAAGATGGCCATAAGAAGAAACTTCAGTAAAATCAAAAAGAGTGAGCAGAAATCTCACCATATGAAAAAAGAGAGATTAAAGACTCCTGCATCAGGATGTCTTGACCATAAATCAAGAAATACAGTGTATTGCTCTGAAAAAACCTATTTGCATAATCCTTCATATCAACATTAATATAATTTTCAAATGCATGAAATAAAAAGAAGTATGTTCTTGCAACTGGAAATGTCCAGGAAAAAAGTGTTCCACCCATAAACACAACCTGGCATTCCATTTTTATACACTTTTTTCCCCCTTTTTTTCACAGATTTTTTACTTTGTTTTCTTTTTTTCATGGGTTCTATTTTTACTCTTCCAAAACACACTAAAGAGTACCCATTATGCTTCTGTATAAAAGAGAAAGAATTCTTTAAACTATAAATTAATTGCAAAATATATGTCCTTGTTTTCTTAACTGGTTTCAATCTCTCTTTGTTATAAGAGCATAAGGTTATTATAAGATATTATTTTAATCTACCTTTATTATAAGATAATACATATGTAATAGATTACTTTTAAACGTTCAGTTTAGTTAGAAAATCTTGGCATGAATAACAAAGATGTTGTTTCTCAAAGCCTGTGTTTTCATTTAATTATTGTATTACTGTAATTTTCTAGATGAGGCACAGACAGCATGTTAACAAATTGTTTTACTACAAAAATTACTGAGAAACCCTTGCCTGTTTTTCTAATGCCAAGAAATTGAAACTCTGAAGGTTCTCTCCACCAGGTTATCAGTAGCCTGAATGAGATACAGCTTCAGATGTAGACTCCAGGTAGTTTATTTAGACTGCTCCAGGTGAAGTTGAGATGTCTGTGAGTAAATGTTTAAAGCTTCCATTATAGCTGCTGGAGTCTAAAAGTTTCAGTCTCAAGCAAATGAATAGGTCCCTCCTGTGAGCAGAATCCCACACAAAAGTTATTTAGAATATGTTCCTTCTTTCCTTTCCAATTGAAATATAAAAAGTGCCCAGAATAAAGTCACATTTTAATATATTTTTGTCATTCAGGTCCTGTAGTTTTATTCTTTGGTGAGAGGCAGCACTTCAAGAAGCTGTCTACATAGTCATGCTCAAAGGGAGATGTGCAGACATTCACAAACTTCCCTGCTTAGAGGACAGTAAGAATAAAAGGGCAGCTTCTGTAGCCTGGTTAGACACTCTCTGCTGGTCTCAAATTAAAGCTACAAGGTCTGGATTTGAGGCTGGCACTGGCACCTGCTCAGTGGTTTCAGGGACTTTTGTGTCTCAGGAGGGATGCTGCACTTGTGAATTACCACACAGCAACAATAGCCTGCACTCATTGTTTGGGGAGGTTTCTGAGCCCTCTTGATTACTGGGATTTGTAATAAATTCAGAAGCAATCCCAGCTAGTCACCCAGCTGGAAAGTTACTGCTTTTCTGACCCTCCTGCTGTGACCCAGTCTCTGGCCAAACCCAGTGCCCTGGGTGCTATGAGGAGCCTGTTTATGCAATGCTGTAAGAGATGTTTGCCAGAGCAGTGGTTTTCAACAAGCTGTGTAAGCATCTTCCTGGAATCCAGCACATTAATCACGCTGCATTTTGCTCCTGGGGCAGCACGCTACAGGGGTGGATATGGAATCAATTTTGACAAAGGGGAGAGAGTTCAGGCTCAGGAACTCCAGCATTTTAGCATTTCCCAAGAACATTAGATTAGGCAGTTTTGTCCTTATGCTCCAAAACATGGATGTTTCGTGAAACAAATGTCAAAATAAGCTTCATTAGATTCATATACTACATTAATGAACTCCGATTAAGCAGAATTTGAAACTTGTAAACTTTACATTCAATTTTTTAACAGGACCCAGACACCTCTTTCAGCAGACAGAATGAACATATAAAATAACAAAGGCCAAGACATCCTGACTTGGTGGGGAACAGGTTCAAACTCTGCATAACTCTGCCCATAGCTGTTATGCACAGTAGTGTACCTAAGGCTCATGGTATTATCAGTTCCTCCCATGTCTGTTGACATTGCAAATTTTGATAACTTACAGCACCTGAAACAGAAATGGAATTTCTAAAGCAGCACAATTAATAATATTCTCAAAGAAAACTTCATGAGGCTTTAAAAAAAGCCTAATTTAAAATGTTCTTTTGTAATCACAAATTTCGCAGAGGACATTCTGTAATACAGAATTTATTCATTCACTTAAAATGCCCAAGATCTGCCAAACTATGAATTAATAATGATAGCTAGTCTTTTATGTCAAATCAATCTTACCACTCTCCCTCCTGGGGGGAAGTTCGTGATATTTTGTTATTTGCTTCAAGTGATTTCAGTGGACTTCAAGCACGCGAGCTCAGCAGTGGACATTTTGAACCCTGCACTGCCTTTCTCAGCAAGGTGGAGGGAGGTAAGTGAAGATACTGACATCTATTTGTTTGTGGGGATCTCTGATTGTTACTGTGTCCCTAGTGGGAACAATTCCAGTAACTTCAATGAAAGCAGGATCAAGGAATTAAATGGAGGGTGGGGGAAACATGACTTTGGGCACAAGACAAACTGAATGTTTATAGGCTGCAAAACAGAGCAAGGGGACAAAGATGAGGTTAGTCCTTTATCCAGGGCTGCATTTCAGAGACTGACCTATCCAAAGGGAAAGAGGACTTGTTTTCATTAACACAAATACAGTCTGCAGAGAATGAGAGATGCTTCTGTGTCTTCCCCTTTGATAAATGAATGGCAAAGGTTCAAACACACAAAACAAGTTTGGGAGAGTAAATCCCACACCGTAATCCTACTCCCCATCTCCCTTCACCCAAAAATGACTGCTGGACTCTGTTTAAGGACAGGATTTGTGGATTAAAGATTTGTGACCAGAGTACTCACTATTTTTATTTTTTCCCCTTGCAGTCCATATAACATAAAGTGTGGGCATAGCTGAGGTAACAAAGGCTGGGGAAGCCCCCAAAGTTTAGCTCATTCACAGTTTTCTGCCAAAGAATAGAGGTTCAGCCAAAGGAGGTATAGACAGCCCCTAGCCAGGGCTGCCTACAGACTTTTTCCTTAGCACATTGTTGAGAGGTAATGTTTGTGCCTGAGACACGAGGCAGCTGAGCTCAACCCAGAGCCCCTGTGTCCCTCACCAACACAACACACCTGCTTACAGCCCCCTACAACCTCATTTCCTTCACCACCACCCTAGGAACAACCACCCTAGGAACAACCTGGGATCCTCCCCAAGATGCTGCATCCCAGTGAGTGATCTGATGCTTCCCCTACTGCTCTCACACCCACCAGCACAGCCATCAATCCCTGAGAGAACAGGAGGAGCAGCCTTAAAACACAACACTGCAGCCAAGAAAAAATATCTGGGCATTTTTTACAGCATATTCTAGATCTGAAAGGACATGTTTTTTGCTTATCTGCCTTCCAAATAACCTGCTGCCTGTTCCTCATTAGTGCACATTAACACAAGCTGGGGAGACAACCTGGCATTACAAAGGATACTGAGGGATTATGAGCTTCTGTGGTTTGTAAAATGTAAATTTGCATTTAAGGGCAGGCAGGGGACATCAGATATCTCTGTTTCCCCTGCAGGGATTTTTGGAAATTGCTCCATATCAGATCATGCAGTGGAAAATGCTTTCAGGCCTGGAGCATGAGGTAAGGAGTCAACTGAGCAGCACAGAACACAAAGGCTTCAGACTCCTGAAGGGCTGGATGGAGCCTGACTCACCACAAGAGGGTTTGTTTAAATCACATTGGTGCTTTATTGATGGCACTTTCATACTCACAGTTGAAGTCCCTGGCCTGGTAAACATTTGATTTATTGTGAGTTTCACCACTGATAGAGAGCTGCTCACCACCCAGCTCTGGTGGATGTAGCCAAAGCTTCAGCAAGGCTTGACTGCAGGCTACCTTCAGGTACAGATGGCTCAGATGTTACCTCCAGTGCTGTTTTCTGAGCAGATAGGCAGAAATCCTCTAAGAGCCCTGACTGCAGGACAGAAGTTTTGCCTGTCCTGAGCTGAGATACTTAATTGGGTTTTTCTTCTATCCAATAATCTGTGGCAGGGCTGAGCAAATGTAGTCTTGAATAGGTTATGTGAAGAGTTTCCTGCCTCACTACAAGTAGATCATGCCAAGAGGTCCTGCTTTTACCTTCCTACCTATGTATGCAAATGAAGGATGTGTCTAACAGCAGCATGAATGCATAAATCTACTTTTATTCTCAATGCTCAGACATAAAATATTTGAGTTTTAGCACAAAGCTATTTTACTGTGGTCTAAGATATTATGTATTTCTTAGCATTTGATAGGGGCTGAGCATTTACCAGTACTCAGTTATAACTTTATAACTGATTTTGTGGGATCTCTCAGTAGCATGGCAGTGAAAGCTGTGGAATTTGGATTGCATGGCATACCCGAAATGTGCTCAGAGCACAGATATCTGCAGTTCCAAGGGGTTTGGTTCTTGGTGCTCAGCCAGTAATGAATCCCATCATATCCTCATCACCACACAAGGTGGTGAAGGCACCAGCTGTGCTGCAGGGTCAATTCACCAGGTTAGGTGGGAATCACCACCTCCAGCTTTGGCTGCAGGGGGTTCTAAACCACACAGGTTGAGACAAAAACCTTCTGCACACCTAATTCTTAATACATTCAGAACTTTTGTTTCCTTTTCATTTAGTGAGAGGAAAAGAAATGCGATTTGGCTGCTTGTCTGAGCTCAAGTAGCATAAATCACTGGTTGATACCCATAGTGACAAATGAGCATCTTGCTCTGTCAGAAGCAAACTCTGTGGGGAGTGACAGGTAGAGCTGAGCTTGCTTCAGAGCAGGGAGCCTCTGAAATTCCTTTCTCTCTGCTTTCCTATGAGGCTGTGCTGCTTTGAGGAAACATTTCTGAGGAAAGCTGTGAGTAGTGAGAAAGCACAGGCTGCACTTTACAATGCTGAATAATTCACACATCAGTATATGGACAGAAAGCTGTAAATTTTCTCATGCTTAAATGAAAGAAATTAACTGATACAGGCTCACTTATCTCCTGGACTCCATGTATGAACCTAGCCTGAAGAGATGGATACATAATTCCCATGTCAAGCAACAGCATTGCTACTGATCTAAAAGTATATCAAGAGAAGACATCCTTGTAATCCAAAACCAAACATAATTTACTGTTATACACCTCTATCATACTATTATTTTTTACAGAAAGTCAGATTTGCAACAACATTTAATAAATACAGTTCTTGACATTACCTGGATTGTCATATATTTTGGAAGAATTTCAAGCCTTACTTAACTTAGTTTTACAGTTGCTGCAATACACAGAGGTACCATGGAGTCAGAATTCCTCTAATCTCCTGAGACAAAACAAATGCCACAGGTAGCAGCCAGGTCCTTCTCCTCTGAAATGCCTCCACCATAGGTCAGTGCCAGGAACCAGAGCTGACCTGTGCTGATGGATTTTGACTCTGCTTGATGTTGCAATCCTATTCCCAGCACTCTTGTTAAAAATGATGGGCTCAGCTCAGCTCCTGAGTTTGTTCCAAGCTCAAGAGCACTTCTGTCCTCTACTAGAACCTGCTGTGGTCTCTGCTATGGTTTACTAAATTCACAAATCTGATTTCAATGTTTGTTAGAAATTGTTTAGAACTTCAAGTGGAAAACTTTGTGACAACTGACACAGCCTGGCAATAGCAGGGAGTAAGAACTCAAGACCCAGACTGAGGAATTAACCTGAAAGTATCATCATTCCATGGGTGTGTGTTATGAGTCCCTCTCCCTAATGCTGTCTAGTGGATCAGCTCTATACAGGAACAAAGGAAAACCATGACCCATGAAGGAAATAACATACAAAGGGAGAATTTATACCTCTATAAATCACTCCATTAAAAAGGTGAATAGATTTGGTCCTGTCTCCACAAATACATGGAATATTGTACAGGAATATAAGACTAGACAGGAATTCTTCCATTCTCATGCCCAGTTTCCCAGGCACAATTTAATCTGCTACTGATTTGTCTCCTTCTGGCTTTTCAGCTGACAAATCTGACTTTGCCTGTTTCTCATTCCATGATCTCCCTCTTACCACACAGAGGCAATTAACAACACAGAAGGGTGCTTGGAAAGAGATAATACAACTTCTTTCTGTGCTGTCTGGGGAGCTTTCCCTGTGAGTGGGTGCACTCTACCCAGTGAGGACTCCTCCTGCAAAACCCAGAGACAATAATGCCACTCTAGTTGGCATATCCAGATATCTTTATCTTCTAGATGGCCAGAAGGATCATCTCTGTAGATGTATTTATGATTATAGTCCATCCTTATGTAACATGATACACTGTAGCCATTGCTAATATCAACAGCTATTTCAGTACTTCATTTTCAAAGCACAGTGACTGCAAATTACCCTTGATTTGTTTGCATCAACAAACCTCCCCAAACACAAGTCAACATGTCCATCTTATTTTTCACTGCAGCCTATTTTTAATTCAGATTTTTTGAAACACTAACTTGCTTATTGCTGTCTTTGCACAGAATAATGTTCCATTATCATAGTATTTATATCAGAAAATACCAAAGGCTAAATTTGTAAAAACAAAGTTGAGTAACTTTGAATTGATTTGAATACACTTTGATTACCAACCATAAAATGTTGCTTATAAAATCGAATGGCCTGGAACTGCAACTTCCCATTTCCTGGTATCACAGATGTCCTGTTATTGTGTCTCATCAACAGACATGCCAACAAGGCAGCTACCAGACTTTATAAACTTTCTCCTAAGTCTGCATTGCCAGCTATTCTGACTGTGGTATGGACTACCACAATTACTTCCACCAACAAATGCAGTAATTTCTAAGATGTAGGAACCTGCTGGATATAAGCCAATATCCTTGTATTGGTAAATTAATAACAGTATATTAGATTCCTTAGCATGAAGGAAAGTCCAAAAATACTTATACTATGCCAAGTGGAAAGATATAAATTATCTTTCAGACTTACCTCTTTAAATTAGCATTTACAAACCAGGAAGGACTGGGTCCAGTCTAAGGATCACCAATACACATTTCAGTCTGGAACCCAGCAGTCAGGTATTATTGACTCAACTGAAACTCAAATTTGATGATCTTTGGCAGTTTTAAAAAGGAGGCAAATGACTAAAAGATGTGACTGGAGCCCCCACTTCTTATCTGCCCTTACTCTTGCCATGAGACCTATGTTTACTACTGGTTGGCTGAAGGCTAAAGTCTCTACAAAGTACCTCTTTTGCCTATTTCTACTGTCACTTTTGTAGAGTTCCCCTGTTTCTCTGTGTAATCAGATGCTGTGTGTTTATGAACCACTAGCACAGATCACTCCAGAAAAGAGACACTGCAGGACTTACATGAAACAGGACTCAATAGGATAAACTTTTGGTTCTACCAGATGGCCAATATAAAAATAAAAAACCCCATCACTGTGTGTTTGCCAACAGTTCCAGCAGGATAATATCCCCAGAACCTGAGTGAAGTAGTGGCTCCATGCCCACATGGTCCCTCCTGGCACTGCTGTGGTTCAAGAGTCACTGGGAGGCTGCTGCACAGTGTTCCACTGCCTTAGGCTGCAGCAGCCCCCAGGTACACACCAGTTCCAGAGGGCAAGATGCTCTGCTTGTTCAGAGCCAAAAATCACGGATGAAGAAACAGGAAAATACTGCTTAGCTCTTATCTGTGCCATATCTTGCTTGTAATTCAATAGAGAATTCAGGTTTTCAGCTTGGTCAGTTCAGTTTTGCCATAAACAATATATTCACTTTAAACTGTAGTCCCTTAAAGTGAAATATTAAAATAAACACATAACACTAGTTTCTTCCAAGCTATGACTTTACCTCACTTAGTAGTTTCACAGCCACAATTCCTTCCCCTTCCTCAAAAACTAATCTTGCTGCTAGAGATTGATTTTATTCTGTTATTTCCTAATATTCTGGGTAGTCAAAACCAAAGTGTTTTCTGCTTGGCTTCATTCTTCTGTTCTTGAATTAATGTAATCTTTTCCAGAGGTAAACATCATGACTATTTAATAAAAATTACATCTATATTGAAGGGCAAAGCCAGGCATTTTGACAACAAAGCTGGTACCTCAGGACACAGTATAACAAATGAAATTATTTAACCACAAGAATTTGTTGTGGGATCTTGCAGAGAATATGAATAGGGGCTTGAAGATCATTTCACTCATTTCCCATAGGAAACAGATCTCAACTTAATAAAATTGTTCTTAACAAAAAGAGAATAACAAATGAGGTTTTACTGACAGACGGAGAAAATACTGCTTGTAATTTATTTTTGACACAGATTCAAAACTAAAAGGCAAAAGAGCATTTCCTTTGTTTATGAATACAAACCTCACTTTATTGAGATTCTGGTGTTTTTAATAGATAGGTCAAAACAAGTTTAAATTATTCCCTGCATTTTTTATGGTGCATTGTTTTGCATTTGAAATTGAGCAGGAAAATCATTCCAAGGAGAATGGCAAGGCAAGTTGTTTGCCTCTGACACAGGGAGAATTTTGTGGTCTGACAAGAGTCTGTGTGCACATCCTTGATATCACCAGCCCCCACTGCTTTCAGCCACTGGCATGAACTTCAATGAGGAAATAATTACTAAATAAAAGTATAATATTTAATAATTAATTTTCAAGTATGTTGGATTATGATAGTAAAAATACTAAGAACAACTAGGATCAGCTAAACTACCTTCTGTCTTAAAATTCCTTAGGTAGTCCTAAGACAGAGCATCCATCAACATGGAGAGTAAAATGGAAGTGGGACATAAGAACAGACAGAATGATTTGACAGAATGATGTGTTTGCAAAATGTAATAATTTAAGATGTATTATAGGCAAAAAGTGTTTTGTACAGCTAAATTATGGCAACTGTCAACGTATGTAAATTTAAGTGAGCATACACAAAAAAGATACTTTAAGTTACATGGCAAGCACACTTCTGAAATATCCTTGTCCTTCATTTCTTTCTTCATTTCTTATGTGAACTTGATTACACAGATACATAATTTAATCAATTGGAATTCATAAATTGTCATTAAATATCAGTTTGGAAATATTCAGTCTACAGTGGAGAAGTTCCATTCACTAACATTGATTATAAATAGATATAAATATATTATAAATAGATTATATAAATATTATAAATAGATTATAAATATATTAATAGAATAACATTTACATTACTATAATATAGAACAGAAAAGTCAGAATTCTCACATGAAGCCAACCTGAAGACAGAATAAAATTTAAATTAATTACATTTTCTCGAAGATTTTTTCCATGGGCTACAACAAACATAGGACCAGGGTGGATCCCCGAAAGAATTAGGCAATAAGCTACAGTTGGTGCTGCTTTACATGATTAATGTCAAAATCTGAATGACCAGAACCCAAACTCAGTCTCTGCCTAGCCTCTAGTGCACTGAGAGCTGTTTTCAACCCCATCATTTCTCGTGTGCCTCAACCTGTCTCAGCAGGGATGTAACTTCCATCTGAGCTCTCCTAGGACACGGGAAGGATTTCCACATACACTGTTCAGAGTCCTGACGAGAGTTGAAGTGTTCTCAGAAATAGACACAAACTTTGAATTACCAATATGTTGCTAATCACTTGCTGTCAACCACAGTTTAGCACACAGTAATTTTCTGTGATTGGGGAGTCTGTAATCCCAAACTGTCTTCTGCCTGAAGGCAATCAAACCTTTTCTAAATGAGTTTTCTAAATGAGACCCCTTATTACTAAGATAAAAATTGTTTTAGGAAGGGGCCAGACTGAAGCAGAAAGACTGAGGGAATTGTCAAATCAAGCTTAGGTTACAGCATCACTGAAGCCTGTGATTCTCCTGGGAGAAGCTGTGGCACTCCTTGAGAAGCAGAGCAATCTGCTCTGCAGTTCTTGGCTACCTTATTTTGCATCAAGGAGTTTCTTGGCTGTGACAGAGACAGAAGTGAGAAGGTGCCATGGCAGTCATGCTGTGTCACCCTTCTGCTTTCTCCCTCTTTTTCTGGTCAAGTGAATATTTGAGTAGTTGATATAAAATCAAAGGATTTCAGATAGACTCAGCTGCAGAAAACAGAAATGTTTTACACAGCTGCATTTGTCTCCCCTCAGCTGAAACACAAAAACCTCTGTTTGTGATCAGTCCTACTCTTATCCAATGTGAAGAGTAAACCCAAAGTTCCCAATCACTGTTAATGATGTTTTAGGAGAAGCATTCCCCGTTAGAGGAGTCATTATATCTGCTGTGTTCAGAAGGGTCAGGGGCAGAGGGAAGACAGAGAGCAGCGTTCCCTCATGCAGGAATGAGAGGAGAGTTCAGGAGGCACTCACAGGAATGTCTGTGAAGCCCAGAGGGGGCTGAAGTGTCTGTGTTGTGGTATGAATTAAAGCTAAATAAACTGTGATGTCTAGCTCTTTACCCAAGGCACTGTCCAGAGCAAAAGATTTACCCTCAAGGAAATGTAAGGTAAAGATTTTTGAATATTTCACAGCTGCAGAGTATCACAGACATTCCATGTTTTCTGGAGACATTTGAAACGTTCATTTGAAATTTATGAGTCAAGCAGCTTGATAACCATTGTATTAAAATAATTAAGTATACTGGACAAAATATAAAATTAAAATCTCAGAGAAACTGGAAAAGGAATAAAGTGCTTTCAAGTTCCTGGCCATATTTAAGCACAGCAGGTAGAAGTAGGATGAAGTTCTTTTGGGAGATGGGGGCTTCAATTTCACTGGTTTATAGTAACAGGCACTCAATTACTTGTAGAATTCATTTCAGAGCCATATTAGAAGCTGAAAGGGAGAGTAGGGAAGCACAGTCTGAAGAAGAATTGTACACTGGGTACAATTTGATGCACTACTAAATTTCATCAGTTATCACCTGGAAGGGAAAAATATATTTATTAATAGATCAAATCAAAGGGTAGATGAACATCTTGGGTCCAATATATCGACTGCCAGATTGCAGAGAGCAACTGTGATTTCAGCAGCCCACCAAGATGACTTTTGTTAAGTGGCATCAGAAAAACATGGTTTTAGAGACAAAATATCTTCACTGTTCCAGCTCCCCAGAGAAAAATGTACAGAGAGTGCATAATTGCCCTACATGACCTCCTTAATGCAGGCTGGGAAATGGCTCTGGAAACAAGGCACACTTTGGGCAGGCTACTGCATTATTCCTTTTAGGAATGATCTCATCATCTAGTCAAAAAGAAATGTAGCCTGAGTGTTTCTGGAAACTGAAATTCTCTCAGTGCAGAAGGGTTGTTTGCTATGGGGATTAAAACATTATCTCTCTGAGGAATTTTTACAGAAAAAAATACTGATAGAATTCTATACTTGAGCAGGACCAAGGAGTGTTGAAACTCCAAGGGAAGGCCAGGAGTGAAGTATGTTGGCCAACTTCAGATATAAATACAGAAATGAAAAGTCAAGGTTGAATGAAACCCTGTAACATGTTAAAAATGACATCATAGCCTCCAGGAAAGCTCATTAAAGTCCCATCTTTCATCAAAATTTGGAGTAGAAGGCAACACAAAATGGGTGCATTCCATCATTTCTGTCAGCTGACATTGATGGCTGCTCCTCATGGTCAGAAATGGTGCATTTGACAAATTTCTGCTGTTTACACTTGATACAAACCAGAATACACTTGTCACCAATATGATGCTTGAAATTGAGAACTCATGAATATACAAGTTTCATTTATGATTAAAGATGCTTGCAACATGACAGTTTAAGTAGTATCTATGTGAGATTTTTTTCTAAAGGTGTCTAAAAAGCAAAGCAAAAAAGCTCTATTAGTAACAACTTTTGAAAAGAAGGCAACACAAACGTTTTATTTACTCAATGTCAGGAACTAAAGGTTATGTCACTCCCCAATTTGGTGAGACATATTTTTTTCGTTATATCAGATAGACATCAGCAGTAAATTGGGTCCTCCAGATTCATGTTGATGTTTAAATCTAAGAAAAGTTAGGGTAGTGGTTTTAGCTTTCCATGGATTCTTGAAAGACAAGGATGCATCATTCCTTTCATCCATGCTTAAAAAAAGAACCAAACCAAAAAGCCCCAGTGGCAGTGCTGTACCCCAGAATTGGTTGAGAGTTGTAAATTCTTATATTCTTCTCATAGTGTGATACTTGATGTCTAAGACCCAGAAAAGGGCAAGATTTTAGATTCATGTCATATGCCTACTTAGAGTATGGTGAGTTGGCTCCTAATTTTGGTAACAACTCCTAAGTCTAGTAATTCAACAGTGGAGTGATGGATTCTACTTCAGTGTTAAGTTCATTATCTCAAGACAGTTCTGATGACAACTGTATTCTTGATAGGATTTAATCAGTCTGCTCCCATTAAATCCCTGGAACAGCATTACTTATACATATGGCACATGTTTAATCTCCTATGATTAAGTGACTCCCAAAAAAGCAGAGAGATATCTAAATGAAGAAGAATTGAAGGATTATTATTCTTCCAGCAGGGTGACAGGTCTCTCACATCTCCTGATCTTTTTATATGGCAGTGCTGAGTGGTGGTGTTTGGCTTGTCAGATTTCTCTCTGGGCTATAGAATGGGGAATTGGGCTCTGACTCAGCAGAAGGAGCCAGTTGAGTCATTTTGATACCATCAGACTAGTCTCTAAACCCTCAGTCTACTCTTCTCTGAAACATCTTCTCCTCAAAGGAAAGGAGACAAGAAAAATCCAAAAAGCCACATAAACAAGTCACCAAGAAAACTTGAGAAGCAGAGTGAGGTATTTTTCTTCCAGACAGCATTCTGCATCTCATATGTTGTAGACAGAGATGGATCAGTGGGTGTGAGTGGACAGATCAGGTTTTATTTCTTCTGGAAGTCAGAAGGGACCTACAGCATATGAAAACCAAAGAAAGCAGGCAAAGCACTCAGGCACTAACAGGTTCAGAGATTAAAAGGTTAAAGTTAATTAAGAGAAACTACTGAAGTTACCTTGACAGAACAATATGGTTGCAAAGAGACAAATACCCCATGGTTGGCTGCTATTTGATGAACTTTGATGCACTCTAAGGTTGCACCATGGATGCACAGACTGCAGATGACTCTCAAAGAACCTGGAGTGATGCTGAACATGCAGGCACCACATCCAGGGACTGTCTTTTGCTGTTCTCTGAAAGAAGCAATGTGTAAGGCTGTGGAAGTGAACTGCTGGGGGGAAAAAAGGGAGTTAAACAGGATTTTTGTGCAAGACTAATCAATTTTAGAGGAAAGTTACTACTAGTGCAACCTGCAACTCACTGCTTAAGTGAGCAGACAAGGAGAATAATTCACAGGATATTCAATTGTTAAAAGAGGATAAATAAACACTAATTTAGCATAAAATCAAGATGCAAAGAACAAAATTAATCAAGGCACTCAGGGATAAGAGGAGATAAATGTGCTAATTTCCTGTATAACAATGTTACTGACCTGTGTAATAATAGGAATTAAAATGCATTTTTGAGCATAAATTCCTCTTTCTGTAAATAAATGAAACTTGGTGAGATCTTCAGGACTGGAATGCTGCTTCTTCTCCTATTACCTGCTTAGGAAGGTATGAGTGGAGAAAGGGGGAGGCAGAATATCATTCTATGTCAGAAATTATGTCATTTGCTGGAATTACTTAGAGCTCAGAAGTAAACATTTATTTACTCTTTACAAGCTAAAGAGTCCTACCTATACAGGTAGGACAGACTGCCATAGATCAAAGATGAGCAGAAGCTGGTAAGTCTCACACTATGAGCAAGAAAACATGTAGATTACTGAGCCATGCAAAATAAGGGAGGTGAGGCTGTGGAGTTGATAGTCATTAGTAATAATTCACAGCAAAGAAGAAGAATCATCCAGTAGTCAGAAAAAAAAGTACTTACATGATAAGCTGCAAAATTGTTATTAGAAGAGTAAAAAAAATAAAAGAGGAGGAAAAGAGGAACAGAGGAGGATGGAGGATCCTCCCTTGTCACAGATCAGTTTGTTGATGTCTGATCTCTTCAGTCTCTGCAGCTGCCAAATTGTGACAGAATAAAGGCAACTTCAGTGTCACATCCTCACTCATCAACATTTGGCTCCTTGCACCTGAGCCAGCTTGTTTGCACCTTGCCAGAATTTTTCGAAAGCACTGCAGAAAAGTCTTGCAGCAGTTGCTGCTGTTCAGAGCACAGCTGTTGCCTAAAACAAAAAAAAACCCAAAAAAACAAAAACAAAATTGATATTAAAATGTGAACATGGGGAATAATGCTCCAAATCATCATGTATTCAGACTTTTACTACTAGCCTGTTCAGAGTGAGCTCTGAGTGATGCTGCACAGCTTTATGTAGATACAACTTCAAGTGCTCATGATTTGAGCACATCTGTTCTGCATCTGTGAGCTCTCTGCTTTACATGAGCAGTTTCACAGAGTCAAAAATGTGAGGACAGCTTTGATCACATCATTTGGAGGTAAAAAACCCAAATGGAAAAGCATGAGTAAAAATAAAGTTCAAACAGTTAGTACTCTGTGACTGTAAAGGAAATCACTCCAGCTAAAAATTCAGACTGAGTGCTAAAATGAGATAATGGCAAAAATAATAATGTTAAAAAATGTTTCACAAGCTTTGGGAAGGAAGGAAGGAAGGAAGGAAGGAAGGAAGGAAGGAAGGAAGGAAGGAAGGAAGGAAGGAAGGAAGGAAGGAAGGAAGGAAGGAAGGAAGGAAGGAAGGAAGGAAGGAAGAAGGAAGGAAGGAAGGAAGGAAGGAAGGAAGGAAGGAAGGAAGGAAGGAAGGAAGGAAGGAAGGGAAGGAAGGAAGGAAGGAAGAAGGAGAGGAAGGAAGGAGAGGAGGAAGGAAGGAAGGAAGGAGGAAGGAAGGAAGGAAAAGGAAAGGAAAAGGAAGGAAGGAAGGAAGGAAGGAAGAAGGAAGGAAGGAAGGAAGGAAGGAAGGAAGAAGGAAGGAAGGAAGGAAGAAGGAAAGGAAAAGGAAGGAGGAAGGAGGAATAAGGAAGGAAGGAAGGAAGGAAGAGAAAGGAGGAAGGAAGGAAGGCAGGAAGGAATGAGGAAGGAAGGAAGGAAGGAAAGAAGAAGAAAGGAAGAAGGAAGGAAGGAAGGAAGGAAGGAAGAAAGAAAGAAGAAAGAAACAAGAAAGAAAGAAAGAAGAAGAAAAAGCAAGATAAGCTAAAGAAGAAAGAAAGAAAGAAAAGAAAGAAAGAGAAATATTGAGGAATATAAGTTAGGACCATAAAACTAATAACAGATAAAGGCACAAGGAAAATGACAGGAGGATCAGGAAAGTTTTGGATAAAAGTAATACTGTGCAAGTAAATTTGAAACAAAGAAATATGTAAAGAAGTAAGGTTTTTTAAATAGTAAATAGTAAATTGTAGACTATTCTACAGAATTGTCTACAGTATAGAGGAGAAGTTTTTCTTTTGGACCTGATAGAGCAGTCAATATGTTGTGATGGCAGCATATCTAGTGATGACAATGTTGTATTTTCTCTTCTGAGAATGAGTCAAGAAATATTAAAAAGATGCTATTGAAATTGTATATTTTTATATCTGTAGATCTGATGGCTTGCATCAGAGAGTTTAAAATATTGCTTGAGCAGCTCTCTGTATCCTTAGAACTGATAGTTTTATTTTTCTATAAAACTTAAAATCATAAGCTTGTTTCAGAAAGCTGAAGGGAAGCCAGGGCTATAAGAAAATATGAAAAAAAGCAAAGTAGTGAATGTGATGGGCCTACTGGGCCTTTCAGCTCTAAAGAATGGCCAAAGAAAGGAGGGTGGTAAAATAATTTCTTATTGCCTAGGATACATTGAAAATAGGTTGTGCTAGTTAACTTGATTTATTCTCTCAATGAAGTAATAAATTTGATTGAAACAGTAATAGAGCTGATACAAGCACAGAGCCTTCTACAACTTCTGGCCACATTTTCATTAGAAATATAATTATTACAACATTTTAAAATAGCATCTTATTTGTGTGGTTTTAAATCTGAATTGGAAACTGAATGGGAGGATGTCTAAATACAACTGGACAATGAGCACGATACTATTTAGCATTTTTCTTAAAAACTTCCAGAGCAGATTGACAGGTGAGATGAAACTGTGTCATAAGCTGTGAAGATGATCCCCCACAGCAAGTCTGACATTAAAACCCAAGGAAGTGGAACACAGGCCATGTTCACCATGGCTGAAGATGATGTGGAGGATGATGTGGAGTCCACAGCAGACAGACATGAAGAGTTCTTGCTGTGATTGTTCTATGATGGTTCCAAGTATTTCCTCTCATTGGAAAACGTGAACTGTTAAAAACTACAGGTGAATTTTACAAGGAGAATTGCACTAGGGTGTGTCTTGGTTTGCAGTGCAGGATGTAACCAAGGGTGTGTTTTCTATCACCATCTGTTGAAATCGGGTGGGCAGTGTCCTTTATCTTTGCCACAACCCATCCTTCCTCCAGGAGATATTTTCTGTTAATGGTCCATAGAGTCCCACTACATGACTGATAAAATTACATCATCCCATAGAGAGATGCTCCACCCAGGGGAGAAGCCAAGCCTTTTCTACCTAGATAAAATCTGAGATTTAGAACATCAGAGCAGCCTTTTCACTGGATTTCCACAGGAAGACCAGGCTCGTCTTTATCACCATTGGACCTTCAAGGAAAACTGCACCCTTCTACAGGAGCACTGCTTCAACAGAACCACATCTGTCACTGCAGCAGGGTGCAGCCACCATTTAATGGGACTGCTACCAACACCCTGACTGAGTGACGGGGTGTCAGGTTGTATTCTGACTCTGACAGTGTTTTGTTTTTTGTATTACTGCATGTTTATTTTAATTTTCCTAGTAAAAACCTGTTGTTCCTATTCTCATATCTTTGCCTGAGAGCCCCTTATTTAAAATTTATAATAATTTGGAGGGAGTGGGTTTGCATTTTCCATTTCAAGAGAGATTCCTGCCTTCTTTAGCAGACACTTGTCCTACAAACCAAGACAGTGGGACACCATGGATGTGAAAAAAAAGTAATTTCTTTCAAGAAGGATTTTGTTAAAGGGCAGACAGTATGGAGAAGGAACATGGCAAGGATGAAAAGATAGAAAATTTTTCTTCATACTGATACAATCAAAGAGCTCTGCTGGCTTAGATTTATGCAGAGAAGATTAAGGGGAATGGCTTCATGTAGATTTGTAAGTACTGACATAAGAACAAAAATCTCCTAATAAAGTGTGTCCTTCAGTACAGCAGTCTGAGACATAATAATAACTGTTGGGTGGAAGCTCAGGTGAGAAGCATCAGAGGAGACAAAAAAAATGTGTTAAAGATACTTTTGCAGGAGTTTAAATGTTTAAATTAAATCTGTTTTACAGAGAACAGGACAGAGAGGGCTGAGCCCACCCTGAGCATATGTCAAGAGAGCTCCAACCCAGTTTCTCATGAACTGGGCAGTTGGGCAGGCAATCTGTGAGCTCAGCTGGTCACCAGGGAGTGACCTAGCCTTGGGCCAGTGGAGAGTGTACCAGGTGGAAGGCAGGAGAGCTACAGCTTTGGTCTCTGGTCCTGGGTCCTCATTTTTGCCTTTCCCACAAGAAATCAATTCAGGAAGACTCCATTTTTTTTTTTTTTTTTTTTCCCATTCACTCACTTTCTAAAGGACTTGGTGAAACAGAGTCTGGATTAGGCTACAACACATACCAATTATGATTAAGCCTAGCCCAGTTACAACTAAAGGTAAAACAGGGAAAAAGACAAGTGGACAGACTGAACACAACTGTCTGAGGAAAAAAATATTAGAAAAATAATTCTAAAGAATAAAATCCATCTTCTATCTAATTTTCTCCACACATGCAGAATCTTTTCAAACTCTTCCTGGAGAGTGAAAGCAAATGGAAGGTTAAAAATACGGAGATATGTTTCCCTGATGCAGGAATGTCTCACATTAGCATTAATATAAATTACCCATATGCTTCACAGTCTGAACAGGCTCAGTGTTTAAATTGACTCCACGGGAGCTGTTAGGAACAGAGCAAACTGCACAAGAGGCTCCTGGAATACCTAATGCCACAGGATAGTAACAACTTCCTTTATTTTCTTAGGACCCCCATGAAGGTAAATATGTATCTTGGAACAGGAATCTAAACATATTATCCACACACACTGGAGGCAAAACTCTTTTTTTTTTAAGGATGGAGACCATATGTAAAACCTACTGAAAATGGAAAATAGAAGATATATTTTAAAATTGCTAATTTAGCTGTGAGATGTCTTTTTTAGATATGTCAGTTATTGTCCAAAGCCTAAAGTGATTTTTTTTCTCTCTTCTAGGTCTTTGTTTTGTGGATTTTTTTAGTTCAAATAGACCTACTCAAAAGCATGACAGTGTTTGGAGGAATATTTCCATGCTACTGTAGACAAATTATCTCATGATGCAGATTTCTAGATTGGTAAAACACTCTTACATGTTTCTGTCTTAAAAAACTTGTACTTATTCAAATTCATGTATTCTGCTTATAAAATTAAATCAGTTGCTTCTCAATAGAAACATGTTCTTTCACTTTTTTTTGGAACAGCTGTATGGAAAAAAGTAAATAAGTGAAATGATGTATTTTAATTTTGTTTAGTTATTCAACCAATAAATGTTCATTGCTTGACTATTCCTGAATGAATGCATTTTAATTGTAATGCTCCCCAAGATATTAATATCATCAGTGTGCTAGAGCAATAAACTTCATAGACAGATCTACTATCCATTATTTTTGCATAATATTTTAATTAATTTTTTTAATACTAATGAATGCAAATGAACAAATTTTTATTTTTTTTGTAACTTCCATCACCTACACAGTGTCAGGAAACATATTTCATCCAATAAACTCTAGGGCAAATTGATTTGTGCTACAAGAAGATGTGAGCCAAGATCTGTAAATATCTAACGTAGATTTCTTGCTATTTTTTTATTCCTATAAGGCAACTGGAGTGTGAGCTTGGTGAAATCTTCCTGGCTTCACAAGTTCCTGTGTTGGCAACAGTGGATTGAATTTAATCTTTTTATTTTAATTTAAATCAAAGCCACAAGTGTAAATTAATCTTGGTTTTGCAAAAATTCATCCATTGATTCCCCCTTCTCAGCTATCCTTGCTGGAGTCATAAGGTTGGTTTTCTTTCTCTGAACTAAGAATACTGACTCTTACTGATGCTGAGCAGGTAGAGATGCTCAGTAAGAGCACTGTGAATGCTACTGAACATCCTGAGCACTGGAACAAATCCATATATATCTTAATTGTAAAATTACTTCTTCATCTGAACCTTCTTATATCCTTGAATATTTCTGTAGAATTTGGCATAAAACTGGTCTTGCATAGTCTCATGTGTATTTGCAGGATTGGGGCCGTAGAGAATAACCCAAATCAGAGCATTATTTTTAATTATACTCTACTATATGAATAAGCCCTCAGTAGTCATTATTAATTTTAGATGAAGCAAAACATTAGTTCAAGTAAAAATCTCAACTGCCCTTGCTGCACTGGAGTAGTTTTTCAATTAGGGAAATATTTGATCCATTAAAGTGAATGCTAAATATGATATAGATATCATAAACACACAGTACTACACTGAAAAATACTTGCAGAAAATGAAAGCTCCCTTTCAACTCCAAGGGTGTAAAAGATTTATTAGCACTTTAGAAAACTCTTATTTTAAATTCTCTACAAATTTCCTTCAAATGTAGATTGTTTTATTTTCTGTTGTGAAAATTCAAATATGTGTTGCAGGTGCAGACAGTGTGTGTGATCCCCTCTAAAAATAAAGCTAGACTCATTCCTTTGATAAAGTTCTTTTCCTCTGTGCAATCACCACCCCCAAATGTACATGCATGTAATACAGTGAGAACACTGCCTTCCATACCCAAATCTGTTCCTGTGTGAGGGAGAGGCATTTTCTCACAAGACAGATACACCTCTGCAAGCTGCTGCATATCCCACTGCAGACATGTATTTAAATATATTCTTGAAACTAATGTGTCAATTGCTCTAAATTTCTCTATTGAACTCTTTTTGTTGAGGGCAAAACCGACAGAGCTACAGAAAACTGTCTTCAGTTGGAAATTCATCCTCCATTTAGGAAGCCCAAAAGAAATCTTGCAGTATGCTTGGCAATTCAACTCATGTTGCTTCATATTTCCTCACAGCTTGCTGAGAATCTTCTTTTTTTAAACTGATCAAGCTACTACCAGAATCAAAATCTTTGTCCAGATCCTTAAATACAGACATACAAAGTACAGATTTGAAACCTAACAGATTTTAGTCTTACAAATTCACAGATTAATATCAGTTGGAAGGAGTTTCTGGATACTAATTAGTTCAACCTCCTGCTCAGAGCAAGGCCATATTCAAAGGTGGATCACCTTGTTCAGCTAATTTTTTATGTCTCTAATGATGAAGATTTCACCTGGCAATTAGGGTTATGAATACAAAGTTTTAGAGAAAAATATTGTATTTTATTAGACCAGTAGATATAGCTGAAATAAATAGAAAAACTCTCAAACTCTTCAGAATTATGTGGATAAACTGGCATTTTGAGTCAATCCAGCACTGTTAATCACATCAAAACCATCATTAACAACAGCATGAACGTTCAAACTGTTGCCTTGAGATGAAAATTAGCATTTCAAGGATCAAGGCAAGGTTTTGGATCATGCTCAGACCTTGCCAGCCTTGACACAGCACTAGAAGGAGGGTCATGAAAGGCTTTGGAAATCAGCATTTTTGGTGATAGGACTCGTGCTCCTGTACTGAAGAACTGCTGTCTCTTGTTCCCCAGCAGTTTCCCCATGGTAGAAGAGGACAGTAAGTTGTCAGAACCCCTCCTGGGCACTGCCTTGTGTCAGTAAATCCCCTCAGATGCCACCACACGGAGGGTTATGGCCAAAGGGAAACTGTAAAACTTTCTGAATGATGTTCTATTACATGAGATCCCTGTGTGCATTCAGATTCAATATTCACTGCAGCAATCTGAATTGCCTTGATCATTGGCATTCGAGTGGTATTCCCTAATTGTGCCACCTTAATGCACTATTCTGCAGAATCACTGCAATACCATAATGAGGTATGCTAAGAACCTGTGGAATTTAGACTGCACTAAGTACAGCAGGGCCCTGCAGCATGGGATCAGACTGCTGGAACTCCCTGAAGTCTCTGGTCTTACTAACACTTCTTACTGAGAGTGCTAAAATGCTAAAGTGTTATAAATATCCCTCAAATGCTGTGATTTCTAAACTGTGTGTTTGCTTTTCTGGAAGGGGAAGTTGCTGATTCACTGAAGAGGGATTTGGAAAATTTAATCCCTCAAAATTAAATGTTCTCCAAAGTACATATTCATCTGTCCAAGGCAGTTTAATCAAGAATGAAACAGTAAGAAGGTGTTTCTTAGAATGTGAATGCTGGGAAATTACTCAGTTAGGGAATCAGACTGGTACCAGGTGGGGCTTCTCATCCTGGTTTAAAAGCTGTCCTGCAGAGGCCATGGGATGGCTGGTGTGATGCTCTGACTACCCAAAGTCTCAGAGAGAGCTGTAATGTGAGATCCCATGCTGAAGGAACATGAGCAAGCAGAACACCAGCTTGTTTAACACCTAGCACTGAAGGATAATAAAACTGTCTTTTTCTCATGCTTAGTTTTAACTTTCTGATTTATCTATCAGACTGTACAGCTGGATGGGGGCTCCAGGCTGTGGACTCCTGAGGGGTTTTGTATCCATGTGCAGTTCCATGTGCCCAGATAAGAACTTAGTCTCAGACATCACCTGTAAAAGGTGGCTTCAGCTGATGAACTGTTGGTATCTGTGGCCTTTCAAGCAGTCCTGGGATCTTCTTTCAGTCCATGAGCAGAATTCACTTTTCAGATATCAATTATCCTAAAATAGACACCTATATTTGGTCAGATGAATTTCCTTGTATTCAGCAGAAATTGGATTTTAGGATGACACAGACATAAATGTCACAGACATAAATGTCTTAAGAGAAGTGAGTACCCCAAGCGTTCATTTTGTTATACACCTGTTACAAATGTAACACAAATGATACCCAGTTTGGATCCTAATTTAGCATCTGTATCAGGACTACAAACCAATGGTATTGTCCCAGTATAGAATAATTATGAGAGTAAATTTAGGCTGGTTCAGGCTTACCTCTTATCTGAGGTAAGATGCTTAGGGAGGCCTGAAAAGAAGAGCTGACACATGCCTTTAAAATCATATCTTAGGCCATATTTCAGTAAGAAAAAAATTACTTTAATCCTGTCCCGTCCAGTGGATGAAACCCCTGTGAAGAATGAGCACAATGGGTTATTTGCTTCCTGTTTAATAAATTTGATTCAAGCTATCACTGTTAAAAATGTTCACTGATACTACTTTCTGTCAGAAACATAAAGTTCCAGAAGGAATTCATATTAGAGCCTTGAACCTAGAACTTCCAGTTAAGCCCCCTGATCCTGGGGTTCTCCCTTGTTTGATCAGAAGAAGCTTTGAAACACTTGGAAAATAATTTTTTTAAAAAATTGAAACCTGAATATTTCTGTTAAAATGAAGTACCTTTTTCTGCTTTCTCCAGTTCAAATTATTATTCTTCTTCTTTATGAATTACCCAACTACAGGGACTGATGTCATAAAGAGCTGGAGTTCTGTGATGCTCATCTGAGAATCAGACAGATTTATTTAAATGAAGATATTACTGCAAAACAGAGGATGTCTTTCAGATAATAACTTTTCTCAGATCCTGCACAGAGATAGAATTTTCTAATCCATTTAAATGATACTGGTCTGGTTTCAGGCATGGTCCATATGGCAGTTGTTACTGTAAATATTGCTTTCATCTTTTTTTCCCCTTTACAATTCCAGTCTCATGGCTTGGCATTTAAAGATTTTTCACCTGCCTTCTCTACCTGCTATAAGTCCCATTACCAGTAGCAATGATTATGAGCCAGCATTTTGTGTACTTTCATCAAGGTTTATCATAAACTTTAAAAGTGGTTTTCCAAGGAATCCCCCAATATAATTTTCTCTTCCAGATCAGGTTTGCAGTCTCTGATGACAGTTTCTAAGCCCTGTGGAAGCCAATGGCTACACCAACCTCAGGAGAGGGCAATGGTCATTGAGGGTTCATTTCCCACCAAACACTGACCCAGTGTGCACCACAGCTGCAATGATGATTATGATCAATAAAGTAATATATGTGTTTTAATAACTGAAATTAATGTAATGTAATCCACTGCACTAGATAGTAAAATCACAGAAAAGAAAAACAAAACAAAACAAAACAAAACAAAAAAAAAAAAAAAAAAAAAAAAAAAAAAAAAAAGCAGATCATGCCCCAATGGGTTTATAACCTTACAGAAAATCAAAAGATTGCAAATAGATATTAACAGGTATGAAAAACTTTTGGTGCCTCCAGTGCATCAACAGCCTAACTGCTCCCAAATGATTTTTATTCCTGTTATGAAATTCAGGTGAAACTCATAGGAAATCAAGGTTAAATATCAGCCTGCAGTTCACCTAGTCTACCCCTGCCAAAGGTAGAAACCCATATTTATACCATTTATATTTTATATTTATGCCATTCCTACCCTTACCCAGACATATACACTGTCTTGTATGTATTACAGCTGAGCAACCAATTACAGAGTTGTATTAACTTTATTACTTCATGCTTTCTCCTGGTGTTTAATATGAACTTTGCATACCAGAATTCATCATAGAGATGAGAAATAGATTTTTCCATATTCTTGACAGCAACCTTTTCCAAATCCTATAGTGGCTTGAGTTGGAAGGGACCTTAGAGGTTGCCTAGTTTCAACCTCCCTACCATGAGCAGAGACACCTTCCACTGGACCAGGTTGCATTGGAGGTGCTCTTGGGTCCCCTCAGAGCTTCTCTTTGAGGCTGAATACCCTCAAACAGAGGTTCTCTGAGCATCTTCATGGCCTCCTCTGAACTCACTCCAGCAGGTCCATGTCCTTCTGTACTTGGGGGTCCCAGAGCAGAGTGCAGTATTACAGTGGGATGCATTTGCTAAATGACCAGAGTCATCCAGCATCAGTACAGCTAATGCACCATTTGTCATAGTCACAAAGATGTAAAGTACTTTCACACATTTGGTTTAATTTGGGAGCTGAATACTTTAAGAAGTCATTCTCTGAAGGAAAGGTAAGACCCCAAGGAACCCCAAACATTTGGAATTACATAATTGAGTCATACTTTCATCACCTCCCTTGCTGTGTTAGTGCAACAGGGATAAGCTGTCTTACTAGAGCACATTAAGCAATCCTTTGAATCTGGATAAAATATGAGAGATGTCTCTATCATACATTATGATCAGGAAACCAAACTCCCTGGAGTTATCTTAAAATATACCTGTGCACCTTCATCAATCTTACTTTGGAAATATTATACCATTTTTCAAGATTTCTGAGCTTTGGTTTGTGTATCAGTTAGGTCTAGAATCGCATCAATTTTCTCTGTAAGCAAATTATTATGACCAATGGCAAATTTTGCACTAGAGACACTTGAAAAAATATTTTGGGTTTATTAGTAATGACTGAGTCCATTGCAGGCTCAAGTGTTATAGTGTTAAAAGACAAAAAAATTATGTGAATTTTTAGAATATCCCAAACACACCCAGCCATGTCTAAAAACTGCTTGCTTGGAACAGTGAACAGCTTAGGAATAACAGTGCTTAAAACAGAATCAGGAATCCAGAGAAATTAACAAAAAATCTTCCATTACTTTATGTGAGTTGTTCATAAGTGTTCAGGGTATTGGAGCTGCAAACCACTCAACAGAGTTTAACCAGCACTTTGTTCATGGACATAAAAGTACAGCTGTTTCCTGCAAATAAAGATCTTTATTTCCTGCATGAGGCAGTGAGTGCTGGGCACTGCCCCAGCCCAGCCTGTGCTGTGCAGCTGCTGCCTGCACTGGTCTCCTCCTCCCATTTCACCACTGCTCAGCACATCTATCTGGAGCAGAACTAAAGTGTTTGCTCTCCAAGTGAACCCAGAGGGATGAAAGGGCCAGCAGGACTCCACTCTGAGCAGTGGCTGTGCAGTGCTTCAGGTTGTTTTCTTTTCTCCCATAACTTCTATAATAAATTTATTTGGTTTTAACTTTCCAAAGAGTTGGGGGTGGGGCAGTATGATCTGTGGGTATTCACTTGTGATGGAGGAATTTGTATAGAAAACTTTTTTAAGACTAAATTTCTTCAGTTCAGAACATTGATTTCCATTTATCATCCATTTCTCCTCCTCTCAGCTTCTTTCACTGGGGTTTCCTTCCAGTGTCCCAATTTACCAGACTATCTTCACCTCATGGCTACATTCTAAAACATATTTTCTCATCTTGTCTTATTTTCTCTGTTTCACTCCTCTGTCCTTTTAATGATGGGTTCAAAGAAATACAGTAATCCAAAAAAAGTTATTTTAACTTTTTGGACAATCTGTCTTCTTGTTTACACACCTCCTTGCAATTCCTGTCTTCTTTCTGCTCTGCCTGTACTGGATGTACATACCATTGATTCCTTGGATCCTTCAGAAGAGTTTGTTTATTTAGGCTATTTTGTTGCAGCTGAATTCATTTATCACAGACAAATGCAAAACCATATATTAACATTTGTTAAGAATTTACTGCTCCTGACTGATAAAAGTGATTGAGGAAAAGAAAAGATATTTCATGATGCTACAGAAAATGCAAATGTTAATTTTAGCAGATCTAACATCTAAAGCTGAAATTAAATAACATTTTAAATGGCCAAATTGAATGAACTGAAAAATGCATCATCCGGAAGACATTCCATCTGACTCCCAATTGACATCTTAACTAAATAATTTTAGTAAACAAAAAAGAGACAGAGTTGAAAAGAAATAGATTGAAAGGGAATGAAAGTATCTGTATGAAAGCTGAACCCCATATTTTTATGAGTTACAGCTGATATCAGAGAAAAGCCAAATCTCTCATACTCATCAAATGGCTGGAAGATCTGACAAAACAGCTCCAGATATTCCCCAAGTAACTTCCACATTGACATGGAAGGGGGATATTTTCCATGCTCAGGCTATGGTGTAGTTATTTTAGTTATTTCATTGCCACTCTGATTTTTCTAATCCTCTGATAAACAAACTGCTTTGCAAACATTGTGATTTCAAAATCCTTCACAGTTGTAGAAACAAAAAGAAGACACGTTTTGGGATCCCAGTGAAACTTTCTGTGACTGCACTGAATTCTTGAAAAGCCCTCCCTGAGTGTCCTCATTTCCCAGTGCCAGAACAATGCCAATGTGCAAGCCAGGGGTGTCTGTGCTCCCCTACAGCAGGTCATCCACTGCATGCACTGCTTTGATCATGCAGTCTGTGCTCATGGAATCATTTTATTTAATTTTCCACTAGCTAAAGCTCTCTTCTGTAACTTCAAGCTTTGTTTCATTATCTGAAAAATTAGGTGCTATCAGCTACAGGCTGGCAGATAACCTGTTGACATTTTTAGCTGCCTTTTTCATGAAACTGGCAACATCTTAATCTGTTGAGGCTGAGATTCTTTACTATTTAAAAGTTTTCCTCAGAGGGGAAAATGGACCTTTCACTCTCTTTCTAAACTGCTCTTCTCTGCCCTGACAATTCATATTCCCTTTACACACAGATAAATATGTAGATGATATAGATAGAGATGATGATACAGATATAGATAAAGATAGATTATATTGATAGATAAATATAGGGAGATAGATAGATAGACAGATAGATAGATAGATAGATAGATAGATAGATAGATAGATAGATAGATAGATAGATAGATAGATATAGGGAGATATATAGATATAGATATAGATATATAGATAGATAAAAGGCCATGCTTGATGAAGAGAGTGAATAATTGTTAGTCTGGCATGATGGTTGGTGTTATGTACTTGGTTTCCATCTGGGATAATGCATACCATTTAGGGAGTTTTCTTTCCTGAAATTAATGGATGCAGTTGAGTCACTTCATATTAATTTATTTCTAGTACACTATAAACAATTTATAGCAAAGCAAGCTCTATATTCTGGAGTTTGTCCTAAGATCCCCAAGGCCTGATCTGCTGGTACTGAAATGGAAGTTTGACAGCCTTCCACAGCCATGCCTACAGCATCACAGCCCAGGGAAGCTGCCCTAAAACTGCCTTTCTCAAGCAGAGCACTTTTTCTCTGAGAAAAATTCCAGTCAGGCCATTTTTTTCCATTTTTACGTCTTAAAAATTACTTAATAAATCTTTATAGACTGAGGAACAGCAAAAGCTCTAGCTCTCTTTTAGGCAGCAAAAAAACCCACATAGATGAGGCTAAATTATTGAGTTTAACACATCACCCTTCTCACTAAATAATGTTAGCACACTATTCAGAGAAATATTGGTATAAAAATGACTAGAGGCCCATTATAATATTACATACAATTTGTCAGATATATTTAATCATCTTTATGCCTTCCACAGGATGAAATATAAAGTACTTTCAGGGAAGAATCTTGATAACAATAGTACAGATGAGTGGTAGGTCAAAATCATGCTTCTACCCTGAGATTTTTGGTCAACAGATTTAGTGCAAACACATACTTATTTCAATTTATCCTGTGCATAGCAAAGAGATTTTTAAAATAAGATATTAAGGTGAAAATGCACCAAGGAAGTTGCAATTTTTTGTAAGAACTTCTGCAGCTTAAAAAGTTGACTGCAATATGCTTTGCTAGAAGGTCATAGAAAAAAATCAAATATTCACAAAAATTTTACAATAATTTATTTTAATTTATAATTTATTTAGAGAACATCCCTCCACTTTAGGTGGAAATTTCCAGTGCAATAGCTGCTGAAATAGCCATGGTTCTGAGATTATTAATATATGCGGTCTTATTTTGATGTTTAATAACTAATTTTAAAGTGTTTTTAAAGTACTTAATGTTTCTTGAGAGGCTTTTTCAATAGATCTTTGCAAACAAGATAAATTAGAAACTGCCTCTTTGCTTTTTCAAGCTCTTGCAACTTCAATGAGAATCAGAAAAATACACACTCCTTTACTGATGATACCATTCCTGCTTCTTCCTGAGAGAGCATGTGCAATTACACATTCACATCCAATTGCACACAGGCTGGTTTGGATTTGGTTGTTTTTTTCCCTTCTTTGGAAAGGCAAAGAGGCAGGGAATTCTCCTCTGCTCATCCCCTGCCAGACAAACTTCTACCTGAACAAGGAGAGGAAGGTGATTTTCAGATCCCTGGCAGAAAGGCTTTGCTTGAGAGCAAAAAGCTCAGCCAGGGGACTAAAGGCAAGAAGGCAAATCTTTCTGAGTAACATTTGGGGAGGCCAAGGATGTCTTGCATTAGGATCACTGCATTAAAAAATCCATCAAATTCTTTGAGGCAAGGAACAGAACTCAAAATAGCACCTTGTTCTCCAGCTGACAGGTGACAAAATGGGCTGACAGAAAAGTACCTAAAAGAGACCTCTGCCAGAGAATCAGAGTACCAGGTACCTCAAAACCTCGAAGTAAAACTAGAAATAAATTGGCAATCATTGATTTTAACTAATAAAATCCATATTCTATTTACACTCTGCCATCCTTTACAGGTAAGCAGATTTAGACAAATATTCCTGATTAAAAAATCAACAATTCTACTGTGGTTTGCAGGAAAATGTTTCCACAACATTCTGAAGGAAATCATTGAAATAAAACTTCTTTATGCAACCAAAACAAATATGTTTGAACATACCAAAGAAGAATCATATATTTTGGACTTGAGGCTTGATTTATTTGCCTAAATTTTGGCAACAAAGCCCTGATCATAGTGCTTGTGTAGTACCTGCAGGTAAAGCAGGATTTGCTCTGGCATCAACTGGCACTAAATATCTAGGATTAGACAACTGAACTGAGCCCTTTGTCTTGTCCTATTTGGAGATCAAAACAACAACTGAAAAGTCTCAAAATATCTTAGAAAATCGAAATTCAAAATTTCAACTCAGCAGTAGAAAATAAGAACTGTTCATTGGTGACAGATTTTTTACTTTAGTCAGCTGAGTTCCAGAATATTGAAAGACACAGATTAATCATAATCATATGCTTTGATTAAGATATTTGGACAGTAAGGACCAGGCTAAATACACAGTTTTACAGTAGGAAAATCTCTCTTATTGTCAAACATTCTATAGAGACATTGCATGAATACATCTGCCTGTACTTGTCCTGTCTGCCATGCTTTTCTTTCTCCTGAAGAAATAAACTATCCAGATTATTTTAAAGAAATCTTTCCTCTTAGTGACTCCAAGCTTAAAACATCTTTTCCAGTAAATGCAATTATCAAGGAATTTATTATAGATTGCAGGGGGTATTAAAATGTCAATAATTAAACACTGCAAGAAGAGGAATTTTGAATGAAAATGGCTCATAATGCATGCTGCTTTCTATCTTCAAAGTATTTTGCAATTATTTTCCAATAAATTCAGAGTTCTTATTTTATCCTTCAGTTTTTAAAATGAATGTGGGAGATCCATAAAAAGGATTATTGTTTTACCCAGACAAACACCAGAGTTCCTAGAATAATTTATTTGTGCTTATTTATGGCTATTATCAATTCTGAGATTCTTTATTTTTTGATAACTCACAGATTAATGTTGATGAGTATAGAATTCCTCTACAACATTGATGATATTTACTCACATTAGAAATGCTTTCTTTGTTGGTCAATATTTTTTCTCCTCAATATTCAGATTTTATTATTTGATGAATTCTCCAAGCACCTTAATATTTTCAAATGCAGGAGTATTGAAAACTCATTAAAAAAGAATTTCCATCACCTTATGTTGTCAGGATCAAATACTGAAGATACTTGAACACCATTCTAGTCTCTTCAAGGTATTGAAATAATAAAGTAAAGTACAGCCTGCTGGCATTTTCACTGGTCTGGTATTCAGTGTCTTCCTTGTGCCTTTTGAAATATGACAGAGTGGGACATAGCTGAAACTCACTATCAGCTCCTTGAGCCATCCATAGTAATACACTTAACTGGCTTGTCATGACTGCACTAAAATATTTCTCTTTATTTCTTTTAATGGTAGATATAGATCTTTCTTCGCTGGTCACCAATGAGAAGCACTTGAAATACACTACTTTGAGCCAGTATGTCAAGAATATTGGAATAAACCTGCAATAAAAAGATATGTTGGTAATAAAAGGAGATATGGCAATAGAATTGGCAATCTCACTCTTGCTTTTAGCAGTGAATGTAAAATATGGGTAAGGGTTCTTCATTTCAACAGCAATCAATTCATAAATACATGAATACATGACATGAATCGTTAGCATTTCAAAAAACATTGCCTCTTTTCCAAGAGCTGAGAACCTCAAGTGCAATGAATGATGCTTTTTACATTCCAAAATCAATGTATTATTTATATTTGTTTTGTATTTGCTTCCAAAATCAATTGTGACTCCAATGCCATTAATATTATTACAATGGTGCATGCTCAGTGACACAATCTGATACTCTGCTCTTGAAATAGTTTCTTCAAGTCTCAAAGCTGAAAGAAAAGGTAACAATCCAATATAAATTTTATCAGCAATGGAATGGTAACAATACTGTGTAAAGGAAGTCATATCAGAGGCCTTTTTTTCTTATGTGTCTGGACCATTAAATATTTTTAGCAATTACTGACTGTAATAGGAAAGCCTGAATTAAAAAACCTTCTGTTGCAATCATCAAGCATTAGGGGATGATCTCCAACATCAGACAAGCCAGTGCACACCCCTGTTCCCATCTGGGAATTAAAAATTAACTACAACCGGCTGACTTTCCCACTCTTCTGTCTCTTCAGTGTTCTCCTTGTGTCTTTTAAAATATGTGTCTCACATTCAACCAAAATCTAGTGGTATTTAAGTTTTGCAAATACAGCCTCCACCACCTATCTCCAGCATTACACCAAAGAGTAATGTTTGCTGCTTTGTTACTCAGCCAAGAATTCTGCCCAGAGAGCAAAAGCTTCCACTTTCCAGCTTTTCACCAGAGAAAAAGAGACATAGTTGGGTCTGCCAGCATGCAGCAGTGTTCTGGGGGCTCTGCTGCTGCCTTGGGATCAGGAAAGTGCCCAGGCACACCCTTCAGCTCATCTGAGATGGAGCAGAGCCCCAGGCACTGCTTTGCCTCCTGTCTTGGAGGGGACATGTGTGTGTGCACACCTTGGGGAGCAGGAACTGGGCAGCAGCAGAGGCACCTCAGACAGCACAGCAGAATGCACCAGCACAAAACCAGCATGGGCATCATTGCTGGCCAGTTTGTCACTGTGTGGAGCACACAAAAGGCTTTTCTCTCCTGCCACCTGCTCCAGTATAAATCAGGAGGAATCCTGTTGAACACTGTTAATTTAAGCTAATATTAACCTTGAACAAATGCCTATATCAAGCCTCTTTATGTATACTGAGACACAGGGCTTTGTTGTTGTAATTACATTTTTTTTAAAGATGTGAGTTTCATAAATCTCATAATCATTTTCTCTGCCTATACCGGCTGCAATCTGCAGCTCAAGAAGATTCCTAATTAATATTAATTCCCACCCTGTGCACAGTGTGTTTTGGCAAGTAATTAGGTCTGAAGGGATGGCCAAACACACTGATCCTCAAATTCTGAACAATTTAATTACAGGCTTGTTTTCTGCATGGAGCTGCACAAGACATGAGTTTAGAAGAGAGCATGAGTGAGGTGCTGCTCCAGGGGCTGGCTCTGGAGCAGGGCAGACTGGTAAAGCCTTTTGCCCAAAACCACTGGATTCCAGTGGAAGCCAAATTATCAGCTCATATGATCACCTGGAGGATGCTTGGTCAGACTGAGTTTGCTGCAAATGCCTCCCTGAGAGAAGCTGACTAACAACTGAAAACAGAAATTAGCAACCCAAAAGGAATAATGTATCACATTTTAAAGAGGTTCAACAACAAAGAAGCTGCCTTTGTCATGGATTTGCAGAATAATTTTGCATTACTGCACATGAGAAACTACCCTCTTTACTCGTAAAAAAAATGAAGGTCTTTCTTAGGTATTTCCAATATTTTATTAGCATTTTTCACTCATTAAGCTAATGCTGAGGTCACTTGTAAGCACAAGTTAGTGCTCTAAACAAGGAGGAAAGTTCCTCTTTTCCAACTACCACTCATTAGCAGTTTCTTTGATGTCAGATAATGGGATTTTCACTGATGGGGGAGCTCTGAGCCCTCCACCCATTCTCTCTAACACATTCTAATGAAATCATGAAAATTAACACCAGAAAAGTCATGTTACATGTCTCACTCAAATTTCCAGAGATGAAAGAGAATCCAAATTGCTTCTGCCCAGTCAGAGGTGCCAAAAAAAGTGCTCCAAGTACCAGAACAGAATTGCTAATTTCTCAATTATATAAGTGATAAAGAGTGATAATACAGGCAAATGGTTAAATGTGTAATTATTAGTAACAAATGCTCTATAATTGATTAAATGTGTTTGCACAGGTGCTTTAGAAAGCCTTACTTGTAAACTCTTTACTTATAAGCTGAGAGTAATTGTGGTGGATTTTAGCCAAGATTTGCACCTGCTGGAATTGCTAAATATAAACAATATTAATCAGAACATCTGACTGAGATCATAATAATTAAAGATCAAGAGAAGAAAAAAGAATGAAGTAATATTCCTATGATGCATTGGTATTTCCTCACAGGATACTACCTAAATGGTCAAGCATGCTCACAGAGTTACCTGAATCCTATACATCTATCAAAAATAGAACACAAATAAAGCACTTTTAATGTCCCAAACTGGCTCCTATTTCCAATAGCTGCAGCAACTTGAGTTACCAGGACTGGTAGCAGATACCAGAGGTTTCTGATTGATTTTGGTCTTCCTACTGCTAAACAATGATTTCAATGAGTTATACCTTTTAAAACTCCTGAACTTTCTGTGAACTTGAAATCAACATTTACTTTACATGACAGAAAAATAGCAGGCTACAGTGTTGCTGCCAGTCCTGCTGTGCATTTTTTTTTTTTTTTTAGTTAAACTGTTCTTATTTGGAAAAGCTTAAATTCACCACTACTCAGTAGATAATTTGTTCCTAAAGGTACACTGCAATTTTTGACATAATACCCTTGATGATTTCCATTAGCCTAGATAACACAGAGCATAAACTACCACACACTGGAGATGTTGAAAAAAATATAAGATCAGAAAAAGCACAGCACATGAGTCCATACTACCCAGATGTTTTGGGGAAAAAAAGAGTGGTTTCATCCCTCCTTCCTCTCCTGTCTCTCTCCTTTCTTCTCTCCATTTCTTCCTTGCTTGAACTTTCTTACTGGCAAACGTGAGTAAGAATGAGTTACAGGAATTAAGAATTAACTTTATGACACTTTTTCTGCTTTGTAAGATGCTTCTAATGAATCATCTTCACTTAAAAAACTTTGCTGAATCTTAGTTATTTATTGATATTTACTGATTTGCCATTTCTAAATATAAGGCCCCATTCACCAAAACACAGAAAGAGATGCATGATTTTAAGTAAACACTGGAATTCACATCCAAAGCAGACAGTAAAATGTCAGAGGCATCTCTTTGACTTGTGTTCTCCTGTGGATTGCACAAAGTGTACTGAGAGATAAAGCAAGAGCAGGCAGGTAATGCATTCTAGAAGCCACTGCTCCCAACTCAGCCCAAATTTTGGGCTCCTCTATGGACTACACAATTGTTAAAGAGGCTGGAAATAGTCTTGAGTCATAAAAGAAGAGCACTTACAACACAGACAGAATATCAGAATTCTTGGCAACATTTTAAGTGCAAGTGTGAAAATTACTACCATTTAATATCAAGCTGGAACAAATGAATATGTTAAGGAAAAGAGTAATATTTTTACTAGTCCTTACTAGCAAGGTGACATCAATGGTATGTTGACTGACACATACAGATACTGTGTACAGATACTGTCAAGGCTCACTTGACAGTAGTGAAAAGTCTTTTTGATTGAACAGTCCTTTTTTGGAAGGACATTTTCCCCTCAAAATTAAATAAGTGAAGAAGTGCTGGATCTCCTCTGATAGTATTACTAGAAATCAAGTACCTCTCTTCTGTAAATGATGAAATTTACAGACACTGAGTGCATACAAACATCAATTATACACAACCAATATGAAAATGAAAAATCAGAAAAATATTAATAGCTTTAAAATGAAAGACTTTCAATTGTAACATTCAATTAAGCTTTCTGATATGGCAGAAACTGTACCTGACATTATGCAAAAAAGAATGGGAAGCCAATTGTAAATTTTATATTAATACAGCAGAGATCATTCTTTATTGAAACCAGGAAGAGTGGAAAAGAAATATCACATGGGATGCTGTTACAGGGGAAAAAAAGGCAGATAGATTAAACCTACTGAATACATTAAGGCCAGAAAAGCAAACAAAGAAAAAAGGAAATATATGAAGAAAGATGAAGCAGTACAAGATCATCAAAAGAAGACAAAAAGAAAAAAGATAAAGGAGACTTTGTTGATAGGCACTGAAAGCAGAAACAGTAGCACTGAAGGAAAACATGAGAACATTTTATCAAACTCTTTAAAAATACAAGTAAAGTGCAATGAGGAGCAAAGTCTGAAAAAAAAAATCTCACCTTATTTTAAAGACAGACAGAACACCTCCCAAACATTGCAAAAAACCCCATCTTATTTTTCCAATGAAAGAAGATAGAACTCCATGCCTGTTTTGTAGCAGCCAAATCTTCATGAGCTTAAAGTAGTTGCTGAAAGATGAAGCAAGTTAAATTAACACATGCAATTCAAATCACTGTAGCACATGAGGAAATTAAATGGACAGCATGATATTTGGAGATATCCCTATGGTTCAATGGAAAGCAGAAAGAACACAACCTGCTCTTGTTTCCATGGAAAGTCTTCAGTGCAGTCAACTCTGCTGTTTTGAAGTTGCCACTCGAACCAGACACAGGAAACACGACAAACATTTGCTCTAATTGATCCTGTGCAGACAAGACCTTCCTTCTGCCAAGCAACACAGAGCAGAGTACAAGATGTAGATGCCTCTTCCTGCACTGCCTGGGACTTGATTTAATGATGGAGTACCATGGCAAGCACCTTTGAAATCCCCTGGATGGTGATTCTGGGAAAGAATGAAGAATGTGCCATGAAGTAGATGCAGCTGGGAGGGGATGAACCTTGGTGACAAAGACTGCACCTTCTTCTTCCCCACCCTCACCACCCTCATTCCTCCTTTGAAATGGTTTCTGTTACTGGATCATTACTGTGGAAATGGTTATTTCAGTATAAATGCAGACAGAGGAGATGAAAGGGTTTGCAGCCAAATGATGCCTCATTGTGAAAGGGCTGTCTGTCTTACACTTGTGCCAAACAGGCCCAACAAATAATAAATTGGAGATAGGCAGTGCCACAGATGATAAATTATCTGCACAGAATTCTCTCTACTTAAGAGCTGAAGCTTTAACAAACTTGCATAACCCCATTCATAATGCAAAATAAATGCGTTCTTTATATAAGTTAAAACCAACAAACTATTTCCCATACATATTACTGTGCAGAAGGACTTGATAGTTAAAAAACCCACTGAAAACAAATGCAAGAGTCCTAAAATACAGTGCAGAGTCCTAGCAAAATAATGCACTCATCCTGTGCAAATGGCACAGCTATCAGAACAGGTATCTGTGAACACTATTTAAAGTATTGACTTAATAAATTAGAAATGAAGAAGACTTAAAATGAGTACAGATAATGGAAACAGTACAAACTGAATTAAGGAAGAGAAGGGACACGGATCTATTTTTCATTATTCTTCAATAACAGGAGAATCAAACCAAAACCTCTGTGGAAATCCCAGGTTTGGCTCCAAAGGGCTGAACCCATGGTACACTGCAATGCAGTCATGGTTGGTGGGATCCTGTTCTGAGAAACAGAACAGAAACCAGCCAGACAGGATATGGCTGACTCACATGGTTAGACTTCTGTTTTATGGTCTCACCAGCACAGTGACAATGCTCACTGGGAGCATTAAAATGGGTTACAAACCTATGGCAGAAGAAAAATTGCATGGAGAGCTGAACCAATTACCTTCTTCATTCTATTTTAGCTCAAGCACAATAGCTACTTCAAGTGTTTAGTAATACTTTTCAAGTGAATTAGACTTTTGCCTTGACTTCTTCCAGGAATTCACAGATTAATATCCATTTAACACTACAGAATTTCACAATCCTTTTTTGGTAACAATATTCAAGTTTTGAATGCCCTCAACTCCCCTCCAAAGTAACTTCTCTTTATATTTAGTTCCTTTCTTTCAAAATCCAGGGCAGTATACTTATTCTACAACTCTTAGCCCATTTTTCCATCACATTGTTTGTACTGCAGGTTATTTCTTCAACTACTCACAGAGATTTTGGCTAACTTGTTCAATTTGTTCATGGCATCTTGAGCAGATTTATAACACAGATTTTTTCTCAGAAAGTGTATATATGGGCAATGTTTTGACAGCAGTCTTGTATGGTTAATAAGACTGTAAAATTTTGTCTATTGATGTAAAGCTTAGTTTGAGAGATTATAGAACACTTCCAGATGTTTAGTAAATCAGGATGTTCTATAAACCTCTTTGTTTATCTGAGACACATTTTCAAAGTCACAAGGGGGAAGTAAGGAACCCAGTTCCCACTGAAAACCAAATACCATCCTCTTTATTGAGAAAGCTGAGATATTTCCCCTATACATGATGAAACTTCTTCTGTGGATGGAGGAATTATTTTATAAAAAGTGCAGAGAAGAGCATTTCATAGCATGGTTTAAATTGTGATGTCTTAAAGACATAAAATACAATGAGAGAGGTTTTTAGGGGGCAGTATTTTCCATTAACCCATTGATACACTAAAGAGGAAAAAATTAACAAGCTTTCAGGCCCACAGATCTTAAACAGAAGAGGCAAAACATGTTTGGAAGTGCAAACCAGCAGTGACAACTCTGTGTCCTAAATCTATGTGTGTGCAAGCACAGTGTGCCATTGTGACAGCATTATGAAAGTCAAATGTTCTTAAATGACCTAGGAGAAGTCTAGGTTTGGGTGTCACCAACTTTAGTGGCTAGGTTGATGTCACCTTTGGCAATTGTCCCTGAATTTGGCCTTGAATTGAGGGCAGCACTGGCCAGTTTCCCAGGGACAGCTTTAGGATTTCCCAAGACTTAAACTCAGGTGCAGATCATGGCTCTCTTCTCCCAGTGAGATCTGGTAGCTCAAACTGAAATAAAGGTCAGTACAACTTGAGAATCCAAGCAAAAACCAGTAAAATTTTGGGACATAAACCAATAAGCAGTTCTGCTCCTGTGGAATCTTCTCAGCTTGCTGTGATTGGAAGTTTGTAGTTAGATGCTGGATGAGAGAAGCAGAGCAGCACTGACACTGTACAGATGGATGGATATGGCACAATATCTACTGGATTACTTCAGGATGAGTGGGCTTGTACCAGTTTTAGCCAAGTCCAGTTTAATGTCTAGAAGTGCCTCATCCAGCCTCTAAACTGCACTTTTTTTAATGAGAGCCTGTTAACAGCTACCAGGCATAAGCTGAAATAAAGGCCAATAGTTATGAGCTGATAACTATAGGGAGGCCAGAAGTGAGAGTGTAAAAGTGAGTGCAGGGGTTTGGAAGGAAAAAAGACAGTAATGTGTGTACCTAATTTGCCAAGTTTCTGTGAAAAAAAAATTCAAAAGCACAACTATACTTGGTTTATTTACTGTTGTTCACCTTGCTCCTACCTTTGTCTCTCAGCAGACTAAGCAGATTTTCATGAGATTTCTTGTGTCTATGCCCACGCTCCATTCACATCTATATACATGAGCTGGAGTGGCATATGGCTCTTTAGGCAAACTGGATATCACTTACACATAAAACCCAAGTGTTATTTCCCTGGCTTCAGTGGAGTTATATACTGAATTGTTTCAGCAGCACAACACAAGTTTAGTGCTAAAGAAACCACAACATCACATGCATATTTTGCTCCCAGTTTATTTTTTTCCTGTATCTCAGTTAGCATCTTCTCATTAGAAATGCCAAATAATTGCTCAGACATTTGTTTTTATCATTCCTTTTGTTATGAAACTTCTGTATTGACTTATTCTGATCCAAGTTTTGAAAAGCTCCAATTCTTCTTATCTGGATCTCCAAATCATTAAAGTTTATTTTGAGTTCCAGTTCACATAACTTTAAGATATCTTTGCTCATGACTTTGCAATTGCCTTAGTAATTTATCTGAATATCTTGAGGTTTTATATCTCCCTTTTTTGACAGATCCTGAATCCCAAATGTTCATGTGATTTTGTAGTTTGTATTTACTAAATTTTAAACCCATATTGAACCAGTTAGATCACAGATTCTTTCTCCCTAATCCCAGTCACATCAAAGCTTCGACTTCAAGTTCCTGCATCACTCTCAGATCTTAGGTACCATTATGAAACATCCAAATATGAGGAATTGACCACAAATATTAGAAAGCTGCTTCAGAGATTATTCAGGTTTCATGTCAAAAACATACAATTTCTTTCACTTTGAACTTTAAAAACTCCAGCTTCCACACATTTAATCTTCTCGAGGCTTTGCAAGCTTTCCTAAAGAGTCCTCTTTATCAAGTTGCTGTCAGTTGAGAGGGCATCTGATTTCAGTTGGATTCTGTTTCATATACTACACTTTATGTAATTACTGCTTCTGCATTTCAGTCTTTAATTAGAATTTGTTACCTGACAGAACTTAGTTTCAATACCACGACCTTTCTCTTTGCAAATTACTCTTCAGGTGAAAAAAACAAACAAAAAACCAAAAAATCCCCAAAACTAAACCAAAACAAAAAACAAAAACCAAACCAAAACAAACAAACAAACAAAACCAAAACCAAAACCAAAAATGAAAAACAAACAACCCCCCCCCCCCCCAATCCCAAAAACTCAAACAAACAAACAGAAACCCAAACAAACAAAATCTTCAGAGAGTAAATTGCTTACAGAATAGTATCCTATTCTGTAACGATATTCTACAGGACCATAATATTCAGAGGAATTTTCCTTCCTATCAGAACTAAGCATATTCACTTCCAAGCTTTCATAGTCCAATCCACAAAGTTAGCAGAGAGACGGTGAACAGCGGAGCCAGAGCTGGTGGCGCCACAAAGGTGACTGGGAACAGAGCATCCCTTAAATTCCCTAAAGCCCGGGCTACTCTGTTACAACTTTTGGATCGTAACAAGTATTTTATTATTTCAAAAGTTCGACAGTGAAAGAGACGCTGCCGTGCGTGTGCGTGCCTGCACTAGGCGCAGGTGCGCACCATAAAGAATATGATCGGGGCACGAGAAGTGAACGAGTGCCAGGCTGCATCTCCCCCGGGTCACCGCGGCCCGGGTGGGGCACAGGAGAGGGCACGGCAGTGCTCGGACGGTGCTGCGGCTCCCTTGGCAGGGTGATGGGGATGAAGGAGCGGAGGCAGCTCCGGGCTCAGGAGCACCGATCCCGTCCCCCGATCCCCAATCCTCGATACCGTTCCCCGATCCCGTCCCCCGATCCCGAGCCCCCGGAGCCGCCGGACGGTCCCGCCCGGCCAAGGGCGCCCCCCAGCGCGCACGGCGGGCGCTGCAGGCAGCGACCACCGGGGAGCCGCGCTCCGGGAGCGCGACCGGCTCAGCCGCTCCTCGCACCGAGCGCTGCCACCCCACAGCCCCGGGCCCTGCCATCCCCATCGCACCGCGCCCTGCCACCCTGGGGCGGCCGCCGCGCCCCCGCCGAGCCGCACCGCGCCCGGCAGGAACACCTGTCCGGCCGCCGAGCGGCAGCGAGCGCCGCAGCAGCGCGCCCGCCGCTCCTCCCGGCCCGGCCGCGGGAGCGTCCCCGGTGCGGCCGCGGGGCTCGGGGCGCTCGGCGCTCGGGGCGCTCCTGCTCCCGCCGGCGGCTCCGCGGGGCGGGCGCGGCGGCCGCACCTGCGGGCACTGAGCATGCGCGCGGCGCGGGGCACGCCGCGATTGGGAGCGCGGAGCCGGAGTGGGACGGAGCCGCGGAGCCGCTCCATGGGAGTTGATGCCGCCGCTGCCGCCGCCTCGCACCCCGCGCCCTGCGAGGATCCAGCTCCCGCCGGGGACTCCTCCGGAGCCGCGGGCTGCCCGCAGCCGGGCATGACCGGGCGGGCGGCGGGGGCCGGCCGTGCCCCGCTGCCCCCTCGCCGGGGGCCGGGCGGAGGCGGCGCCGCCGCGCTCCCCGCCGCGCCGGGGGCGCTCCGCCCGGCCGTGCCCTGAGGAGCGGCGGCGGCGCGGGGGGACGCGGGCGGCTCCGGGACCGGCGGCGCGGGGCGCGATGAGGGCGGCGGGGCGGCGGCGGCGGGGCGGCGGGGCGGGGCGGGGGCTCCGCCGGGCTCTCTAGGACGCCGGCGCCCCGCACACCCACCATGGATCTGCTGCTGTTGGTGAACACGAGCCTGGGCTCCGTCAACGAGTCCCTGGCGCTGCCCCCCGCCTCGCCGTCCTCCTCGGCCCTCCTGCAGCCGCCCTCCCCCTACTCGCCGGCGGCTGTGGCCAGCCTCGCGGCGGTGGTGGGCTTCCTCATCGTCTTCACCATCGTGGGCAACGTGCTGGTGGTGATAGCCGTGCTCACCAGCCGGGCGCTGAGAGCCCCCCAGAACCTCTTCCTGGTGTCCCTGGCCAGCGCGGACATCCTGGTGGCTACCCTGGTCATGCCTTTCTCCTTAGCCAACGAGCTTATGAATTACTGGTACTTCGGCAAGGCTTGGTGCAACATTTACCTGGCGCTGGACGTGCTGTTCTGTACCTCGTCCATCGTCCACCTGTGCGCCATCAGCCTCGACAGGTATTGGTCAGTCACACAGGCGGTGGAGTACAACCTCAAGCGGACCCCGCGGCGGATCAAGGCCATCATCCTCACCGTGTGGCTCATTTCAGCCATCATCTCCTTCCCGCCATTGATCTCCGTGTACCGGGACCCTGAAGGAGATGTCTTTCCCCAGTGCAAGCTCAATGACGAGACATGGTACATCCTTTCTTCTTGCATTGGCTCTTTCTTTGCTCCCTGCCTCATCATGGTGTTGGTCTATATCCGCATCTACCGTGTGGCCAAGCTAAGGACCAGGACCCTCTCTGAGAAGCGGACGATGCCAGAGGGGTCCTCCCAGACTGAGAACGGCTTGAGCCGCGCCGCTGGCGGCTGCACATCCCTGAGGATGCAGCTGGGAGAGAACGGACATTATTCAGCGCACCACTGGCGCAAAGCCTCTGAGCTGGAGGACATTGAGCTGGAGGAGAGCAGCACCTCAGAGAGCAGGCGGAGGCGGAGCCGGGAGGAGCATCGCCGCAAAAGCAAGAGCCAGTCCTTCTCCTACTCGTACTCCTCCAAGCACTCCAGTAGCCGCCTGTCCCGTGCGAGCAATCGCTCCATGCAGTTCTTCTCCTATCGCCGTCGCCGGAAGCGCAGCAGCATCTGCCGTAAGAAAGTTGCCCAGGCCCGGGAGAAACGCTTCACTTTTGTGCTGGCTGTGGTCATGGGGGTCTTTGTAGTTTGCTGGTTCCCTTTTTTCTTCACCTACAGCCTCTATGGTATTTGCCGGGAGGCATGTGAGGTCCCCGAGACTCTCTTCAAGTTCTTCTTCTGGATTGGGTATTGCAATAGCTCCCTCAACCCAGTCATCTACACCATCTTCAACCAGGACTTCCGCAGGTCCTTTAAACACATTCTTTTTAAGAAGAAGAAGAAGAACTTCCGGCATTGAGCTGGAGGGATGGATTTGCCTTGAGCAGGAGTAGAGTTAAAAGAGAAGGCTCAATGCTGGAAGAGAAGGGAGGAAAGAAAACACGGGGCTTGGGCTCAGGGAGCAGGAGGAGGGCTCGCCCCTTGGGCAGCAGGGTGATGCTGTGGGGAGCAGGGATGGTGTTGGGAGGATGAGGGCACTCACCATGGTGCAGAATGGTGACATGGTGCTGTGGGGAGCAGTGCTGGTGTCAGGAGGCTGAGGGCACTCACCATGGTGCAGAATGGTGACATGGTGCTGTGGGGAGCAGGGATGGTGTTGGGAGGCTGAGAGCACTCACCATGGTGCAGAATGGTGACATGGTGCTGGGGGAGCAGGGATGGTGTTGGGAGGATGAGAGCACTCACCATGGTGCAGAATGGTGACATGGTGCTGGGGGAGCAGGGATGGTGTTGGGAGGATGAGAGCACTCACCATGGTGCAGAATGGTGACATGGTGCTGTGGGGAGCAGGGATGGTGTCGGGAGGCTGAGGGCACTCACCATGGTGCAGAATGGTGACATGGTGCTGTGGGGAGCAGGGATGGTGTTGGGAGGCTGAGAGCACTCACCATGGTGCAGAATGGTGACATGGTGCTGTGGGGAGCAGGGATGGTGTCGGGAGGATGAGAGCACTCACCATGGTGCAGAATGGTGACATGGTGCTGTGGGGAGCAGTGCTGGTGTCAGGAGGCTGAGGGCACTCACCATGGTGCAGAATGGTGACATGGTGCTGTGGGGAGCAGGGATGGTGTTGGGAGGGGTAAAGGGGGAGGGAGTGACTGTCTTTGAATCCCAACAGAGGGCACGGGGAGCCCACAGAGGACAGGCTGAGACACTGAGTTTGGGAGGCAGTGAGCTTTCATGGGCTCTTGAATTTTGTGGGAAAACAAAAAAAAGACATGGAAAGGAAAGGGTTAAGTGGCAGTGGTGGTGGAGATTTGAGTACTTATAAACAGGGCAGCTGGGGCCTATGGTGGATTTGTCCCAGTAAGAAATTGGCTTTTACTGCTTTTGTGGGAAAGGAGAGTGCAAAGTACCAAGCACTGACAGTGTTTTGAGTTATGAAAGGATTTTAATGTTTGCCAAAAAAATACTAAAGAACAATCCAAACTCTTTTCTAAATAAACCTTTGTACTGTTAAAACCTTCTGAATCATGATTTTGCACAAGGGATGAAATCAAACAAAGCATGGGGTGTTCTTTTTCTTTGGAGGGGTCTTTGCCTATAGATCTGGATGGGAAATATTTTTCCTATCTTCCCATATTTTTTGATTAGTCTCTGGGACAAACCTGGGAGTCGTGCATTTTTTCATGGAATATGAAAAAGAGCACATATACCCCATGACCTCATTTCCTCCTGCTGGATCACCAGGCAGTAAATTCCTGCTCCATCCTTCTCAGACCAGTGACCTAAGGACCTTGCTGTTCTAGAGCAGATAGTGTGAAAAAAAAATATTAAAAAATATGGTGAATTCCGTATTTTTTGAGATAAAATAAAATTAAAAAAAGTTTCCACTTCTATGTGCCCGGGGGAACTTTTCCTCCCTCTTTTATTCAGTTTCCCTTCAAAGGCTAATCTCAGGGCTGGATGTGTGCTTCTCATTCTCAGACAGGCAGTTGAAGGCATTCTGATATGCAAGTTTTCAGAGGAAGAGCAATCACCCCACTACTAAGGTCTTTAAATCCTTCATATTTACAGTCTTAGAGCAACTAAATCCTTTATGTTTATTTTTTCATGAGAAACGTACATTGCAGACTGTCAGCGGTGTTTGTGAACAAATCTCAATAGTAGGTGCAGCTGTTCTAAACCTTTGGTGTTAGTGTTGTTTGCTTTCCCTTCTGTTTGCATTTCTAGTTTATGATTTTAGAGGATTTTCTTGGGAGGAGGGATATAAGAGGGGACAATACTTTGGAAAGTTATGAAAGCAACCCATATTTCCCATGGGTTTATAAAAAGTCATAAACTGCAATGATGAAAATGAGAGACAGGGACTGGTGTCTGTACATTCATCACTGAATGCATTCCAAGTGCAAGAGTGAGCTCATTTACATCCCTTCTTCAGCTGTGGTTCTGCAAGGTGTGTGTGTGTTCTGTTTGTGGAGAAAATGCTGCTCCTTTCTATGTTTATCACTCCTTCCATAGGCAGCAGGATTTGGCATCTGCCTCAAGTGTACCTTTCCACAGCAAACAGTTCTTGGAAAAAAAAGAGTGAAATCTAATCACATATAACAGGCTTCTTAAAACAGCTGAACTGTATCTATATTTCTATATTGAAGAATCATTTGCTATCCCCTTCCTTACTCCCTCCGTTCTGTCTGAAAGGTGTCTGTAGCCTCTTCTCTTGAAATCTCTGTGGCAAGAGGAAAAAGGATAGAGCACTCACTTTGCTTCATCAGTTTTTTCATAATAAGCATTTGGTTCACTTAACTCTGGAAAAGGAGACTGTCAGTGGCTGAGGTTCTGCTTTTTCCTTCAATAGGCAGTTTAACTCAATTTCAAGTGGGACTTCTGCTGAAGCAGGGATTAGATGATTGCACAAAATGCATTAGAACTTTTGCTAAGTAAACAACTGAGATATTTTCAAAGTCCTAAATCTGTATCTTATTGGATGCTTTCCTGAAATAAGGCTCAAAGTATGAAAAGATTTTAGCTTTGTTTAAATAACAAATGGTTTGGTACAAATGCATACCTGTGACAGATAAAGGAGAGACAAAAATAGCAGCTGGGAGGAGGAAACTACAAGCCATTTCTCTCTTGCAAAATGGAGATGCTAATTAAAGTCACATCAAGAAGAGCTGAAACAAGCTTTGTATTATTTGTAGGTAACAATGTAGCTATAAAGTTCAGGTTTGTTTACTCTGAAGAAACAATATAATCATCAGAGCAACCAAAGCAACATATGGTACCTGGCTGCTACCTCTGGGCTCCTGGGCAGCTTCATTAGAGGCCCCGTTCCTGCCAAGCCAAGCTCTGCCCTGGTCACTTACTGCTCCCCTGGAGGGCTTTCCCAGTCTGCAGACTCACCGTGGTTTCACTGGGGCACTGCTTTTGAAAGGAGCTCTGTGGCCTGTAAACACAGTCCTCCCCTTCTTGGTTTTTTTTTTCCTTGTAGAATTCAAGTAGTCTATGGAAATGAAATTTAATTGCCAGTCAGATTGTAGTGGACATAAAATATACATGGAATGACTGATGTGCCTTAAAAGTAAGTTCTTTGCAGTAAAAATATTCTGTGGTCATTATAAACATTAAAGAAATAATACTTTTTTTTTTTTTTTTTTTTTTCCCCACTTCCAAATGTTTTAAAGGAATCAATGCTGATACTGAATATCTATGAGCAGCAACATAGTTAAAGCCAGGGTACTTCTATGGTTTTAATTTTCCTTCTCAGAGTGGGTCTTGTTTCTTCTGAGCTAAATAAAAGGTAATATTCATTAATAAAGATGTGCAATTTACGCCCCTTTTAAGTGCATTTCCCTCTAAATTAGTGAATACAGTGGATTTATAGAAAAATTGTTTTTAATGTAACTACTAAATATGCTTCAAGTAAAATGGGGCTGATTTGCTTTTTTTAAATACAGTGTTTTCTTATTATTTGTAATAGTCAAGATTGGAATTTGTAACATATTGTGTGGTGTTAACTTTTCATAAAAAATTTTCAGCTCTGCTACTCCCACTGTGGTTGTGCTTCAAGTGTAAGCTGGCTAATAGCATATACAGGAGAAAAATAGTCTATGCAGCTTTTGCTTAAGAAAAAGGGAGAAGATATGTGTAAAATGTGCTGAGAGTTGTTTGTTTGATCAGATATGATAAACTGCTTGAAACTCTCATTCTCTAGTGTGGTGGAAAAAATGAGATGTTCCTACTAAGCCGTATCGATTTTAACAAATACCTGATCTTTAACTCTTCATTTGCTCATTTCACCACGAAGAAAAATTTCTGCCAGTCTTAAGTGAGAAGCTGCTGTTTCATTTTCAGTTTTCTGAATGGAGCTGTTGTTGGCTGGGTATTGAAATATTGAGCAGTGTAACTTAGCTGGGATGGGAAGTCAGTGCTGCTGTCCTTCAGCCACCTCTGTGGGAGTTTTGCGTGAGACAGAAATGCAGAATTAGCTTCTTCAGGGCTCAAGGCAGATGGAAGGACCCTTATAAATAGATTTGACAGGATCACAGCTTTAAATCATTGTCTGAAATGACAAGAATCAGACCCTAGGTCTGGGAGATCTCTGTTCACAAAGTCACTTTGCTGCTAGAGCACTGGTGATTTCTGACCAGCAGGTCTGAGGTGAAAGTCTACAGGCAGCTTTGCACACATTGGCCTGTATCACCCTCTGTGAGTAATCCCAGAAAACTTGAGTGGAATTTGCTTGTGAATCTGGGAGATACTCACTGTGGGCAAGGATTTTAGGAGCTTCCTTAAATGTTGCCTCTTTTTTAGTAAACATGCCAGAGGAATTTAAGCAAACATTTGTGTGTAAATGTAGGAGAACTGAAGGAATGCAGTCCTGTGCTTAACTCTTGACCACTGTTCAAACCCACAGAAGATGTGGATGAAGGGTTTTTTTGACTCTATAACTAGAGGAACAAACCTTACTCTATATTTCCAGTGTTAACTGTGTGAAGAGCACTATGTGACTGCATCTGTTTTTCAGAGGAGAAAACTGTTGGCCTGTGAGGGTTGGTATTGGCTAGAACTGCATCTGAGAATTGTAAGGATTTTGTAGGAACTGTTGGTAATGAAATCCTTTTCAGGAGAGTGTTCTGACCTTAAACTATGACTGCTCTCAAGAAGGAGAGAATATCTACAAGCTGTGCAAAAGGAAGACCAGATGCTATCAGTGAGTTTGTTTTTATGGTTGCTCATTATGACCTTGTTGGTGAGCAGAAAGCAACTAGATGATTCAGAGAAAAAGCTCTAATTTGAAGGGGGAACAGTGCATGAGGAAATGGCTACCCACAGCACTGAGGGAATTAATATTTGCATGCCTTCTTTCAGTAGAAAGAACAGGTACAGTGGAGGAAGCTGCCTTTTTCATTGTGCAATAGGAAAGGTTAATTTATGTTCCAGATCTGTGGGTCACCTGAACTGTACAAAAGGTGACACAGGAGAAAGCAGAGAGAGGATTGCTCACTTCAATGTTCAACACCAAGCTTAAATTTGTCCTTTGTCCTTGAAAGTAAGCCAAAAATACAGTTTGGCACTTGGACCCAAAGGCTGTGTAGCATCAATAATGCTACACTGAATATAGTCTAGTTTTAGCAAAAAGCATCAGTTCGTGTTTTACACCCTGCACATCTCTGTTTCAGGGCAGAAGTAGGAGAGTCCGACACTTAAGTCATGTGAGAAAGGAATAATCAGCTGTTTGAAGAGTCACAGGTACATTGAAAAACATACCTAGATCCTATTCTGATAACAGAGCTGGCTTCAATTTTGTGAGTCCCCATCACTTTGAACTTGTAAGAAAAAACTGGGAAGGTAGAAAACATGGAAACAGTAGAACTACTTTTTCTTGAGGAAGCAAAAAGTGGCAAATTGCTCAGAGTCATATTTGGATCTTTATTCCAACCCTGCTCCAGTGAACTGGTAACTGTTACTGGGTTTTGTGGGAAAGGCTGAGTGTCCTCAACTCACAGTGACTTTCACACTTGGTCTGAACCAAGGAAACACCTACACTTGGTACATTGCCTTTGTTTGAAGTGGCAGCCCTTTGAGTGTGACAGGAGACATTTTAAGTAGTTTATCTCTCCTCTGGCACATGTTCTTCACTATCCCAAACATTTTTTAATTCAATAGCACAACAGCTGATAAGGTAGAGAAAGATTGTCAATATCTTACAGAAAAAAAAAAAAAAAAGACAAAGAGGCATGGAAAATAGTAGGTAATAAAGCCTGGTGTCTTAGTCCTGACATAACATCTTACCATAATAGCAGTCTTTTTTCCCTCACTCCCCTTTTTTTTTCTTTTGGAAAACAGAAATTCATGCAAAATTGCAGAAGCTTATTTTAAATAGACTGCACCAATGATACTCTTTACACTAGGAAAAAAAACAGCTTTACTGTCAGTAAGTAGTCTTCTGCTGTAAAACAATTTTCTTTACTACACTTGTCTGAAAAATCTAATGAAAAGTAGACCAGCACTTAATTCAATTTGTCTATATGTACTTCTCTTAATAAAAATGCTTTATTAAAGGTCCTGAATGTAAAGGATACAAATGAAATGTAACTGCCTGCTACATCAAAATCAATTAATCGTGTTCCAGCATTTTTGTGAACAGCAGTCATTCATTTTGCATGATGCTCTTTCCTGATAGTTCTCTGCTGACAGAGAAAGCTGTTCACCCTGTTGACAACAGGAACAAAATGAGGATTCATATTTGCCTCCATTAACTCTGTTAAGTCTCCTCTAATACATTAAAAAGCAGGCTGCTAGAAGTAGGTCTTTTGGTGTGATGTCTAGTAAGTGACATGGATCAGAGAATTAATAACCTGATGGCTTCCAAGATGTACAGCACAGTTAATTGAGAGGCTCACACTAGGCTGCAGGGACATGCTCTGCTCTGCCTTTGACCTAACATTGCAAATTATTTGCTCTGTAGTGGAACATTTTCAGCAAACCATCCCTTTCAACCTCATCTGCTGGAGTAAGAAATTAATACTGAGGTCTCCCACTTCCTCGCTGAGTGCTTTGGCCAATAGACTATTTATATAGGTGATGCAGCTGAAATGCCTTTGCTTTTGGCACATAAATGTTTTATTTGATTGAGCTTTTTATCTTTCAGTAGACTAACACTCTTGTTCCACAAGGACATTCTCTATCTGCAAAGCAAATATGTCAAATACTTGGGGGAATAATAGAAATCCTGAAAAACCCCAGCCACTCTAGGTAAATTTTAAAAGAAAACACCACAGCTGAACTATGAAAAGGTTTAATCTTGTCTCTGGTGGGGATGCCCCATCTATTGCTCTGCTGTGCCTCTGAGCAGATTTGGTGCAGTGTGTGGGTCCCTGCAGCTGTGTTGAGAGAAGCAATTTCAAGTGTCCAGCAAAGATTAGAGAAGTTAAACACCTGCTTATTGAATCATTTCACATGATAGCAGACTCTCACTTTGGCTTCCTGTTCCCTTTTTGCACTCTTTGCATTACCCTTGCTTTCAATCAGACTGCCATACACAGTCTGTGCTAGCAGTGCCTTTCCATGGAAGGAAGGTCTCAGTGCCTGAGTGCAAAGGGTTGGTGCCACATTCCTCCTCTCAGCTGTGCTGGAAGGTTCTCCAGAAGACTCCCTGTGAGGTGCTTCCCTGTGCTGTGCTATATATGAGCACCTGGAGTAACAGGAGTTACTGCAAGTTCTTGGCTGATTGCAAGCAGCACTGTTTTATCACCAATAACTGCTTGTGTGCAGAGTTTCAAAGTGTCTATAAATGTGCATTCCCTAAGGTTGGCACTGATTTGTTTACATCAGAAGCAATTTCTGTAGGTAATTAAAGGGAGACTTTTAGTCAATCCATCAGATACTACTTTGGATTTGCCACATGGCACATCAGAGAAACACGATGTGTTGTTTAACAACACAATTAGCAATAGAAGTGATTAAAGATTCCTGGGTGGCATGTTTTTCTGTAAAGAAAAAAAAAAAAAAAAAAGAAAGATTGTAGTTCGATGAAATGTGATTGTTCTTTAAAGAATGTGTGTTTTACCCAGGGTATAATGGAGACCAGGAGACCTTTAATCAGCTTTTGGGGCCCTGCTGCTGGCTGGCTTGGCTGCCTGGCTCCTGGGCAGATGCTGGGTGAGGTGCCAGAGAGCCCAGACTCCCAGGCTCCTGCACCCTGGCAGCTCAGCCCCTGGGTTATGGACACTCAGCTGAGCTCCATTATCACAGTATCTAAATGCTTCATAACTTTTGTTGTACTTAGTCTGTCAATGCCTTCTTGCATTAAGGAGTGACTGCCATGCCCTTTCTTCTGATGAGAAACTAAAAGATTAATGGCAGTTAGGTAGGTAGATCATAAAAACTTTCTGTCTTATGTGGATCTTTCTAGTTGCAAATTCACTGTTGGTTGTCAGGCCCCTGCTAAGCTCCAATGTATAAAGTCCTACTGTATAAAGTCCCAATGTATAAAGTGTTTTTAGGTTCTGCTTCTGCCTCTGTTGCCATAGCCCACAGAACTTGCACACAAATCCCACCAGGATAAACAAACTTCTGAAGTTATATATTATATGACTTCTACCCCAAAGGAGTGGACTTTTTCTGTACTCCTGGCAAAGTACAGAAATCACAAATACTGCCTAAAAAAAAAAAATTACCAAAGATCCCCCCAAAACTAGTTCATTGATATAGTCAATATCATTTAGGGGTTAAGGCTCAAATTCAGGAAAATTTAAAAAAAAGAAAAAAAGTGTAAGCCCAGGGATCTTTGACATCTCCCATTTCTTTCAGTGCAGGTCTCTCAGGATACAGTCTGGATCACTAGATCCTAATTTTCTCAGACTTTGAATGTCATCTCCCTTGAGGTTAATGAACTTATGCCTCCAATAATGCAGAAATTTCCTGGAAACTCTATAAATGTTTAAGAATCAAGAAATAACACACATGATTCCAGCACTAAGTGGGATGAACTCCCTATCTGGCAACACATTTGGGAACAAAAACAATATATTCTCTGTATATTTCTCAGGCAAAATGATGACTATAGATGGATCTTGAGTTCTGAGTGAGTGTTTTGTACAGAGGAGGCTTCCTGACAGTGTTTACCACCTTCACAAGTGTCAGTCAATGTCTATCGAACTCATATTTTTCATAATAAGGAATGGGATTGTCCCCAGATATATCCTTAAAGGGGGAAAAAATGTAAAAGTAATTTTCAAAAATGTAGTCATGAATACAAAATATGCAAGGAATAGGAACTTGTCTGTTACTGAAGACTTCAGCAGCAATTCACTCTCACCTAATTCTGCCACGTCCAGCTAGGGATAACTGATGGTCACATAGGTTGAGGCTGCCCTCAGGTTACAATTATTTCAAAAAGTGTCATAACTTTTCATGTGTTAAACAGATTTCTGCCGTGGTAACAGCTACTATTAATTAGTGACAGAAATTGTGCTCTTTTTCCTCCTCCTTCAGAGGAGATACAAACAGAAGGTATTTTACAGGATTACAAAAATAGCTGTTCTTTTTCTACTTTGGTAAGGCAAAAAACCAAAAAAACTAAAACAAAACAAAAAAAAACCCACAAAAAACCAAAACAGGAACAAACATATTAAAGAGACATTAGGAATTTAGGATGCAGATTAACTATTTCATTGTCTGATTCAGCAAGCACAACTCAATAATTAACTCAATCACTGTGGTTTTATGTGTATGTAATAACATGCTTTGCTTGCCCAGAAATGCTGTGCTGTCTCTCCTCAGGGATTTTCAAGATCCAAGTGGATAATGCCCTGAGAAACCTGGTCTGGCCTCACAGGTGACCCTGCTTTGAGCCTGAGACAGGACTAGAGGCATTCGGAGACCCCTTGCAACCTGAATTAACCTATGATTCTGAAACCTGTTTCTTTTAAACAAACTAAAAATTGCAATATTTGGGTAGCATCAATATTATATTCTATAGAAAGATGCACATATACTGCTATAGGTGGGAAAATCCTTAGGCCATTTGAATCTTTAGATCTCTAGTACTTTTATATCTGCTGTGTGCAAATTCTGCCTAACACACATTTGGCTGGATCCAGGTCACATCCCTTTGCTTAGAATTAATTTAGTAACTAAAGAACAAGTTCCCTACCCCTGCTAAGTCCCACTCCCCCACAGCTCTTAGCACTGTAGAGGCACATAAACATACAAATAATTTACAAGTATTTTCTTTAGAAATCTAGACAAAATATTGCTTTTGGTTTGTGTGTTTTTCCCAAGTAAAACAAACTACACTTCTGGCTAAATTGTGTCTTTCTGACCTACTGGCTCTGAAATGGTGGAGAATGTAGTTCATAAAGCACCAAGTCACACCAAAGCTGCTGTGGGTGGGATGAAAGCAGCAAGGAAATTATTATATTTCCATAACAGCTGAAGGCTTTAGTTAAAGCCTGAACAACAGGAAATCTCTGGCATGAGATATGTTGCTTCATTCCTCATTCATTTTTGCATGAAAGGTGTCTGACCTTTCTGTAGAAGTGGAATTTCTGAAGATCAGGGGCTAGATGAAGAATTTATTAATATGTTGTAATTTGGAATTGAAAATACTTTTTTCTTCCTTTCAAAATGCCAGTAACATTTCTCCAGGGCTATGATGCAGGTACTATTGTAGGGCATGGCAATACAATCGTTACAAGGTTTTAAAATTTTGTTATTATATATTATAAGGTATGTTATCTGGTTGCCACTAAACATATCATAGGGCCAGAGAATGCTCTCAAAATACCATTATAATCCTTGATGTAGGGTGCAGAAATACAATTTAAGGTACATAACTCCCCTCTGTGTCCACCCAAGAAAGGAACAAGGCTCAAGGGGCCAAATCTGCAGCAAGGTATGTGCAACTTGCTGGATTCTCTGTTCTGAGGATCCACTGAGGCAGCTGAAGCCCACCTGGGTGAGGAAGGGGTGAATCAACAGCATGATGAAGCTACAGACTACATTTTCTCCTCCCCAGACTTGTTCATGGGATAAACAGAGTACAGAACCCACTGCTAGAGCTGATAAATGTGCTGTTCTGTTTAGCTATCAAACCAATTTCTTTCTGCCCATCTCCACTGCTTTTATGAGGTTCCAGTGTATCTCAAAAGCACCTGATTTCATTTGCACTCCCATATGGCTTCAGAAAGACCAGAAAACCCTTTGAGACTGTCTTCTGTCATGACCAGCAGTTTTATTTAACCTTTGATAAAGGTGTAAGGTAAAAGTGTTCCTGGGCCCAAAACTTTTAGCACTGTTTGATAAGTTAACAGTAAATGGAGAAAGTATCAAGCCTTGGACAAGGATTTGTATTTAGTTCCATTTCTGGTCTCTAGCTCAGAGAGCTAAATGCTTTGAGCCTTTGAACCTTTGAATCTTTAATACACAGGATATGCCCAATATTGCTGCATTCATAAATACTTTTGAAAGTTATGAACAAAAAAGTGCTTCAGAGGTCCTAGACCATTATATAACAAAAATCCTAGATTATTATATAATAAGGACTTGAAGATAGTCACTGAGTTATCAAACGCTAAGGAATTCATCTGTCCTCTGGCTTTGCTTTAAATGACTTGAAGTGGTGAGGATTGCAGTATGCATCATCAATGTCTACTTTTATATTTAACTTCACTGAAAGCACCTCTTAAAACTTTGAGTTTGCTATTTGATGTGCCTACAGAAGACATTACAGAACTGACCATTTTTCAGTGGACATGTCAGTCTCTTTTCCCAGGTAACAAGTGAAAGGACAAGAGATGTCCTCAAGTTGCACCAGAGGAGGTTTAGTCTCACTATTTGGAAAAATTCCTTCACCTAAAGGGTTACCAAGCATTGGAACAGCCTGCCCAGGGAAGTGGTTGAGTCACTTCCCTGGAGGAATTTGAAAGATGCATAGATGTGGCACTTAGGGGAATGGTTTAGTGCTGGACTTGGCAGTGCTGAGTTAATGGTTGGACTCAAGGCTCTTTTCCAACCTGAATGATTCTATGATTTTAACTAAAGGCCAGAACAATTTTTAGAGGAAATCTTTTGCCTTGTATTTTGTTGTTTACCTTAAAGTTGCTATTATTTGTAAACTTTCAGTGCAGAAACCTCTCACTGTCTGTGGTACAGTGTTGGGAAGGAGGTATTAATCTCTGCAGGAGCTGGCTTCTGAGGAAAGTGCTTGCATTGAGACTTGGACATTTCTAAAACAGGTCCTGGTTTGGGTTTTTTAATGTGCAAGGCTTAGAAGCTTGATTCCTGCTCAGGATACAAATAATAACAAATTGTCTGAATGTTAAAAACACTCTGGAATTATAGATATCAACATTTTGTCTACTTATATCCAGAGAACTGCACTCATGAGGTCTCTAAATCAGTATGCTCTGTTTCTGTTCTTTGAAGTTATTTTTATAACTATTTCCCAAGCAATTGCACATCCTACAATGAGAACTACATATGTCCCAAGATTAAAATATCCGAAATAAGCCATTTTTAAACTTTTGATGGTCAAAACAAATGATGAGTTTTTTCTTTATATGCTAGCTGAAATTTCAACTCATACATTGTGGAAAAATAAAGTACAGTTCAGGATAACAATATGCTTTTATTTGGTATTGTTAAAATTGTAAATTGTCCCCTTAAATTGATTTCATGTATACACAAATTTGTCATGCCATTTTAAAAGTTTGGTGCTTTGTTTAGGTTTTCTATTTTTATTCTTTTTTAAGGAGCAAACACTCGCACAGAGTCAGGTAAATATTTCCATGGATAGCCTCAGGGTCCCTTGGCAAGAATATAATTGCCTGTGCACTCTCTGTAACTGAATTGCCTTCCTTAATGATGGGATATTGGGTTTATAGGCCCCTGACTGCTTCTCTTTAATACCCATTAATTTTCATTTTACTTTTTTTAGTGAATGCCCCTTTCTCTTTTTCTTCCTTCATGCTCCTTGCCTGTTTCACAAACTCCCTGTGAAAGTGCAGTGAGTGCAAGGAAATAAAGCAGCAAAAGGACTGCAAGCTGGGATTTACAGACTCCTGTTCATTTCAAATAGATGAGTCCTGCATGAAAATTGAATTAACTGATCTGAGAGCTCAGGAGCACAAGCAGGCTCACTCCCATCCCTCACAACTGCACCTCCCTCAAGGACAAGAGGTGCTGCTGCCTTATTATCTTTTAGATTCAGAGACCCACAGCAAGTAAATCACTTCTTTCTTTGGGTAAGTATATCTGGGGATTAATTTGAGTAATACATAAAAAACCCCACAGAGAGTATCAATACTTCAGTGTGCACCAGCTACAGCTGGCTGCTAGTCCATCACCTTCACCTTCCAAATGGGGCCTAGGAGAAACCAGCCCATAAAATATACAGCACTTAATCATGATGAAATTATCCAGGGCAGATTATTTGGGTACTCCTCCATTTTTTAGACAAGCTTCAGTTCTGTGCAGGAAAACAGTATGTGACATTTCAACTCCCAGGGTGTTGAGAGAATTAGTGTTTAGGTCAACTGGGCTTTTAAAGCTGTAACTGTGGTTTTGCTGAAGCTGTGACTGCAATAGTCTAGAAGAAATAAAGAGATTCACCATATGTAACCCCAGAGCACAATTCTTATATTATTGTTTCTTTCAAAATCAGTAGAGAAATACTGAAGAACTTACAGCTCCAGCCTTGCTGCAACACAACCTCATGGTATTGATTAGCAAATCCTATTCAGACACTGTAGGACAGAAAGTACCATACATTCATGAAATGGAGCTGTGCTGTCAAAGAGAATTCATTTTGCATGATCCAGCTATTGATGGTTCCCCTAGAACTGATCCATCATTTCAGTTGAATTCTGGGGCTCAGAGAAGAGAAAGGCAAAGAGCTCTCACCTTATAAAGGTGGAGTTTATTTTTACACTCCTACTGTGCTCAGCTGCCTTGATTGCTGCTGCCTCCTGTGCTCTGAGAACTGTGGCAGAGCTGGCAGAGGATTTTGTGGAAGAGAGCACACAGATTTGTGTGGCAGGGAGCAGCAGTGTGCAGGAACTCTGAAGGGCAGCAGCTGAACTGAGTGGGCTGCCCACCTGGATCCAGCTAAAACTCTGGCAGGACAAAGTGAGGAAATCCCTTGGGAGGAGACAGATTTCCCCTGAAACCCTGGATATTGCAAGCAGCTTTGAGAGGTGGGTGGAGGTGTTACTAGAGGGATCAGGATGGAGAGGAAGGAAATGAGCTATCACCAAAGTCACTGAAGATGGGAGCCCTTCACTCCTGCTTTTGTGAGAATTTATGCTTTGTCTCCCATGGTTATGATGTGTTTATTCTTGTAGCAATGTTTTATTTACATTTGTCTATAATGCTAGAAAATGGGGAAGATTTTTCTCTATGCCACCCCAAAGATTATAGTCAGTCTCCAAAGACATTTTGATGAAAACAACTAATTAACAAAAGTGGAATTCTCTTTTGTACCACTGGCTGCCTAGCAGGAGAACTGGAGCTAGTTTTCTGCTTTTTTTTCTATTTTCATAACTTTTTTTACTGTCTTAGTATTTCTGTTTTGGTTGGGGTTTTTTGGGTTTGTTTTTTTTTGGTTTTTTGGGGTTTTTTTTGTTGTTGTTGTTGTTGTTGGATTTTTTTTGCCAAAAGGAAAACAAAAAACGATATTGAGAAAAACTCTCCCAAACCATGACTGAAAGCTTCTTTTTCTATATTTTATTCCTTTGCGCTTGCCTTCCCACTTTTATATTTTTTTTTCCTATTTAACTACAGAAATATAGAGAAAAAAGATCCAAAAGATTTATACCTGATAAAAATTAAGAAGTTACAATATTTTTTATTGATTTTTTTTTTAATCCAAACAAGAAAAACAGCAGGAAGAGTGGAATGAAGACTTTTGATGGCTGATAAGTCACTTGTTGTCAGAGATTATTTTTAATGAGGTATCAGGGTTTCTCGACTACAAACTCTCATTTTCCATTTGAGCTCAGAGGTGATAAACTACCTGCTAGGCATTTTGTTGCCCTTGGTTTAAATCTTGACTAAATTTTGTAATGTTCTGGTTGGAATCTGGATTTCCCCAAGGTTAACTTGACAAACCACAACTCTCACAGGGCAGGCTGCCCAAGCACAAGGACACAGCACTTGCTGGCTCAGACAATGGGCACTGTTACTTTAGACATTAAAGGTATAACTTGGGGTTTTGAAAATCTTGCATCAGATCCCAAGCAAAAAGTACTATGTTAAATCTCTTTGCTTGGATCATAACCAATTTCTATTGTTATGGTTTAGCAGCTTTTGAAAATCATTTCAAAAATGGAAATCTTTTGTTGTCATAAAACAATACCGTTTTTATTCAGTCCCTGCCATCAATACTTTATGTTTTCTTAATGTGTCCAATCAATAAAATGTTTACTATCATTCAATCAGAATAAAATGTTCAGGATCATATGCTGTACTTTGCTTGATGAAAAATTTGTGACAGCTCAAAACCAACTGATCAGCAAGATAATTTTTTAATCATATGCACTGGTGAAAGTATTTTACTAAAAAGGAGACATAAAAATTAAGTAGATCGTTATTACTGAAGCACAGATTGCTTTATATTTTTGTCTTCTAAAATGCAGCTGAGAAGATAATTATTAAGAAGAGAATGTCATTTTTCAAAAGAATTTGTGGCAGTAACATCTAGTGAGGTGTTTTTTATTAACTTCAAGAGGGAATGCCTGTTACATAATACTACATCAGTTGTTTCAGGGCACAAAATTCAGAGCTAGATGATGAAGAGAAAACATTCAAGAGGGCATATATTCAGAAAGTTGGTTTAGAAACTGCTACAGAATTAGCATTAGAAGTTTCTTGTGTTCTGTAAAGTGAGTAAGAGTGAGTAATTTTGCTCAGATAAAGTGTATACATTAATACTTTTACCTCACTCTGATGGATATGGAAGCTGTTTCTTCGTATATAGATATGAGATTTTTTTTCTTCTCAGGGTGGGATGTGGAGAACAGAATTCATTCCAGAACTGAGGAGAAAAAGTTAAATTTAATTTATGATTGTGAATGCATGTTTCAAGCAAAGCAATTGAATTTTATCTACTATTCTGCCACTGGCCATGACACTTTTATTTCTTTTTATTTCACCTTCTCCCCAGTAGGCTTCACTTATTGGCACAGATGAATTCCCATATCAAAGGCAATTTCCAGTTGACTTTAGGACAGTTATTATTTAATTGGCCTCTTTAACTGTCTTTGCCACTAAAAGCTTCTGAAAACTCTTGTGTTTGAAAAAGGCTTTGGGGCAAATTCCCTGCTGATGTAATTCTGTGGAGCTACACAGTTACAAATTGTACCTCAGAAATTCCACTCTCACTGCAGTATGCTAAATTAATTTTTCTCTGATAGCTTGCAAAAACTTAATGAAAATAACCAACACTAATGCCCTGGCCAAGCACCAGTAACAACCTCACAAGCCACAGCATCCATCTTCTCCCCTAAACTTTTGAGGAGGATTTCTTGAAAGAGATTAGTGGCCTGGGCTCACATAGCAAAGAGTTTAGAAGGAGACAGGCTCCTTATCCTGGCTGAAAAAGGACAAGTTGCTTTGTATATCCTAGTACAATGATATACTTAAGAAAAAATACCCTCATCCCAGCAAGTGGATCAAAATCTGCTTTAGTTTTCTGAGGGTTGAGAGGGCATGAGGAAGGTTCAGGGTAAATTTAGACATAGTGTGTTTCATGATTTCTCTGTGTACCATAATTATTGAAGACCTGTTGATTGACAGGAGAGCAGTGTGTGCATTTGTGCTTCAGTGTACATAGGTGAGCAGTCCACTGAAATATTGTTCATTCATCTGGAAAGCTGCAGGGATAATTGGGCTTGACTCAAAAGGAAATAGAAACTAGAACAGGAGAGATAATTTCGGGATATTGTATGAACAATGGCAAAAGGAGGTCATTTTTCTGAGTATATTTTCACACACAGCAACCTAAATCTGACAAGCCATCACGAATGCCAGGCACAAAAATATTTGCATTTCTAAACACACCAAGAGCTTAGAAGCAAATTCTTTCTCTGTAAGATCATGGGACCTTTGTGAACAAAGCCAATGCCAGGAGCTGCCTGTAGAAAACATCTCCTTTAGGAGCTCTATTCTGAACCTTTTTGCACCAGAGCTTTATTTACATCATGTGCCCTTGCACACATGTTCCCTGCTAGTTCAGGAGGGCACAATCCCACTTAAGAAGTATTCCCAGGACACTAAGCAAGACTCAGTCAAGGAGACATTTCTAGTATTTCTAAAATGGCTCTGTAATAATATTTTTATGCTGACATATATGTTGTATCAGTAAATCCTTCAATCAAACTCTAGATGTAAGGCTGTAAGCAAAATACAATATGGACAAACAGATGTATGGATTTGAACTAGAAAACAAAAAACTTTTTATATAATACAGTGGCAACACTCACAGATACAGCCAGGTGGCCTCACACATATACAGCTACTTTTATGAAGAGTGGCCTATTACAGATTTATGCTCTGTGCTGAGCTCTAGTGATTCACAAACTCACTAATTAAACCATTTTCTCCCCTATACATTATATTATATGAAGGCAGAAAGCTCATGCAGGGTGAGTGGTATTGGGAGTCTGAATGAGCATCTGCAATAAAATGCATGCTAACCACAGTGCCACAGGAAAAGTCTTGGTGGGATGGATGGGGTAGGAACATATATTCTCTAGGTGTTGGGTACCTAATTGAGCTTCAGGAGGATACCTATGTCTCCTTGAAATTTACAGGAATGGTAAATTTGGACAGAATTTATGGCCTTTTTTTGCCTGTTACTCAAGTTCTATGCAGAAGGAATTTGAAACATTTTTCAGGGCTTTCCTTTAACCACAATCTTCAGGATAATCTGACAGGAGAGAGCCACTCTTGCTCTTCTTCCATACAGAGAAAAATTTAAGTTCATTTTGCCCAGAGTAAAGTGTAAGAGGGGAATTTAAGACTTACAGCATTCACTGAAAGAAAGGGAAGACCTGAGCTTCAGGCTTGGATTCTCTAACACTCAGTCTGAAGGAGGAAGAAAATCACAGTTTCAGTGACCTAGCAAATAAGGAATTATGTTTGGTGGGCAGCAGTTTTGACTAAGCTGAGATAGAGGCACAGACAGGCACAGAGCTCACAGCACAGCTGTGCCCAGGCAGAAACTCACCTTGAGAACTGGAAGGGAAACCTTCCACAGCCCTGAAAAGCAGGTGGGAGAAGGGAGATATTAATCTATTCCCATATGCTTTTGTGTGAGTTATATCTGTGGCCCCAGTTTTGGCTGAATTTAATTTACTGTGAAACAAGAATGAGGAATGGCCACTCTGTGAGTCCCAGCAAATCACCCCTGTGCCTCAGCCCAGGTTGGAGCAGACAATAAAAAGAAGAACAGTTGCTTGGGGAACTTTCATGTGGAAGTATTGCAAGGAGGATAAAGAAAAAAAACCTCACAATATATTAATTCCTGCATATATTAGGTGAGATCACACAAGGGCATGTCTGCTGAGGAGCTTCAGCCTCACACTGCTTCCTCTTACAGGCAGAGGAGATGAAACCTGACATCTGCAAACGCTTGTGGCAGAGCCTCCACAAGCAAAGCTTGTTTGTCCAAACAGATTGTGCACACACAGGATTTCACCAATACCTGATGGCATGTCCAAGAGGCTCTTTGTGAAGGATTTGTTCCACTACTGCTTTAATAATGTTCTCTCTCTATCACAGGGATTATTAACCTCTAATAACAGTTCCATCCCTATATTTCTCTCTCTCCCTCCAGAACAGGCTTAGTTGTGTATATATAAAGAATCCTTACTAAATAATAATAATAATAAAAATTTTCATTCTTTATACTCCTACTGTTAGTTTTCACCAATTGAATGAAATAAGGGAATAAGGAAATTAAATGCTCTTTGGTTTTGAGATTGTTAGTGAAATTATGCAGACAGATCATTTTCCAAACTTAAATCTAAATAATTCAGTTGCCATAGGATCAAAGTATGTGTTAAGCTGCCCTCAGTTTTCCATGTGTTGAATCATCCCTATTTCCTTCAGCACATTTTCCCTTAGATTAGATAATGCTCATAAAGGCAGTTGGCATTGGGTATGGTTGGCATCCAGATTGTACATTGTTCTAAGCCTTATGTTCTTGTAACCATTTACACTCTGAGAAGTGAAACCTTTCCTTGTGTGCACATCTGGGTGAACACTTAGGACTAAGTCAGTTCTTGTGCATTCATACTGTAGCCCACAGAAGTAAATACTGCAAAATGGCCCAATTTTTCTTGTTCCAAACTGAAATTCATGAAGGAAATACAATAATATTCAAACCAAATTCAGTCACCAGTGATACTTATGTTCACCTTCCTCTGATATATCAAAGCAGGTGTATTTGATAGAAAAACTAGACTTGTCAGGGTGAGGGTCTGGTTTGAGAATCAATGGAGTTAAACATCTGATAAGCTCAGGTGTTACAAGCCCAGGACCTTTTCTTCCCCATTGCATCTTTCACAAGGCATTACTCTACAGAAGTCTACAAAGCTGCCCCTTGTTAGCAGGGGGATGAGTCAGCCCTCAGCAATGGTCTCCAGTTATTTGCTAGCAGAGTCAAGTATTCCTCATGTCATTCCATAAATCTGGCTTTTAGAGGCTGCCCTTTTACAGACAGTCCCACATGGAGAGACACATTCAGACATCTGAAATGTCTTTTCTAATAATGCAAAAGCCTCTTTGTGTTGAAATTTTTCAGGTACCTTACTCTATCCTTATGTTTGTGAATGCATACTCTTAAATCTCTTTCTATCCTTTTTATTTCCCTCAGCAAAGAATTATTTTTTACTTACACCAAGCCTAACAATGAGGGCCAAATAATACAGAAGCCTCCTGTTTCTATCGCATTGAACATAAATAGCAATAAAGCCTTTCCTGTGTCTAGTTCACATAGTTCTAAAAGTAAAGTATCCATTTTAACAAACACTTATGACTATCATGTTTTAGATTTTAATGGTTTTCATGGTATACATTTTTTTTGCTACTAGTTTCAAAACTTATCCTTGTCAGAAAGAGAAAGTTTCTAATTCATATTTGTGCAGAACTTTGCAACCTTTTCTAATTCAGCTTCTCTTACAGTCTCCTTAAAATTTCTACAGGAGAAAGAAAAGAGAAACAAATTTTTTATCAGAACAAAATACATTTAAGTTTAAAGCTCTATTTTTAGCTCCCCCACTTGGTTTTGTTTGATTAACAAGATTGGTTTGAAAATTGCCAAATCAGCTTGGAATAAAAAATTGTCAGGTTTCCTTGATTATATACATCAATTGGCTTTGCTACTCAATTGTCTTGTTTTATCAATTAGTTAAATAGATGTTTTGAAGTCATTTGAAAGAAAATCCTATTACAGAGACATGTAGGGGACAGAGTCACATCACTGGCATTGCCACAATAGGTTTAGCTAGATGGAAATTCCAAATGTAATGATTCTGAGGGTTTGTCACACTGAAATTCAGATCCTGGGGTTAGGCAAAAAAGTGCTGCAAGCAGGACTGAAAAAAAAAAAAATTAGGACATTGCAGAGGAGCAGGGAAAAAGATAAACTTGCTGCTCCACATGCAACCTGGTATCACAGCACCAGGCACCATCAAGAGCATTTTTGTCTAACAAGCAGCCCTTAGAGTCTGACACACTGTAGAGATGCTCCTCCATCAGATCTTTATAAAGAATAGTCTTTCTCAGCTCAAAAGTCACAGAGCTAATCTAAGATATATGAGAGCACAGACCAAATTACTCATCAAAATCAGTGCTGTTCTTTCCTTGAACAGGTTTTGGGTTGGGTAAATTTTGCTATGTTTTTTATTCTCTGAAATATTTAATCAGGAGCAAAAGAATCTTTCTGTGGACTTTAAGATGAAACACTATTTATTTATGGTTTTCACAGGGTAAACCATAAAACCAAAGACAAAATCTTCAAAAGATTTTGAAGGGGCACATCCCTGCTCTGGTGCTGCAGTCCTGCAGCTGCTGCCCAGCCTCTTCTTCAAAGCCCTCAATGACACACTGTCCTGAGTTGGGCTCTTGCTCCCCCATCAGCTACAAGGTTTTCCTAACATCCAGGCAGAACCTCCTCTCTTCCAAATCAAACCAATTTCTCTTTGTTCCTCCCAGCAGGCCAGCAAAGCAGTGATCTCTGTTGTCCTTCTGTTCAAACAATGAGGTCTGGTAAACATTTCACATAAACGCATAGGCTCATCTAAGAAATGTGTCTGATTCATTGTTTCTCTTTTGGGTTGGAAGCTGGCTTGATGATTTGGAATCCTTGCAAGAGTTACAATCTAATCGAATGTGTAAATAAGATTTCAAAGTTTGAAAAAACACCAAAACAAAACACCCCAGAAGAATCCAGGATCAAATGTAAGTATCCCACATCAGGGATCTGCCCTTCTGCATGCTTAAAACACAACCTGCAATGACATAAACAGTGAAATAAAGTCTCTGTGCTGCAGCTATTGCACCCCTCAGAATATACCACACTCTGCACATGTGCTGTGCAAAGCCTGCACAATGCAACCTTGCATCTCCCTGCAGCATCCCCTGCATCTCTTTAACCTCCTTAGTCAGGTCATCTCAGGGGTGAAGGTCAATGCCACCAGGGAGAGAAAAAACAGAACAGGGTGAGCTGGGATGTGATGATTTGTTCAAGCCACATGACAGGGAGTACTGAGCAAATGTTTGGAGGCATCTGGTAGACATTTTTATTCCTTTTGTTGAGCCATTGAATATGTTCACTGAGGCAGATGATCTGTGAGTAAAAGTGATTCACGCTGAAATGGAATTTGATTATGAAATTCCAACGATCACATGCAGACCCTCTGCATTGCTTTGTAATTGTCATAATGCAACATTCACCTTCAAACAAATAAGTTACTTTTTAAGGCCTAGGTTCTGAAATTATCGAATCCCTCCCCATGTTCAACCCTATACATCAGAGTATAGAGAGCCTGATGATCACAGAAACAAGGATTCTCTGGATTTCCATACAAATTTCTTCACTAGCATAAGTCTACTCTTTCTTCCAAGACTAAAGATCCCATGCAGTTTGAGAAGGTCACTTCTGGATCCAGTTTTATAGCTGATGGAAGACAGGCAGAGTATATCCATGCCAAGGGAGAGGGCAGGCATTGTGTTTATGATGCTCTAGGAATGAAACATCTCATGATGAAGTCACTCATTTTTTTAATTTTTATACTCAAGTATCATAAAAACAGCAAAATCCTTCATTTCTTGATCAGAACCCTTTCAGTTCCTTGCAGAACTGCCCCAAACCTGGAGCACTGTGTGTGTGCAGTGAGTGCTGGCAGTGGGAGCTGCAGGGTTGGTGTGTGCTGAACATGGGCAGCTCCAGCCTGGACTCATGAACTGCTGCAGGCACACCTGAGCCAAGAGCCAAGCTGCTGCTGCCTCTGGGAAAATGTATTTAAGGACAAGATGGCACACAGTGAAGTGAGGAAAGATGTGAAAAACAGCTCTGCAAGCACCCAGGTCAGTGGAGGAGGAGGGACAGGAGGTGCTCCAGGACCTGGAGCAGAGACTCCTGTGCAGAACAAAAAAAAACACATCAGAGCAGATATCCACACTGCAGCCCATGGAGAGCCCCACAGCAGGGCAGGGGAACACCACCTGAAGGAAGCTACTGTCTCAGGAAACCTGCAATTGGAGCAGGCAAAAAATGTATGCAGGAAGCTGTAGAGAGGAGCTGCTATGGACTGATGATAAACCCCATTCCCCATTTGCCCATTCTTGGAGTAAAGGAATTAGGGAAGTCAGGAATGAAGGAGTGAACCTGACCCTAGGAAAAAGGAGGGATGGGGAGAACTTTTTTCATTTTGTCTTTGCTTCTCACTGTCCAAATCTATTTAGATTATATTATTTTTTCTCAAGTCTAATCTTTTTTCCCCATTATGGTAATTGGTAACTGATCTTTTTTCTTAAGGAGGGAGAATGAGAGAGTGGCTGGGTGGGTGTCTGGCAGCTGTCCAAGGCATACCCATCACACAATCATTGTGCTAAGTGCTTCTAAAAGATTTTTTTTAATGTTTTTGGAGCTGAGACAAACTACAGGAGTCACTATTCCTTTTTGATTCCGAAGATTTGTTCCCAGCATTTGTGCAACCTATTGAAATTTAGATTGTTTTACTAGCCATCAATTTTACAACCAGCTTCTGAATTTCAAGGCATTTTATCTGTGAAGAACCCACATTTGTCTTTTGATCTCTAGTAGATTTTTTCCCTTTGATCATATTACAAGTAGGGTTGGTAGCACCAACTTTTTGAGCTTTCCCAACATCTTGGGTTATAAATTCCTGGTTTGAGTTGCTGATGAGCCTTCATCTTCTGGAATACATGATTTCTATAGTGCTTTTATACTGAAATATTTTTTTGGAAAGTGCAAAGCAATATATTTTAATCATTTTGGAAAATTAGATAATGTGAAAATATTCTTTTGTCCATCACAAACCCATGGAATTAATCAGAAGTAGCCATCCTGAAAATGGTTTACTATTGAACAAAAGAGGTGATTCTGCTTTGTCACTATCCCCTGCCTCTCTGAATCCACTCTTCCTTATTGATGGACTCATTTCATGACCTCATATCTAACTCCTAAGCAAAGTAATATTTTCTTATGTTTAAATGGAAACCAAGAGTTCTCTGTTTATTGCTTGTCACTTCATCAGAACCATTAAAGTGATAACTGCATCTCCATACCCTGCATTTATTTCAAAACAGCAATTTCCTTTTCCCTGTCTTTTGTCTGACCTGCCAATTGTCTCAGGGCTGAAACACCATTTGTGTGCTAGTGGAATGTTTATCCATTAAGGCTGTGCCTCAAGCTGATAACTTTTGATGTCATAAACATACAATCTGGGAAAATGACAATGGCCTGGAAAAAGTCTGGAGAGCTGAAGAGAGGAATATGGAGGTAGGTGCACTGGAGCTTATCTGAGCTGCATCAGGAATTCCTGCAGTGACCTGAAGGGGTGGCTACCACTAGTGTAGGTTTATCTCTCTGCTTCCCCTGTAACACCCTGGGATCTGGTAGGGATATCTTTCCATCTTGTTGTCTTTCCATGTTGTTAAATTGTACCCACATCTACCAAATGTGAGTGTGGGGGCCTCACAACACCATGGGATAAAGCTGATGTCTTTCAAACTGACATCATTAAGAGAGATAGTAAACTAATAATATATCAACTTATATTCCAAGTAATCTTTAAATTCTGTAACTGAGGAAAACACAAGAACTTGGGGCTTTTACCAAAGAAAATGTTCTAATTGCCAAATGAATGAGAAACTTTATATATTACAGTTCCACAGGTGGGTAAAAATACTAATGTTAAAAGCTATAAAAGGCTGAAAAATGTTTGATACAGGACTTTGATTTGGATGAGATCTCTGGGGGTGGTTTGAACATAACCTGCCTTAGGATATGGAGCACAAGGGGACAGAAAAGGAAATCCTGGTCATCATCATCATTTCACTGTGAGTACAGGATATTTTAGCATCAGAACAGCTTGAAAATTAAGTTCCTTCATGGAATATCTAAATGATATAATTTGTAAATTAATTGCAACCTGTTTTATGAAATGTAGATGAAAGATCAAGCTGTCATGATTTATATCCTATATATATATGTTCTAGAATGACCAATACACAACTACAGAGCACCATACATTAATTATTCTTGATGTTAGAAACATGGGATGTCTGAAGGACAAATTCACCAGAATTAATGCACAGGTTAATCACATCAGTTATTTCTAACCTTAAATTCACTTTGTTTAATATAAAATTTCTATAGGCTGTTGGACATTAGGCCAGAGGTGGAATAATGAAAAAAAACTATTCAAAGTTCTAGTAGTTGATCTCCTGGCTTAAATATTTGGTTCAGTGTTTATCCATGCTAATATGCCTTAGGGTTGAAGGACACCAGTGCTCTTAGAAGTTTGCTTCCTGAGCTGAATGCAGTGATTCATTTTTTGTTGGAATGGTGACTTTTAATAAGACCATTGTTGGAAAATCATCCTCTGGTCTTGGGTCAGGAGTTCAAAGAAAAGGCAAAGAGAAAAGAGCTAGAATGATCTAAGGTCTGAAAAATAGGTTTTAATAAGAGGGCATAATGAATAACAGTCTATTTAGCCCATTCAAAAGGAGGTCAAAAGATTAGGATCACAATCAAATAGAACTTAATTGTGGAAGAATTGTGGCTCTACAAAGCAGAATACAAAGATTGAAATTTTAAAGACTGGATCTTGATGTACTTGGATACACAAATTTTAAAAGAGGATAACAAGCTGTTAGCACAACTTATTAGGGGGTGTGATAGCTCTTCTAATCAAGTTAGAGTGCTTTTTTAAAAGACAGATTGCAGCCTCGTGTTACAGCTGTGATGCAGAAATGATTGGTGAAGGTCTTTGGTCCGTGTTGTGCAGAGTCAGACCAGATTATCATAATGGCCTTTGCTGTCCACAGTAATCTGTGTGTGGAAGATTCATCGTGGCTGAGGGCAGAAGTGGGTGGCATAATCAAATTTCTCCTCCTTTAGAGCCTTTGTGTGAGAGACTTTTCCCTGCTTCTCCCCTCTTTCCCAGGGGAGCTGTGGGAATACTGTTCTTCACATTGTGGATTTAAGAAGAAACAAAGCAATCATTAAAATTTTCTTTCTTAAATGTCTTGGAACATTTCACAAAAGAAGTTAAAAATATAAAAATTGAAACTGTTTAAATTAGTTAGAACTGCTGAGTGTACAGAGATTAAACTGTCTCTCTCCTCAGGGAGGCTTCAGTATGTTCCTCGACCAGAGTTCAGATACAACTTTCTCTAATTTACCTGAGGAGCAATCTTTAAATCACCTAAGGTAAAGAAGACATCTTAAAGAACACACCACTACATTCCTCAGCCTAAAGGAAAAATCATTATGAACCATCTCTGGTTTTTTTTCTAACACAGGCTTCACAGCAGACTTTATTGTTTTTCTAAATCATTAGCAATGTGATAAAAGTAATCATTTTTCTAATACTAATTACACTAAATCCATAAAAAAAATGGGAATTAAGCCAAAGTGATGGCACATACACATAATAAATGTGGAGGCAAAGAAGAAATATCATAAAGTATATTTCTTTTGATCTTGACTGGAGATTTGTTATAGTTGGCCCCATGGCCATCTACAATATTTATATTCTAGTTTTTCTGTCCTCTTTACTTGATAGAAAAAATCTCAGAGTTCACTTTCTGTTGCACATCTCATACAAATACACTAGGAAAAAAAAAGAAACAACAACAACAGATTGAAAACTATATCTGGCTTCAGGATGAGCTTGTCTGGGATTTTTAAACCATTCCAAAGAAGTGAAGTGGTTGGAATTTCTGATTAGAAGAACAGTGTATGTAAATTCAAGGGTGCCCATTGCTTAGAAAAAAGTTTTGACAATAAATTAATTATTTTTGGAAGCAGAGATACAAATGTTTCCTATCATGCCTTCCTTGTGACCTTTTATGTCAAACACATAACTGCAGGGGGCTGCTAAGAGGGAGTTTCACTTAAGCCTTCACAGTCATTCACCCACATGACAGCTTGAAGGGAAAACATAAACAAGCAGTGGCTTCTGTATGATAAAATGTCACTAAGCACATTCTACTAGTGAGAAATGCAAGTGTGTATGAAGAGAAGAAATCCAAACTTGTGCATATTGTGAAAAGAGAGAAAGGGACAGTGCATAAAGAGCATTTTTCTCCACAAGAAGAGATTTCAACAAACATTACCAGGAGCTGCAGCTAGGCTTGAGCAGCAGGGGTGAAAGGGAACAATGGTTTGATCACAAGGCTCCTGGTGAATTATCTTTCATATGTTTTCTCATCACTCTTTACCTGCTCTGTAATTTTCTCATCTAATAGGAAGTACCTGCTTTCTGGTTTAGGTATTCCTCTGATTATATAGAGGAAAAATTTTCTTTCTACAGACTTTTCTCACTGCTACACAGCCAATGCTGAGACCCCTATTAAGAGACAAAAGGCCATTAAGCCAGAATCTCATCCATACTACTGTAACACTGACAATTTTGTTCTAACACTCAAGGCTTGGAAAACTACAAATTATCTTAATCACACTTGAGATTGGAACTGGGAGGCTTTGCACAGCAGGGTTGAAAACCTGGCAATCTCCTTCACAAGAGGGTCTGAAATCAGATAGTAGATTACAGGCTTTGGTCTGCCACAAGGGAAAAGAAATGCATCTGCTCAGGAAGAGGTTGAGTGTTTAACCTACCCAGGATGACTAATGAGGTCCCCACAGTATTTAAAAGCACAAGGTAAAGGTCTGTGTGATGCTTTTGACATTTCTGAAAGACCAAAATCTGAAAGTCAGAGTGTAATTTGACTTTCCTTTTATCATCTTTTAGGGCTCCATCACAATCTCATTCCTTTCATCCCATGGCTCCAACAATGTGTAACTGAGATGGTTTGGTTTAGATAGCATCTGAAATCTTTAAATAGCGCAAGATATTCAATATTTTGGGAAGAGTCAGGAAGATATCAAGAATTTGCCACCTTCATTTATAGTGGCAATGTTTCCTTTAAAACCTAAATGCTGGGTGAGATCACACAGTTGGATAATTTGACTTCAGGAACTAGAAGACACTAAGGACACCTTCAACAACATATCACTGTATGGTCAAGCAAAAAAGGACTTGAAAGCACCCCTGGGAAGGATAATGCTGCTTATGTTTATGTCTAAACAGAATCAATGAACCTTTCAGTCCTCACTGAAGAGTGCAGGCCTTGCTTTCAAAGAATTTAGGGACATGATTTTCTGATTAGTTTGGCCAGCTTGGTAATGTGCTTAACCAACCTCTAGGAGATTGTGGTTTTGTATAGATTGTGACTTTCTTTCTGTGAAGTCATTTTTACTTTATTGGTACAAAACCAGCATGATGGGAGTGGTTAATTGAATCTTTAATTTGCAGTGCAGCATTCAGAGAAAGCCTTTAGTTCTCAGGTAACCGAATTTAATTTAGGGTTTCTGGTATGGGAACCAATTTTCCTGATTCCTGTTATTCATTTTGTATTGTGCTGGCTGCTCCTTCATAATCTGTGAGGGAGCTGAGAGTTTAAAGTTTCAGTTTATTTTACTTACAGACTTTTTAATTTGGAGGGAGTGAGTGAGGGCAAGGAAAGTAGCCAAGGGGGGAAAAAAAAGATTAAGAGAGGGGACACTCCCACCAGATCATTGCACTGAGCAACCAGAATGAAGATGATGATTATGTGGTGATTGTGCAAAACCTGATCCTTTTCCTATTAAGATTGGCGAAATTTTGAATTAAGTTTGCTGAAGGTAGAAATGGAAAAATTTCTTTGTCACACTCTAAGTCTGGTGTTACAAAGGGACCTGCCACTGTTCAGTGGGAAACAGAAACCAGAAGTAATAAAATGTCAGATGATCCACAAATCCAGAAACTGGAAGGGAACACCCAACTACTTCTAAGCTGGTTCAGTTGTTTTAGATATGTAGTTTTCCTTTTCATTTAATAAATTCAAGGTTGTTTTTTGACTTTCCACACTGAAATCTTTCCATTAAATATCTCTGGCTTCATCCCAATCTATTTTGCCTTTTGGTTTTTGTTTTGCTGTTTTGGGGGTTTTGTTGTTGTTGCTGTTGTTGTTTTTTAATTTCAGATCTATTCAGGAATGAGTTACCTTCATCAGCTTTATGAAAAAAATCTATGAACATGTCTATTGTCATTTTGTTAAATATGAGGTTTTCACATCAAGATTGAATTTTCATTCAGTAGTTTCCTGGCAGGAGAGCCATCACTACAATACCTCCAAAACAAACTGTGTTTAATCTTTGTCTGTAAATTTGGCATTGATTTCTCATCCTGACACATGCCTAAGAAGTATAAACATCCTATTTTTGTTAATGAATGGTTCTGAAGTCAAGAAGAAAGCCAGCATCATTCAAGTATTTATTTTATTATAACTATAAAAAAGATTTATGTTCCAAATACCTGCATTTTGGCTTAGTTTTATTATTAAATTATTAATGTCATACTGTGCCACTGTGATTAGACAAAATGAATATTTTGATTTTTATAGGTAACTAGCAAAACGCTCTTGATTTATCACCTCTATATAATTTTATTCTCTGCTATTAGAGCTGAATTTATTTTTTTTCAAGTTTTTGTTCATGGAGAGCATTTAGCATTTCACTGGAATCAATGCACAGGGAAATAAACTTCCACCTCAATATCAGAGTAAATAGTGTAAAGTGTTTTAGGGATTATTTTTCCTAGAATTGGAGACCAGCTTCCCATTATATTTTGCCTGTCTGTTTCAAATTGCATCTTTTGACTCTTGCAGAATAGAACCCAGCAGGCATGGAAGATAACAGGGGAAACTCGTTTTCAATTTATGGTCTATAACATTTTGAAAGAGAGACTGAGAAAAGCAAACTTAATTTCAATTTGCCATCAGTGTACCTGCAGCAGAGTTACAAATTTTAGTAGGCATTTAGGATCTCCAAGAAGAAAAACTAGATAACACTACATGCCAAAAAGTCTGGCTGAAAACCCTCAAAAACTCACCTTAGGTTACTTTAAATCAATGGAGTTTTATCATTCCATTTCATAGGACCAATATCTTGGCTTGGAATTATAAGTTTATCCTTAAAAATGAGCCCAAAACCAACATATGAAAGGAAGTAAAGGAAGTGAAAATTTAGATCTTTTGCAGTGTGCCTGGTGCTCAGTAAGATAAGGTCAAGTTGATGACTTCACATTATTTCTGAGAATGGCAAGGACCAATCCTTAGAGATGCTCAGTGCACCACTTTGCCAACAGATCTTCACATTCTTTGTTAAAAAAGTCATACACATCCTGTACCTGATGAGGAACCAAAGTGCTTGCAACTCAAGCACCAATTTTTCAGCCTGATTTGACAAGGAGGCAATTAATCAGCTGGTAAGTATCAAATGCCCTTTATTTTTCATATGAGAGGCTTAGAAAGCCATAAAGTCAAGCCTTGTAGAGAAGACTGAATGCTTTTTATTTTCCTCCCATTGGAATGAAAACATTAGGTAGCATTAAGGGGGATGAAAATGCCAGAATATTATTTCCCTTGTAACAATCCCTTGGGTTCACAGAATTTCAGATTGGTTTCTCAAAAAATAATTTAAAAAAAAATTAAAAATTAATATCAGAAAAGCTGAAAGCTAGATGGGGATATTCTCTTCTGAAAATAAGTTCCTCTTCTTCCTACCAAAAGTGTTCAAGGCCAGGTAGGACAGGGACTTAAGTAACTTCATCTCATGGTTGATGTGCCTGCCCATAACAGGGTTGCTGGAACTAGATGGTCTTTAAGGTGCCTTCCAATACAAACCATTACAGGACTCTACCATTTCAGATTTTATGAAGAAAACGAAGACAAAACACATCATCTGTCTGCCTCTGATGCCATTCTTTTTCTACCTAACTCTTAAAAACCAGGAAGTCTGAGGGGAAGGAAAGCCAGCAAAATGGCAAAATAAGTGATAAGTAATTTTCTCTGACATTGAGGTTGGAGTTGAATAAATCCACTGACCTCACTTTTGTTTCAGCTTCACCCAGGATGAATCTATCATTTAACAGGTTAAATGTGAACAAACAGGTCTGTTTCCTACTTCAGGTAGAGTAACCAAGGGCTCACCTTTGCCAGATTTAATTCCTTCACCTTGGCAGTGTTATGTGTTCCAGAAAACCCCTCACTGCTATGACAAAGCAGGTTATACCTCAGGGTCAGCTCCAAGCCTCTGAGTAGGCACAATTCCAATAAAATCAATGATCCTGCATCTATTTGCTAAACCTTTGTGCAACAAGAGATTATTCTTTACCCATTTGGCACAGGAAAAAAAATAACCACAGTGTGAGGGAACTTTACTGTTTCAGGCCATTTTTAATCTAAAGTTAGAGCAGAATCCTAGAAAGCCAATTGATTGCTTCAAAGCAGTAAGAGCTACTTTATTCAAGCAATCAGCCCTGCAATAAATGTGTTCAGTTTTTAAGAGCTTGTAATTTAGCCTTACCAAGGGCAGAAAAACAAACATCTCTGATTTCTGTGAGAGTTTCCAGGACGTTTCACAGACAGACCACTCATTAATGCTTCACAAATGCTGTCAAATGAAATATTGTTCCACATGCTGTAGCAAGATATCTCGAGAAGAGATGCTAAAAATGGGAATTGTGGCTCCCAAAAGGATGAGCAGAAGGAAGATTACTGTCACTCTACAGGGCAGCCAGGCTGTGGCCAGGGCATGGATCTTCAAAGCTCTGGTGAAGGTTCTGGAGGGTGTGTGATGGGTAGGGAGGAGAGGGACTGGGACCCTCCCTTTGGGAGAGGGATGTTAAAGGGTCTGATATAAGGTCCTTATGTGTAAGGACCCCTCTCTGATATCAAAAGCATGAAGAGATTAGCTGAAAATTGATCTAAACCAGGATCTGCAGAGGAATAGAGCCAAATGCAAGCACAGCCATGGGATGGAGGTGGCAGATGTCAAAGGTCCCCATCCCCTGTGCCAAGCCCTCTAGTGAGCCAAGGGAGAGGGCAGTGCACATGCACTTGTTTGTATTTGATCTTTTCCTTGCACACATTTTAGAGCTCAGCCACTTCCCTAGAAAGCTTAAAAAAATCAGGGGTAATTTCTGCCCATCCAAACAGATAATTACATGTCATGATTTTCAGGTCAATGCTACAATTGTAATTCTTTGTAAGGGAGACTAGGATATGACTCATTTTGTTTGAACTTGTGGAGCCTGCAACACTATGAAAGCCACTGTACAAAACTGAAGAGATAACTGCATCTTTTGTCTGGTAAATTGCCCATAAACACATACTTTTTGAAGTAAGGTTTTGTAAGAAACACCATTGTTATTCAATTAAATTTTGAAGAAAAATAATAATTTATCACAGGTATTTATGACCCATAAATTCAAGCTTGGTTTCAACCTATGAAGTACAGAAATCAAGATTATACTCTTTCTTTTCCAGTAGGCCTGATCTGAGCATCTGGACAGCCAATTTCTTTTTATGGTGTTCTGTGTGATAAAGCAGCCATAATGTGTTGGCCTAGGTATTTCAAATGTGGCATTTTTTTCCTTTGCATATTATTCACTGAAGAAAAACTAGTTCACTACTCTAAAATAATCTAAAACTAATCCTGTAACAGGCACTGTTGCACTTATCTCAGGGTTCAACATCATGAACTTTTTCAGAAATCTAGGCTAAAATTATTAATAACAACATATTTGAGGCAAACTTTGGTACAGCAATAGTGCTTGGGGTTTTTTAAGATAATACTATTTCCTGAAAGTTTTAAAGAGTTTTAGAAGTGAAGCCAAGCCTATTTTGCATTGTTTGTTATGCACTGTTATTCTTTTATGACAATCTCCAAGTACAAGTCTGGATGTCACCTGATGTGCTTCAGTTCCAAGGCCAGGCGAATAAAAGGCAGAAAAGAAAATAAAAGTTCAACTTTGAGCTGTGGGTTCACTCCCATTCTGCTTTTCCCCAGCCAATTTAATTGTTGATTGTTGACAATTATTATATGCACCCAGGGCATGAGGGAATACTGCCCCAGGTGGAGTGGTAGCCTGACTAAAGTATTCCCAGTGGGGATGTGGGTTCACTTCCCCCAGGCAGGGGAGGAAATTGAGCAAAGGCTTCATTTCAGCCAAAATTATTCAGAGAATTCCACCCACATTTGCAAATATAGGATTCAACAGAATCATTTCACTCCTTTCTGCTCCATTACCACAAGGTGCTGTGAGAACATCTTTTCAAAGCCTTTGTCGTCCCACACTGCATGCCAGAGTTGAGTAATCCACTCCAGATGAGTGTCATGCAGGCAGAGCACCTTTCTTTCCCTGCTGATGCTGCCTCTGCTGACAAGACATCACTCAATAGTGTGATGGGTGGATGCAGCCAACAGGTCTTCTTTAAAAATTAGTTTCTAATCAGTGATGTATTTACTATAAGTGTTGAGAGGACATCTCTGAGTGAATAATAAATTGATTAAATTTACCTGGGCATTTAGCAGTGATGGACAATCTATTTTTTTATTTTTAAGAAACATAAACATAATAGAAATATGTAATTAAATTCAGTCACTACTCTGACAGATTTGTCAGTCTTAATGTTAATGTATTAAATAATTATTTACATCTTCATTGTAAGCTCTTAAGTCCCCAAATTCCTGCATTAATTTGTTTGCACAGCAGTATTTTGCTGTTGAGGCAAGCAATACTGTTAGGAAGTTTCTGGAGCCACAACTGATGCAAGTGTGAACAAGATGTTAAAAAGGTAACTTAATACTGGAAAACATTTACCTGATAGATTTAGCATCACATCCATGTTCTCATTCTGTTTTTCACAGAAAATCTCAGGAAAATTGTCAGTGTTAATATGAAATATTCCTCCAACTGGCATAATAAAGCTTCTAATTATTCCATGCTAGGCCTCTGCAATTACTTCTTGCTGGTATAAGGGATAATCTATATAACTTAGAGTAATGAAAAACTGCTTCCACAAAGACACTGTGGTTACAAGCTCTGCTCAGGGGATTCATGCTGTAGTGGTTAATAGGTGGGCACATGGTTGCAGTGCATGTGGAATATCTCCACCCACAGCAGTGCAGATGTTTATCTGCAGTACTGTTTATGACATAAAATGGACTAGGTGGGTCAGGTAAATAACAGCACTTCCCAACAGTAACAGAACTTGCAGAGCCCTCTAAGCTGAGTGCTTCTTTAATCTTCCTTTCCTCAGATAATGCAAATACAACCAACAGAAATCAGTAAACCAACAACTAATTTTGAAATTTTTGCCATTTATGCTTTTCTGTACTCAGCAAATACAGCACATTAGAAAATCAGTTTCCTTTGATTCCTCAGTATCTCTATCAGCACAGAAAGATATAAAAAAAAATCACAATTGAGATCTATTCAAGATTAATTTCTCGAGTCCAGCTTGACCAAATATCTCTAAAGATTGTATCTAGTTGGCAATCACTCAGTTTGAGCCAGTCCACCTGGGCTGCAGTGAGCACCAGCACCCACACTGATTGCTAACTATGGTCTCTCCCTTACTTAAATGAAAGCAGGGCATGGCTTTCAAAAACATGAAATATCATATGGCAAGTACTCCTGTCTGTCAAAGTGGTTGCAGTTGTAATTGTTTTCTGTTCTGTGCCTGTGTTGTATATCAGATGGGATCATAGTTCAGGGTGGCATGAGCAGATTTTAAGCTTACTGTTTTGTTATTTTCTAGGCTTTTTTTTTTAAGGAGAAACATAAGAAAATTCCTTTTCTCATTCAGTCTTCTTTTTCCTCAGAAAAATGTCAGCAGAGACAGCTGTCATTTCACCCAGTGAGCACACTGCATTAGCTAGGAGGCTGTCTAAGGGAGGACAACTGGCCCCAGGGTAAAGAGAGTTTTACTCATTGCCCCTTTACAGGTCTAGGCAAAATTTTGGGAAGAGAGTAAGTTGCTGTGCCTGGATACTTTGAAGGGTATTTCTTGCCCACAAAAGGGTGTCAGAGGGGTATGAACCACTATAGTACACACTGCAAATAAAATTCAGTATTGCAGCAAAATACTGAACACCTGTAACTGGAGCATATTCTAGAAAATATTAAAGATCCATTATTAACATGGCACATATAATTATGGTTGAAATAGAAAGGTTCTGATGAAGCCAGTATAGGTTGGGAACATCTTTACAAGAAGGACACAGGGTAGGAAAGGATACCATAGAGGTATCCTTTCCAGATTATTAGGTGTCAGTCCTCAGAGGGAATCTCTTGTTCTCAACATTGCCATATTCAAAGTCATAAATTTAGTCGCTGCACAGAATACAAAATGTTTTAAATATTCTACATGCTCAGTAAACCTTACCTCTGCTATCAAAAGCAAAAACTGAAATAAAACAAAGTCGTATCTTACTCCAGATCCAATCAAGTACATTTAAAATAAAGCTCAGTGACACCTTTCCTCAATTGCAGCTAGTCAGGACCTTAAAAATGTCTGAATCTAAGAACTGCATATAAGATATTGAAAAGCTGCACATTATCCTGCTTTTCTCCTAACCTCAAATGGCACTGATGCAATAAAAAATTAAAAATGCTCCCTGATCTTGTCCATTTATTTCTTTCAAAAGTATGCTTTAATGATTACATAATTTTGCAACATGTTTAGATGTAGTTATGCATTGCTCTCATAACAAGGTGTGGAGCTGATGTAAATACAAGATCCAAAAGACCTCTTTCTCTGTCTAATACTCTGAACACCACTGAATTATTTGAATGAAAAATAAATGTATCTAAGTGATATTTGCACCATGGTGAAGTCCTACACCTTCTTTGCTGTAGGAGTCACAAATTAAATGCAAAAAAGACAAAACTGATGAAGAGCCTGTTTCATTTCATGTTCATGAATGTTAACAAACATAGTGTGTAGGAGATGAGAAACAGACTGCAAAAAACCTGCTCTACTCACTAAACTAAAAAAAAAGAAAGAAAGCACACTTTTGCAGAAACTCTGTCAATTTATAGCAAGCAAATGGGATCTGCTTGAAACATTGTTTATGTGGACTTATTCTGTGATTGTTGCAGGCGGGTTGGACCAGGTGACCTTTAGTAAGTCCAACCCAAGGTATTCTATAATTATCACACAGAAGTAGGGTCTGTTAGTTAAGCACTCCTTCCTTCCCCCTGTTAAGAAAAGATAATACAAAATAGAGAAGTCTGGTTCAGACAAAGCCCAAATCCACATATCACAGCATCTGTCCATGCAGGAGCTCTGTGCAGATGTGTGAGCACTGCTCTCCATGAGCTCCTGTATCACCTCAGTGTCCCAGGGCTTCCTTCAGGCTCCCAAAGGCACTGCCATGTCCCAGCAGCTCCACACCAGCATCCCTGCTCCCAGTTCTGCAGCTCTTCCTGCCCCAATTACCTGTGCTGTGAGGCTCCCACTCTGAGGGGGTGGACTCACTGAAAATCGTGCATGTTCACAAAGTTCCAGCACTCCCCGTGAGCCCTTCCTGTGAGGAAACATGTCCTATTTAAATATCAGACAGTAATAGCAGGGACATGTTCCATGTGCAAAATGCCACGAGCAGTCAAGATCTATTTTGGAGTAAAGAAATTATGGGTTGTCTTCAGCAGGTAGACAAAGACAAATTCGTACAGCGCCACTAAGCCCAAAATATGAATTAAGAAATTAAAACTATATTGTCTTGGAAAGCAGTTCAATACTGACTTTGAAAAGGTTTTGCCACTCAGATAATGCTGAGCCACTCAAGTTTTGAGAAGGAGATAAGTTAATGCAAAACTAAATAAGGAAATAAAGCAAGTCTTACTCTCAGTTCAATAAAACTTAACTTGCAGCATATTTTCCAAGTTTTTTGCATTAAACGGTCAAAGCAGAATTTACTGCTGATATTAAAGCTACCTGAATGCAAATGAGGAACAACATAATTTTATGCCATTTTTCTATGTTTTTATTTTGTGGGAGAAGAAACTTTGAATACAATTTCACAGTTAATCTCTTCTGTAAACACAGCTAGTCAGAAATAGATTAAATACATTACACAAATATTTTCAGACCGTTCCTCCTTCCAGGTTATGGTTTAGCAGCTCCTTGCCCATTCTGCAGGAGCCAGAGACTGCCATGCACCATCTCTGGTTTTCCCAGGGGCTCTAGGTGAGGAAAAGGTGATTCCATCTGCCCTCGGAGGATGCAGAATTGTGTAACAATTCTCTCCAACAGAGCTAAGCAATCTCCATTGACTTCTGGCTTTCTCTTTCTTGCCAGGTTATGTCTAAAGTTCATGTGTTTCTCAAAGACCCAAATAAAGGACAACCAGTATTTTTAGGCTGAGTATCAAACCCCAAACCAATTAGTTGTATAAACAGACTAGCTTAGCTTTATTTCATGAAGCAGAATAGTAAAAATTTAAATATATTTCCTGTCATAAAAAAGGACCTTTTAGATTGCAATGCTGCTTTGTGAACACACTGTGAGAGATTGAACGAGACAGTACAATTATTTATATGTCAACTTTTTTTACTTACAACTTCAATATTAAAACATGAATGAAGATACTTCATCTGCATTTAAAACAATTTACTCTGGGGTTTTGGTGACTCTAACTGCAAATTTAAGTCAATCACAATATGTGGGTTTTAGATGAATTAGGAAAATCATTATATTACAAACTGGTGTAAGATACAACATTCCTTGTCATGAGCTTTAACACTCTCTCTGTGCTCACCACCTCCCAGGACACACAAAATCCTCACACATCTGTTAATCCTGACTGATCCATTCTTTCCTGCAGGTGGATATCTGTACTGCAGGGAGCTCTGGGGAGCATACAGCTCACCCTGCCTGCTGCATGCATGCAGAATGAATCCATAGATTTTGCAAAAGCACACAGTGAGTTCAGCACCAGAAAGCCAAGTCACAAATGTCACACTTTAGAGTCACTTTCACCACAACAAGGCAACTTGTTAAAGAGTCAATGATGTAAGTAATACCTGATCAATACTCAATAGGGAAACCTTGTTATGGCAATTTTTATAGACCTGGGCAAATTTTCTTTGACAATCTCTTTGTATGCATGCTGTAATGCTTCTTGGTTGGAAGACTCCTTTTTTAGGAATAACAAAGGAGGAGATCAATCATTTTCAAAGTATCTCAGAACTATTCCCTAGCAGCAGGATAGATTTTTCTCCCATGTGCTCAGGATCCAATTACATCTCCACCAGCTGACATGAGCACTTTGGATATACATACATGACATGCTATGCTGCAATGATTTTGGGGGCTGCTTTTGAACAATGAAATGTTTCACAATAGATTGCTTAGAACTGTCTGAGATTACTTTGATGGATGTTTACATGAATATAAGGAGATAATTGGAAAGAATCCAGCTGAAACAAATAAATATAAGGTTCTTCAAATGTGTAGCTCCAAATTCAGTTTGAAGACTGAGATGTTTCTGAAACATGTGCTCACACCCCCTCACCCTTACAGCGACGTTAATAAGCGCCTCTATCCCAGCTGACAGCAGCCAAACAGTCTCAATTGCAAACCACCCCCACTTATATTAACAGAAACATGAGTAATCCATACCAAGGAATGAATATGAGTCAGTAATGATGTGAAATTATACAGTGCCTCCCTAAAATAGTGACCTTTAGTTCACTAAACTAAGTTTGCTATCTCTATTATAATTTTGTTTTAAATCCACAGAACTGTTCCTATAGTTTAACCTTGTCATCCAAGACAGTGCCTGTCTATTTCAGTGACACAAAAGCGAAAGCCAGCAGATCTCTGTTTTTGTCCAGAAGATTGGGTCTTACTTGGCACTAATTTTTTTTTACTTGGTGATCACAGATTGGGACACAGCAGTGTATAAATATCTGAAAGCAACACTTTCTCTTCTGTAATTCTCACTCACATTAATCAATTTTACTCTCACATGCAAACACCATTAACCATAGCCAAGGCTGGAGAAAAGCAGGGTGGAGGTATCTAACTAACTACTCCATATTTTGAGAATACTCTTGAGTCAATGTCTACAATGTGCCATGCTAGACCTAGAATCATAATCCCTCTTGTAAATCCATCAAATTCCATTTTAAAATATTAAGGATTATTATTTTGTACAATGCCACAAAAATTGAAAGAAACTTTCCTGTTTATTCATGGCACACTTGCACTTATTTCTTCTTGAAATGACATCTGAAAATACATATGGGTCTATTCCATGGTACTTATTGCAAATGTAGGATTATTGTCTCAGAATGAAACCTAGAATTCTGATTTTCTTTTCAGTGTTCCAGATCTCACAGGGAGCTATTTTTTTTCTGTACAATTTTTTCTTCTCTTGTTTTTTTTCTTTTTCTATTGTCTACTGATTGATAAAATCTCAATTTTAGTTATCATGATATTTTACAAGTGCACACTCCTAGAATTTTAGTGAAAAATAAACTCCTTCATATTTCATGCATCCTTCCATTAACTGACATTTCCCTTTCCAGTCTGTTCCTTTCCAATTCTATACTCCATTCATCAAGTCTCCAAAATATCTAGTGAAAGATTCTAAACTTCTTGCTCCAATCTGTTTTATATTATCATATCAAAAAGGTGTAAGTAGCAAATTTTTAACATCTGCAGAAGAAAATGAATTAGGACAAATTTCAAACAACACTGAAATTGGAGAAACACAATAATTCATGCAAACATCCCATGAATGAACAAATTTGCAATCCTAGCAGCAGAATTGCTCTGAAACATTGGATATTAAAATATCCTCATGAAAGCTGCTGAAGAGTTCTATAATCCCTACCAAGTGACAACCATACCACGTGCCTACACACAGACACCCCCATATACAGATATAACAATGGAAAGCTTTGGGTAATGGAGAAAAGGAAACTCCAAACCCTGTGAGTGGTGTATATGGATTATAGCACCAGGATTTATGGCATCACTCAGACTGTCTTTGTGAAATACACTGGTTTACTCACAGTGCCTGTAAGCCATGAGTCCCTGCTCTGAGGTGGGTCTGGCTCAGTGACTGCTTTAGAAACCTAACCCATTCCTCCTTTGAAGCTGTGCTGGACTGCAAGGCCACGAGGAAAAAGAGAAAGCAGTTTTGGTGATGCAGAATTTGCTGCAAAATTACTAATTCGGATTACAAGATGTATAATAACAAAAATAATTTCAAAAATAGCCTGCCATATTGAAAGATGTCTTTACTGCACTCTTGCTGCAATAATTCACAGGTCTTATATTGCATCTTCTGTCCCAGTATCTGAAGTTCTGTCTCTAGAAAGTTGGCAAAGTAAATACTCCTAAACTCATCCCGGGTTTTTATATTCTGCAGATGGAAAACTTAAATCACTTAAGAAAAATCTGAAAAAGGCACTTCATTTTGCTAAGAAATTATTCTATTAAATTCCTTTATAGATATTATACATATATATCATTTTTATGACCAGAAACTATAATATATTACCATTTTCTCAATAAAATTATCATTACTCTATAATAGGAATGCCTAGCATATGACTGGATGAAGGTTTTTTAAGAGGATTTTTAACAGCTGACTCAATCAACATATTAATGAAATTTAAATGGCAGTCATTTCATCCAAGGCCAACATGGAATTATGTGTTAATTGGAATGAGAGGTTTCATTTTCCTTTTTCATTAAGAGTCCTTAATTATCAATTAAAACTTAGGCCAAGTTGGTTATAACAATGCCTTATCAGTTTGAAAACTTACTAGTTTTAAATATGTCAATATAAAACATTAAGCATTTTGACACTTATAAGTACCTATGTCCTCTCTATTTCTTGATTTGAGGTATGTTTTTCCTAATATTACATTAATTCAGCTAAGACTCTACATTCCTGGGTATAAGTGGCATTGAATTTTGGAGCAAACTTACCACAAACTGAGAACAAAGTAAAAATTTCTACTTCTATCCTAGAGGCTGAATTAAGTTTCTAGGTGTTATTTGGCAGAGAACATTGTGGAAGGAGATAGAAAAAGAACAAGTTCTCCTTTGAAAAGTTTATGGCTTGGATCCCACAAAGTTTAATTGCAATTTACTGAGTAGTTTTTATTGGATTTATTTAGTCTCTGTGAAGGACAAGGACTACACAGCTTTTCCAGCTCTACAAGCCCTCATGAGTGTCTTGCTCAGTGTAGGTAAATACCTAAATTCTTTTTCTTACAGTGTATTCATCCATCTGAAGAGCAAAACCACAGAGAGGTCTGCCTTTTTTAGCATATTACACTAAGTTTCTCTTTCTGAATTCAGTGCCTATCAGAAAGCTTTTACTGGGAAACAAATGTTTTTCCTGTTTTGACTCCTTTGTTCAGAAGAACGTCGTAAGCAGAAGATGACTTTCTGATGATTCTATTTTTGAGAAAAGGGAGACTTTGGCTATTTTTAGGCTCCTTCCTTCTCCAGAGCATATAGAAATTCTGCTTGTTCACAGTGCTGGAGGTTCTCCCAGGCTTGATTCAGGTCCTCACTCTGGTCCCCAGGAGTGAAGAGGGAGAGCAAAATGGTGCCACCTCCTGATGGTGCTACTTCTGCTCTTGAGCCACCTCTACTCATAAAGTAAAACCAGCCCTTGTCCTGACACAAGACAGCAGAATACTGCTTGAAATGAGAGCAGGAAACATTACAGTACTTCTCCCAAATTATACACCACACTGATTGTGTCAACCACATTTTTAATGAGAGGGGAAAAAAATATCAGAGTAACTTACAGCCTCCTTGAAAATCAGGGACCAGGTAGGAGATAGAGCCAGGAGGGAGAGTGTGTGGAACTGCATGGATGTTTCTACCTTTTGTAATGGGGTACTAGAAAAAGAAGGAAGATTAAGTCAATATTTTTCTTTTATGAGATTTAGATAATGCTTCCTTCTTTTGTCTTCCCAAGTCGTCTAGATATCATGAATCAAGATCTCCATCAGAAGAGGTCTCCTTTGGAGACCAGAAAAAATAATTCCTCATAAAACAGGTGTCAGGTTATGCAGGTTTTAAGCAAGCAAAGCAATAAAGTTTTGCAATAGGAGCTATAGGAGCACACCAGAGCTCAAAATGCCCTGGGGAATTGTCTCTCTCACTTTTAAAAAGGCCTGTAAACTGTGTGAGGGTTTTGCTGACAAAGGTCAGTGAAATGGCCTGTGAATACTCGTGTGAATCTTGCACAGAGAAAGCACAGTGAGGCTGATGCAGACCTGACCTGACCTGAACTCAGGAGCTGCCACTGCTAAAGCAGGTCAGAACACACAAAACTTTTAATTGACTCCCAATGGCTTGTTGAAAGTGCTGTGTGTGACCTGACAATGTTGCACTTCAGAAGGCAATCACAGATAGTCTGCTGCAGCTCTTGGGACTGTCTCCAATGAATATGAAAATTCATCCTGTAAAACAGATCTTCTCCTCAGAAAAATTAGTTTTGTGAAAGAAATCTTAGTAAAAATGCTGCCTTTAGTGGATCTGCTGAGCAGAAGGCGTTATTGAAATTCACAAGTTTTAAGAAAAAATGAATGAAACCTGGAAAAATGCAGGAGAGTGCCAATAATAAAGCTAAAGAAACTTAAAGAGAATATTCTCAGCTATGCTTGTCTGGGTAATTATACTGATTTAATGGCTTCTCATTCCATGTGAGGACCTGTATGAACACAACAGAGGAAAGTCTTTCTGCTCAGAGCAGACAGTAATTTTGTAAAGCAAAAACCAGAAAATATGAGGGATAAGAGAGGAATTTTAATGGTTCTCTTTTATAGCAACAGTGAAGTTTACAAGCACCGGGTATCAAAGGACCTCCAACAAAGCCAGAAGTTGAATCCTGATCACAAAAATCCTTCCAGCAAGCAAGGACAATATGAGCCAGGGTGAAAAACTGTCTTTTTAAGCTGTAAGAGAAAAAAAAAGAAGTACTCAAAGCCCAAAAGCATCCCTTTGACCTGGTATGAATAGGGAAGGATGGAGGGAATACCTTCAAAAGCATGACAAATCCACAACAATTTGTGCAAAAATTGTAAAGCATCACACTTTAACTGAGTAAACACAAGGCCATGAAGTTAAATGGAGAAGTGGGACAGGAGATGATGGGAAAAGAGTAGAGGTGTCAGTGGCTTAGCTGGGAACTTTATAAATATCTGTGTCAAAAAAGGAACTTAGAAATACAGGGCACACCCACAGCACCTGTTCCAAAGAACAGGCAAATATACCAGTGGGGAAATTGTGCTTCCCCACTTCCTAATGTCAGAGCCTATAGCTGGATAGAGGAGCAGAGAGAGTGAAGACCCAAGTGTGAGAGGAGCTGAAGACACTGCTCAGTTAAAGAGACGAAGGAAAAATGCCTCCACTTTCAAGAGTTTTGTAAATACCCAGAAAATGGCATTAATTAGCCCACTTGAATTGAGGGATCTAATGCAGCCACCAGCCCCCAACTGTTGGTGTTTATTTACAAGGAAATGATTCATGTTTGCATTCAAAGAGCAGCTCCATACTTGGTTCTCATCAGCCTTTCAATAACCTTATCATAGACTTTAACAAAATAAGAATTCTGCCTTGGGTACTTTATTGCAAGTGCAACCACAGTCTTTCATTATGTGATAACTACTGATTAATTTATGCAGAAAATCTTGTGGAGCTGGTATTCTAGCTGTACCTTAGTACAGTATTTTAAAATTATCTCAGGTCTACTTAGAACCCACTGCAGCTCTCACTGAAATTGAGAGCTATTTTAAGCCAGAGATAGTGTTTCCAAAGGGATATTAAGCCCACTGCACTTTCAAAAGCATGAAGGAGCACAAGGATGCAGCTTGATCCCTGTTGGGAGCTTTTGGCTCTAATGCAGATGAAGAGCCCAGCAATTGCTCTTACATTATAGGTTGCAAAGTTGTGACCAGCTCTGAGATTTGTGTATTCAGCAAGAGGAGATAAGTAGTTTTGAGTTCCACATGTCAGAAATGTTGAAGCCCTTCCCAAGAACTGTGGGATGTACCACAGAGCTTCACTTCCTAACATGTGGAGGTGGATTTCATTAGACAGAGATGTGGAAGCATATGACTGACTCCACCTGTGCCCAGGAATGCCAGCTGAAAGCTGCTGAAATCCAGTTTCCTTGTCTGTTACTGCATGGTTTTCCATTTAACTCAAGGGTGTAACCATTTCATGTTCCCAGCCCTTGGAGAGACTTTCTGTTACAGGGTAAACATAGGAAATATTGTGATAAGAAAATTCAAGTGACAGTGCACTTCGCCTAGCAAATTTTCTGAGGGAAAACATATACAAAGGAACCTTTTTGTTACTATTTATCTTTTTTTTTTCTGGTAGTTTATTTGTTACTAAAATGTATACTTTCTATGACAAGTGCTACACTCACGACTTTATTTTAATTAAGAAATAGAGATTCAAAAGGCCACATCTTTATACTTCATGTTCTGTATTGTCTTTGGAAAAGGTGGACACAGCAACCAGGACCACCAAAGGTCACTGCTGGCCTTGCAAACAGCCTCAGCTCACACACAGAGCTGTGGCTCTGCCTGCAGCTGCCTCTCCTCAAGAAGCCAAGGCAGCATGCCACTGAAGCACTGCCCTCCAAGTTCCTGCAGCACAGAATTCCTAACACAGCAACTGATTTAACTTCAGCCTCTAGCCCTGGAGAAATTCATTAACCCTTTCCTCTGGCATAAAATCAGTGTTTGAGTGGTGATTGCTGTCAAAGAGGCATATTTCCAGGTGAAGAACAATATATACTGTACAGGTGGATAAATTTACCACCTCAGAAAATACAAAAGGTCTCCAAGCAGCTTTCAAGTGACATTCTCTTGTATTTGACCAAACAATTTAATAAACATGAATTTGCATTTCTCTTTACAGGATTTTCACTAATAAGAAAAATCTTAATTACTTCAGTTTTCTGAGGTGATCCACAGACTCCAGGACAAGAATTATATCCTGTTTCAAAAAGGATCTGATTGAACTATATCAGGTAGTACAGTAAACCAACACAATTAAAATGCAATTAAGAGAATTATCATTAATGTCATTTGGGTTTTTCCAGAAACTTAGAAGCTTATCACTTTTCAAACTTGTTTTCAATTGAAGATTACCAGCTGGGAAACAATTCAGCAGTACAGGGCAATGAGTTAATCAAATAGCAATTTTTATATCCCTTTATAAAGTAGGACATAAAAGAAAATTTCTTCTAAGTCTTGTCTTTTTATTCCTTTTCCCAAGCTCTCCTTTTATCTATAATCTCCTTACTTGGAATTTTAAGAGACAGCATATTTTTAACCATTTTTTTTCCCAACTGCATTTAAGCTGACTTTAAAGCTTTTACAGAATGATTTTGACCAAATTAAACCTGAATGGCCATTCTTCCCACACTCCTATCACTTTCCTTTTCACCTTGCAGAAACCTCAAAATCATCAGGACTCAAAACCCTCTACAAATTCTTATGCACCTCGCAGGATAAAATAATAGTACTACTATGTTAGGCCACTACTGCATTTTTACTTGTCCCCTAAATATCTTTCCTTCTAATTTCTCCTCTAAAGGAATTTACAGCAACTCTTTTCAAACTCTTTTCAAAGTTCCCAACAGGGCACAAGACACTTCTTTTCCAATCACAGAGCAAATCAGGGACATACTGGTCTCTAGTCAGTGGTAACATGAAAGACTGAAACCACCAAAATTGTTTTTTCCTAATCAGTTGGTCTTTTACCTCAAAACACCTACTTCTCCTGATTGGTGTGTCAAAAGGCAGATCCTCCCATACCTTCTCCTGAAGGAATTCTTTGAAGGAATGTACCTTTCAGAAGTTGATTGTAGTAAAAATTATGGGTGCTTAGTACCTTTCAGCACTTGACCTTTCTAATGGGAATGTCAGAGGACTTTTTATTCAGCAGAAAAAGTGAATGCCACAAATCTGCAATTCTTTTCCTATTCCTAGAGTTGCTTTGCTTAGAGCTGTCTTCAAAATTTAAGTGTCTAGGAATTTGTGGGCAAAAGCCTAGTATGCCTTTGTTTTACAAAAAGCTTTTCTGAAGTTCATGGCTGTGAAGTTCCCGTGTACCCTTGCACAACACCAGTCCTGAAGAACTGTTTGCAGAGCTCCTGGCTGGCCTTGGTTTGGTTCACCCCAGGTGATTTCAATTGCAGGCAGCTCCCAGGATGGCTCTTGCCCAGTTTCCCTGTTCCCCACAGTGGTACAGACACATTGCAAACTGCTGCTTTGCTTCATATTCCAGTGGTTTAACATCTGGTTCTGGCTGACAGTTTTCTTGGCATGAAGTCCACCCTGAGCCATATGAGGTATGTGAGCACATACAAAAGGACATAGATTGAGCAATTTTCTCAGTGATTAAGTGATTTGCCATGAGATTAGATCTGGGTATAAGAAAGCAAAAAACCCCTCACCCAAGTAAAAGGTTCCTTAATGTGATCCATAACAGAGCAGTTACTCCCCTGAACCCATCACAAGCTGCTGCTTGCAGAGCTTATATCCTCCACACCTCTCATTTCAGACACAGGGGACAGCCCTCTGTTGGAGTCTATATGGTTCCAACATTGGCCACTGACTGATGCAGAGATCTCTGCTGGCATTGACAAAGGCTGCTGTCCAAAAATGATGGCATTGTACATTTCCAGTACTTTTTAATCCAGCACAACATTAGACACCCATTAAACCCTAAGGATCCTCCTGAGTGCTTTCCTGGATATAAGCCATATACAGGCCCCTATAATCAGCCTGGAAGGATCCCATCAATATTGACTTGAGTAACTAAAGTCTGAGCACCAAGAAGTACAGTATTTCCTTGATTTTTTCTATAATTAAACTTAATTGTGTTAACATGGAAACATTTATTGATGAGCTCACATTGATTATGTGGACTCACTTGACAAGACAAGTGCAACAAAACCAAGCCTGCACAACAGGTTTTGTCCTTTGAGGGTTACCTGGTAGAATATTTCTTTATAACAGATTGAAACTGAATAAGGACACCTAAACCCTGCAAAATTTATTTACATTTTTCTATTTGAAGAGATAAAACAGGAAAGGAAAATGAGAGCTCCCTTGTCTGAAACAGGAGGAGAGCTGACAGAATGCTTCTGAAATGAAAAATGTGATTACCTTATTAATCACATTTAGCTTAATATTATTATTTCACTTCATCTACTTCACAAAAAAGCCTAGGCAAGAGACAGGGATGCTTCACTTAGCAACATGAGTGCTTATCTTCACGATGTTGCAGACTCTGGGGAAGTCTGCACATTGGCAGCTGGCTTCTTAAATTGGTCAGGGCTGGTATGAGTAAGCTGGGAGAATATAAATGAACTCTAATAGGAATGGGGTATAAGAGAGAAGGAAAAACCACCAGAAAGCATTCAGAAATTTTTCCCATAGTAGAGATCAGAGATTAAGTTAAACAAACTTGCTGATGCAATTTTCAAGCAATGGGAGTTGTGATCTACATATCTGTTATGAGTAGTCATGAAATATGAACACACTTTTATTCAAAATGCAATGAAATAAGAGATTGAAAAATACCAATCTCTTTGAACTGGATGAGATTCACTCCTGACTTAGTCTGCAGTTTGCCTTTATAAGATGTGAAAACCTCCTGAGTTTTGGGCTTGAATAACTCTCCCTAGAGCTGACTTCCAAATTAAACAATAAAATAGGAGGGGGGGGGGGAAAGGAAATTAAATCCAAAGTTTTATCCAATTTAATTCTTTATGGAAAGACAGCCCAGTTTGGTTTAAGTTGCTCAGAATATATTGGGTATTGCAAGGCCATTGTGCCTGCCTTCTTCTTGACAGCATTATTTTTTGAGACATCTGACAACGTTATGTTGGCATCCACTTTGGTTGCTGAAAGGTTTCCTTCACTTTGGAAAATCCTGAGCTGCTGGGTGTCCAGGGCATTGGAGGAAAGGTGAAGTGGAACCCTTGCACCCTGTAGGCACATATTTTCATGCTCAGTGGGAGACATGAGTTCATAACTTGTCTGATGAGCAGCATTGCATCAACTACTCCTTTTCCCCCTCAGTTTTCCAGATTCCTCTGCTGTAGGGTGTTTCAGCTCATCATGCAGGTAAATTAGAGCACTTTCTTCCCTGTACACACTTTGCAGCAATCTAAGCCTACACTGACATCCTGCAGATTGTTTCTGTATAGGTTCTGGTCCTTCCAAGTCCACAGAAAGAGCCCAGATGATGTGAATGTTAAAGGCCCAAAAGTTTAGTAAGAGGATGTAAATATTTTCCCTTAATGCTGCTAATAAAGATAAAAAGGTTGACCAGTCTATATACTAAAGTGGGCTATAATCTAAAGAATCTGTTTTCTTCCACCCACAACTAAGGAGCAGGAAAAGGGAGGAGAGGAGGAAAAGGAAGACAAAAAGCTGTTTCAACACCTGTGAGAACTATTTGCATACCATTGTTACAGGTACAATACATGGACTGGAATAAGAAATCATCAGTATATGTAACTTGAGTCTGATATTCCTGTTGACCAAATAATTATATAGAAACATTCCCTTCACAACAGGAGAAAATTGCCCCACTCTGTTGGAATCTAAAGAAGGTGGCATGATTTAATTGCTGTTGGACAGACTCCAGATCTTGGCTAAATTGCAAAGAAAATCAAGTCTAGTCTCTGCTTATGAGTGCATGTGCATGATTTCCAATACCACACAGGAAAGTGAGAACATTATTTAAAATGTTCCCTTTGCAAGGCAGAGACCAAGTGACCCCAGAGTCAATTTATAATCACTAGTTGACTGCAGCTGAGATGTGCTGATGATGTGGCTGATTAATTGAGAAAAATGAATGCTACTTTGGTTATAATAAGGAAGTCAAATTGATCTTGTGTTGCTAAGATGCATCCATTTTACTGTCTGGCAATCAGCATTTCATTAGCACAGTGAAAAATCTATTAGCCAGGATGAAAACCCTGCCACCACATTCACAGTCAGGATTGGTTTTCATTCCCCCAAGTCAGAGCAGCTGAGCCCACGGGAGTTTTTCTCTGGAGAGTTGTATTTAACAAATTCCTGTAACTGCACAACACAGAGCACCAGGAAAGTGCTTGGTCTTTCTAAAAGTATTTTCAAAATGTACTTTAGTTTCAGCCTAGACTTTCAGTTGTGGTTCTTGAACTCTTTTGTTGATGGCATCTGAAGCATATTTTCCAAGAATGTGGAAAGCATTTTTTGTATGACTGCTGCAATTATAGAAAGGGCTTTTTAATATTCCAGACCCTTCCAGTGCTGTGCTTTAGATAACCTGCTAATGGAAATAATGCATCCTTAGCCTGTCAATAGATAAGGTGCATGTGCTCACTGGCTTTAACAGTGTAGCTTTTAATAGAGTGGCTTTAGCAGGGTTGACAGACAGATTGTAACAGAAATCTTGTCTCACACTGTATATTGCTGTTTCACTTTCTTCCCCTGTCTTGTTTTACATTTGATCATTTCTTGAACTGGTGTCTGGTTCTTCTGCCATGAATACAGCTACACTGACATTTCCATTAAGAAATTGCTTAGAACTTCTCTAATTTAAATTTTTCTAGACTAGGGAATACATCTTCTGCCCCCACACATTCTTTTTTTGTTTGTTTGTACATTCACACCTTACATTTTAACTTTTTATGACAGCTCAAGCCTTTCAAAACTCTGAAATGTTGAATTACCATGGGGAAAATTTCCAGTTTCAGTTGCAGTTAAATAAATCCAAAATAATTCCAGTGAAGCCCCATGTGGCCAAAAGCATAAATGAATCCATCACAGCCATACTTCAAATGAGTATTGGAATCCATCACTACTGAACTCTTAATATAATAACATGTTGCCATGAATTGTTCTCAGTGCTGTAATACTCTTAAAATTTTTCTGTAAATATAGGACTGCAACACCCAGGGTGGCAAAGAAGGTTGGTGTCCAAAGCTTTTGAAAAACTAGTGTGCAGGAGCTACCCAGATCATGCACCTCACCTTGGATCTCCAGAGGCAGAAAAACACAGCCATCTATGGCTGGTGGTTTGGTCTTAGTGTTTACCTTGATTAGGATATTGTTTAAGAGGTTTCCCAAGATTATTTTCTTATTTACCTGTAACTGTCTATGTCAGAAGTATCCCTGCAGAAGCCTTTAATTAATTTACAGGGATAACACCAAAGTTAGATCCATTGACTCAAAAAGCCTTTTTCCCAAAATAAAACAATCTCAAAACCAGTGATCTTAAATACAGAAATAGAATTTATAATCTGAAAAAATGGAAGCTCAATTTCTTTCTAAAACCCCATGTGGGTTTTAAAAAATGTGTTCAAAATTTAGTTTATGACTCTACATCTATTAGGTCCTCTTGGGCTGAAGAGATGGAGACATCAAATTTCTTTCTCATGACTCCATTTCATTATTAGTATAAAGGTCAAGTCAAGTGAATTTTATATTTCAGTCTTAAAGTAGTTATATTTGGGATCAATTTCAGCTTATTTAGAAAGGAAACAGGAATACTCAGCCAAGAGATTTGTTTTCAGGAGTTACCACTTTCAGGAGTTACCACTGAGCTGACAGCAGCTAAATCATCAGTTCTGAAATTAACCTGGTCACCAGGGAACAATGGGAAAATTGTTTTCTTGAAAAACAGTGTTTATTTAAAATTATTTCTCTGCTTGATGACCTCATAGAGTTTTGTAATGAAGCCTCAGAACCCTGAAAAATTTCCAGATATCCTTTGATATTATTCTGTGTCTGTCAATTTCTACATTCCTGGAAAAGCTTCACCCACTGAGCTCAGTCCTCCTCATAATGCTTCAACATATTCACTGCTGGTATGTGGGACACAATAACATTATCATCAATCACATTATCTTTTTGTTATTATACACTACTGCTTCTTTGCAACAGGAGCACTGATGGCCTCAGCAGAACTGCTTGTACATGGCACCTGAGAATATGGTTTTAAATATGCACAACAATATAAATTCATTATTACTGATATTACAGACCCATCACTTAGAATGTTTCTATTTATGAGTCTTTTATGCAAATCACTGATATTACACTCTTCCTGCTATGATACTGTATGTTGCATGGTAACATCTTCACTTTTTTTAATGTTCTTCCAATGAAAGAATGAACTAATTTAGAAACAATGTCTACCAGAATTTTGTGCAACAGCAACAGTTTAAAAGATACATATTTAAATGCATAAGACAATTATATGGCTTTTTAATAATACAAATGATGGGGAGTGAGTAATTGGTCCACTTTTACTCTACTATTCTTGTTGCTAAGGTTAAAATCTTTTTCAGAGATTTTCTTTGATTGATGTCAAGTAACTTTAGTGGAACATGTGTATATAATAAATCACTGATTTATTTTCATAAATCAGCAGGGTTTTCCACCAGAATTGTAAGCTAACTCAGCAAACTATTCCTGGAATGGAGGAGAGAGATACTGAAACATCTTCCTTAGAAGACACAAAGCTAGAACTGCACTATGAGAACTATCCTAAGAGATCAAAGACCTAATAATCCAAAACCTTAGGGCTTCAATAAAAAGCTCAACAAAATGGCATTTAGGAGCACACTTTGTCAAGGAGCTTATTTAATATAAATTTCTAATGCTTTAGCTTGAAGACACAAGTAATGTTTAAAGCAGCTGATGTTTAGTGGTGAGAAGTACTTATATGTGCTGGCCCTTTGCAGTGTATCCTCTCTCAAGTTAATAAATTAAAAGCTGAATTCTACTTCAGCTGCTGATTAGTGGTTTTGCATTAGATTGAAATTTGGCCTCCAGTGCCCAATGGCAACATTACTTGCAGTCTTTAGAAATATTAATCAGTATAACTACAGAAAGCAGACACTGCAGGGAAACTCCATAGGGAGGAATTGTTTTGTTGAATCAGAGCATGATGATTTTTTACTGGGACTCATCTGGTCATTGAAGCTATTTTAGATAGCTTAGTATACCTCTACCCAGGCTTCAGAACAAAGAGGGATTTCCCCTAATTGTTAGGATTATGCTTTGGATGGGAGGAGTAGACTGAGAAAGGCCATCCTAGAGAGTGATGGAACAGTATTGGAACGTCTATTTAATTCTCAGAGTAAAGACATTTCTAAAGAGAGAAAAAGCAGCATCCCAATTTTTAGAATTCATTTGAAGATTAAAAATAAAAGAGTCCATAAAACGGGATTAGAGCATGCCAGCCCTCTGTCAGCTTCCTGAATTCATTCACTGTGCAATGTAACTCCAAGCTTTTTGGCTTTGTCTGTTGCCTGTGAGATGACCTTGAATAGGTTATTCAGCTACTTTGCCTTCACAGTGTCTGTCTGTATTATTCTTCTCAAAGAGGATCTCCTCGTGTATTCAGGCCTTGCAGATAAAGATAAAAGACAATTTTTCTTCCCTTGTTTCTTTCCAATCAGTTATACTTCAGCACATTCAGTTGCACAAGCTCTGCTCTTGTAGGTATCTAAGTGAATCACAGTATGCTGTTCACAAAACAGGGATAATGAACAAAAACCCAGAGTTCTGCTACTTGGAAGTTTTGGATTTTATATTCTTTTTCTCTTCCTCCCACTCCCTCCTGTCTATCTCTCTGTTAAACACTTCTTGTGTTAATTTTGCTATGAGTTCTTCTTCTGTGTTTTCCTTTATCTTTTTCTTCACCTTCCTGGTTTTGTTTTCAATTTATTCCCTACCTTTCCCTTGACAAGGCCTCATTCAGCAGACTCACAGGCTGCCATTGATAAAACTGCTGCCTATTTCAGGGCACCCAGGACTTTTTTCCAGGTCCTCATCCCCATCTCTTTACTTGTCTACACAAGCCACATATTCTATATCTCTCCCTTTGCTTCTTCTGTGTCCCCAGCTCTGCATTTTCTCTGTGTACACAGCCCTCTCCTCAGTCAGGGTCATAGCTTGACTTTGCCAGCCAACCTCTACACAACACAAGCCATAAACTCCCTGATTAAGAATGCAAGATTATCTTTCCAAACTATTTTCAAGGCCATGCCATTTTTTACCCCCCACTCCAGAGCTAACATCACATGCTGAGAGCTATCAGAACTGTGTCAGTCCATTGCAGTTGTCTTGGATAATAAGTGAGCTTTAACAAAGATAAAAGCACAGCTATGTAGCTTAGATGTAAATGTACAAACACACAATATAGAATTATTTTCAGACTGAAAATGTGGACACTATTTTTAGAAGTCTAATCTAATCACAGGCTCATGCCATTCATACACATCCTTCCCATAGCATGGATAAAGAGGAGCAGTGCTCTAAGCACCAAAACAAGTAGGTCAGACTTCTGTCCTCTCGTTCATCTTTTTCTCATCCTCAATGTCATTGGCTGCTTGCTTTTCCCCAAGATGACAATCTCCAGCTCACTTTTGTATTGAGTAGGGGAGGGAGGAATAAATACACTATCTTTCTTACTTTCAACAGAAGTGGTTCTTATGCTGCTTATTACATAGCATCTACTCTAACAGAGTTAGAAAGAAACTTCATCAGTAGGCTTAAATTTTGGTTTTGTGAGCATCATTTTAGTGTCACTTACAAAGAACATGCTGTCTACTGCCTACCTGAAAAGGTTTCACAGGATGTGCCAGCCCAGGACCATGATTCTTCAATCCAGGGCCAGTTTTCTGTTTTCTGGTTTAGCCAGAAAAAAAAAAAAATCTTTATTTATTTGCTTTTCCCCGCCTGGAGTACTACAGAGCTAGATCCAGAACCAGGAGTGGTAAAATCTGTACTGCCCCATCAGTGTCTGGCAGAACTTGTCATCCAGTTCACTTCCATGCTCCAGAGACTCCCTGCATTGCCTGCACTGCCAAATGCCCCATATGGGAGAGAAAAGTAAGTTGTTTTTAACAGCTGTTACACACTGGAAGCAATATCCTGCACACCTACCCTGAACAGTTTTGACAGTCTCAATAGCTGGTTTTTCAGAAAAACTGGGTTCTCAGTTTTCAGAAAGCTGTTTTATGATTTGTGATGCTCTGCACAGCAGAAAGGCTGCCACACTGCTGCAGCTGCTGTTGCAGAAATGCCACGTGCAGCACTGACATATTGAATGGGGAAGATGGGTAGAACAAGAATGAAGGAGTTAAGGAATGTTGAGGGCCTCCTCTAAATGATTATACACTAATATGGCTTTCTGAGGAAGATGATGAAACTGCACAAGGAGGAGGAAAAGACTAGTCCTGGATTTTCCAGGAAATACTGTCCTTATTCCCAAGGGGTTCTGAAAGCAATAACAAATCAAGAAGGGGGAAAAAAACCTTTTGCTTCTTCTGGGTCTCTGAAGCTGGTTTGGAATGGGTTACCAAAAAGCTTGTTTCACTCATTCCTAAAGGATTAAACCTTGTCATACTTAAAACAGCTTTTTCTCTAGTGTGGAGCAGATAGGAGGGCATGCATGGGAAGTGGAATACCTTGGGAGCCTGGGGCATTTGTTCTTCTGTGTAAAGAAACCACAGTGTAGCTGTGTGTGAGTGGCACTAAACACAGTGCTGAGGAGCTGCACACAGGCTCAGAAGCCTGCTCAGTCCAACAGGAAACTTGAAGCATGAAAGGTCAGAGATTCAGTGCTAAACATGGGAATGCAGCACGTTTCCTGCATACAGGGCTTAAGCCAAACACTCTTCTAAGTCTGGGATAAGGATGTTCCTGTGGCAAGGCTCAAAATAGCAGCTGCAGGCAAATCTGCATCTTCACGAGGCGTGCAAGCAGAATATTCTTCCCACAACTTTTATGTGTTCACTGCCCACATGATCTACAAGGCTCCTTTATTAAACTGGTTTTAAATTGAATATTAAGAGATAGACAAAAAATAAAATAAGACCGTGATAGAAAATAAGATAATAATATCTGGGTTGAGGGCAGAGGAAGGGAAGCAGCAGAGTTAAAGAGGATGTTTGTTGTAATGGCAAATATTACTGAGATGGAGCATATGTGTTTCAGATTATTCTTACACATTTGATTGCTTGAACTTTGATACAATTATCTTATTACTTATCCATATCTAGAATGGAGTTGAAACAAATCTGAGGAAATAATAAAATCAGTTAAGCAAATATTTCCTCTAAGTTTATGTTCAGAGAAGAAAAATGTACTTGTTGGCCTTTTACTGCAATGGATAAAGATGCTGAGAAGGAAAATTTAACTAACCTCACTGAAAAAAAATGGCCAAAGGATATTTCTAAATAAGATATTGCAAAAGTGAATTTAATAAATAAAAGTATAACATATGAATGGATGTTCTTTTTAATAATTAATGTTGTCTTTAGTAAGAAAAGGTTTGTAAGGGAGGTTGTCTCTACAATATAGGAAGCAAAAATAATAATTTCTCAACCTGGAAAAAGAAACTCTGCTCTGCTCCCTGAAGGTTTGATTCTGCCCTGTCTCATGGAGCTGTTCCCTTGGGAACAGTTTGGCTGCAGTCAGTCAACTCCATTGACAGGGATTGAAACTTGAGGTTTTGCCAGCATTAAACACAATTTCAGCAACTGGAATTGATAACTGCAGAGTCTGTGTTTCCCAAGGAAAGGAGAATATTTTCATCATAGAGTGGGGTTGTGTGCCTGTGCTCTCACTCTCCTGGTTCCAGGGGAGGGTGGGGAGTTCACCTGTTGTAACCTTTGAGTAAACTTGTCTCAACTTCCTCAATCCCCAGTGTCTTCTGGGAGAGTTTCCCTTTCTGCACTTAAATTGCAGGATGAAAATTACAGTTGTACAAAGGAGCCATGGATTCCACAAAACTGCATTTAACTCACATTAGAACATTTCTACTGAACTGAAAGTTATCCTGGCTTTGCTCCTGGCTGTATCCTGCCTTGAGAAAATACAGAACAACCTGAGCCACCTGTCAGAGCTCTTCTACCTGGGACATGTGGCAGCAGGAGGAAACTCTCACCAGCATCCACAGGCACCAGGCCAATAACAAAAGATAAACTGACGTGTTTTAATAATTTCTTCTGGAAAGCGAAGTTATCTGACTTCCTTAAAGTCAAAATGAAAATAAATATGAGATTTTATACAACCCTGCTGGCTTCAAAGGATGAAATGCAAGTACAGGCAGTGACAGGTAGTGCCTGGAGGCATTGCCCCAGCTGCCCTCCTGAAATGGCTCACAAACCATACCAATTTTATCCAATACTTTTCCACTGGGAACATACCAGTGGGAAATGCCAACATATTTAAATAAAAGAGTTCATTAGGGTGTTGTTTGTTGAGCAGGATAACACAGGCTGAAGTACTCTGTGCAACAAATTCATGTGAAGAACGACAAAAGAGCCCAACTAGAAAACATTAATCCAAACTAAAGATGCATTCTATCTATAATAAAACAGACAGAAAGTATGAACTTAGTACATTTTGTGGTCTGAAAACATACCTAAAGAATAAAATTCAGTTTCTTATATCCTTGTTTTACTTTTTCTGCCATTAAATTAAAAATAAATATGGACATTTTTAGGCATTTTTCACAAAGAAATATGAGATGTACAGTGATTTTCAGAATCAAAACCTTGGCAAAATAAGATCTACAAAGCATGGCATAAATTTATATAAATAAATTTGATACCATAAGTACCCTGTTAATAATTTAGGATTTTTTAGACTTTGTTATTCTGTAATTCAGAAGTTCTAGTCACACTCACTGAAGAGTTTGTGTCAATAACATGCCACAAATAGCCCAGTTCAATAATTTACAAAGTACCCATACTCTGCAATTAAGTTCGCTTGGAGTGCTCTGTGAGTTACTGATGAATAATGAATGTATTTGGAAAACAAAAAAAACCCCAAAAAATCTAATGTATCTCTTTGTCTATATATCATCTAGCACTAAAACATGAAAGTGTTCTTAAATAGATCACATACAAGAGAAAAGTATTTTATAGATGAAAATGTAACAACTTTCTTCTACCTGCAAATAATTATTATAGGTTATTAAATAAAAGACAAAATTCAGTGCAAATGTGCTTTGAAATCACTGAAATATTTCAACCAAACTCTTTAAAATTGATGCACAAGTAGAATATTATGGGCAAGTGGAAGGGTCTTGCTCAGATGAAAATAAGATTTGATCAAGTAATATCTAACTTACCCTGTGGGAGCTGAGAATCCCATTGCACAAAGTCAACATTCTGCAGAGCCCTGCACTGATAGGAAAAACACATGTCTGGGAAACAGAGAGCAGTGACCAGCACAACTGACCAGGCTCTTTCTGCTGGGAACATAAGGAAACTGAGCTTTATATCAATATGTGAATATGCATCTATGGCTTGAGATATCAGAGATCTTTTGGGAAAATACAGGATTTTAGGGGTCTGGATGTTTGGTTGTTTGTGGATTTGGGGGTTGGTTTTCGTGGGGTTTTTCTAGGGAAAAAGAATGAAAATGGGAGCTCCTAGCTCACTGTAATGCTAAGCAATTACATCTGCCACATGTCTCAGCCTGGATCCAGATACAAAAAGACACAGAAATAACAGACTTGTTTAGGGAAAGCTCTTTTTAAATGAATCAAATGCTTAGAGGAAGTGCCAGAATGACAGTAAGTGAAGTGACTTGTTTTTCTCCTAAAACAGATGTATGACAACCCATGCACAGTGCATGTTTATTCCCACCACTCTCTCAGGGCATTTGGGGTGGTGATGAGAAAGCTGTTACTAGTAAAAAAGCCAGTAACCCCCCAAATTCTCATGCTTGAGATCCCTTCTGGAGCCAGTGTTCAGCTGTACAAACAACCTCAGCTTAAATTTAGTTGTTGAGACTGTGAAGCATTTGGCTCATTCCCCACTCACATGCAGACATAGAGATCTGACAGAGACCCTGTGACTTGAAGCAGGAGAGTAAAAGGTTTCTCCACTGTCACATCAAACCATAGCTCTGAAGAGCTGTGAGCACCTTTCCTCTTCAGATATAAAACCTAACTTTTGGAAAAATAAATTTAAATGCTTCAGATAAACATCCAAAACCTGAAAGCTTATTCCAACCCATTTTGAATCTGAGCTGATATGGAAGTAGGCCAGTCTCCATTTGATTCACATCTCTTGCATTCTGATGCTCCGTGGCAAAATAGTCAAGTGTAGTTGCAAGGTTTATTTTGAAGGGGAAGTAGAGATTTGAGTACAAATTCATTTTAAGTAGTCCTTGATGACAAAGTTGAACTGCCTGCAGAGACTGAAGATGATCCTCCTAATTTTGGAGTAATTTACAGTGTCAGATGCAATATTTTTTCTGTCCCCAAGTACAGAGGAATAAACCACCTTGACACCACCATGACCAGCAAAGTGATGTAGTGCCACTCTGAAAGAGATGAGAACTTGGGAGACTGTTTCTCCACACTAAATAGGTACACAAATAGGTTTTCTTTTGCTGTCTTCTCAGTCTGTTTATCAGTCTAACATATCATTTCAAAAATGACAGGTTCAGATAGGATATTGCACAACACATCAGATATCTGCCTTGGTGAACATGATTTTACACAAATATGCAGCTTTTATGTCTGTATTAGTAGCATCATTGACTATTATTCTCCTAGATGGCAGGCATGCTGTTATTAAAGTATAATATCTAGGAAGGAAACAGCTCACTTAGGGTTTTCAGAAGGCATTTAATTTAACTCCTCTTCATAATTCTCACATCGCATTTGCTGAACTAAGAAAAAAAGGTTGTGAGTGTTATTTCAGGATGCTTAACCTGTAATTATGCTCCTGTTTCAATAGCATTGCTTCTAAGGAGGCCTCTCTAGCTGCTGAGAAAACCTCTTTCTTATGGAGATTTCACTCCTCTCCTTCCCTATGACTAACTCTAATTCACAGGATTTCCTCCCATCCAGCCCAAGTTCCTCTCCTTCCCTCGAAGAAAACAGGTGACTAGGAACAAACATATGATTACTGGACTCCAGTTTTGATGGGGAAAGAGAGGTTGTTTTGATTTGGCTTCATTCTTTTAGTTCACAATGATGTTTCTGTTTGCAGCATGGAGAATAATCAGTTACAGCAAAGATTGCTGGATTCAGTGGGAGCTGTAGCAGCCTCTAATTACTGAAGAACAGAAATAAGAATGAACATGCAGGCTGAGAAGCTCTCTTCTTGCTGCCTTGTGCTTTATTCCTCGGAGACCTGCTAAAAACAGGCAGAAGTCACCATCCATGTGGGTATGCACAGTCTGTTCCTGGGACTGGGAGCTTGTCCTAGGTTTGGATCCCAGCTTGTCTTGCACACTCATGTTCCAATGTGCACTCTTATATCAGAGTGCTTCCCAGCCTGAATTCCATCTCTCCTGTTAAGCTTCTCTTTTGTCTCTCCTCATTACCCAAACACCTTTTCACTCTCCAACCTACTAAGTGGTTCTAGGGAAAACAAACAAACAAACAAAAAAAAAAGCCAAAAACCAACCAATCAACAAAACAAAGTAGCCCCTCACACCTTAATTTTTTTCAAGTATTTGTTCTCAATCCCTTGATGGGTTTCCAAGGAGTCACAAATAACAATTGCCATTAATGTAATGTAACTGAGTAACTGAGTGTTTGCATTCTGAAAAAAAATCTAGTCTAATTTTGGTTCTTACTCTCTCCAAAAATTCATCAGGCTTGTAGACAGTCACAGCTGTTAATAGCACTATTAATACAGAAAACATTTTCTTTCACAAGATCACAGGGTCAGATGGGGAGAGACCATTGTGGATCATCTGATCCACGTTCCTTGCTCAAGCAGGGCCATCCCAGAGCCCAGTGCAAGGATTGCATCCAGGTTCTTGGCTATTTCCAGTGAGGGAGACTCCAAAGACTCTCTGGAAAGCCAGTCCAAGTGCTCAATGAAGAAATTCTTCCTCATGCTCAGAGCATCCTGTGCAGCAATTTCTGCCCACTGCCTCTTGCCCTGTTGGTTGGCACCACTGAGCAGAGGCTGGTCCATTCCCTGGATATTTTCCTTTCAGACACTTTTAGACATTGATGAGCTCCCCTCTCAGTCATTCTTCTTGGGGCTGGACAGGCCCAGCTCTCTCAGCCTTTATGTAGGAGACATGCACTTTCTCCCAGCCTAACAAACTGCACCACCTCTGCTGAACACAATTGCTCTAAAATGCTGCAGATAAAACCTGAGCAAAAAAAGGAAAATGGTAAGAGCAGTTCTTCACGTGTGAGGAGAACAGGTTTATCACCAGGCAACTTGGAAACAAAAGTGTGACAAGTGCAGAGCACAGCCATGCTGTGTCATGGAATAGCTCATCCAGGTTGGCACCTCGTTTTCAGCACTGTTTAAGATGACAGGTAACCAATTCTAACAATTATCAACTTGAAAATATCCTTGGGGCTAGCATCTCAACTACTAATCTCTTTACTGCTATTAGATCTATTTCGTTATCTCCCTTTATAACCCAATTTTACTTGCATCCAAGAGTACAGGAGGAAAAAAAATTAAAAAAAATCCATATTTTATGTTGACTGAAATGACTTTTCAATGACTCCTTTAAAATGTGGTCCATCCTCTCAACCAAGAATTCACGAGACTTCACTGAGAAGAAGTATGTATCTGGTAATTATAAACACTGAATTTTTTCAGCCTCACAAAGTATACAGAAATGCATGCCCTAAATACTTTTGTGACCAAGCAAGCCATATCCTTCCCTGCTGTTGACTCACACCCATCCTGTGCTCCTCTGCAAGTTGCAAATTATGCTGTAGAAAGAGCATGATGAGGAGCAGAAACAACAGAGCTCAGATAAAGCTTCAATTTACCCTCCTGGAAAATCAGCACATCTATGCTTATTGGAACACTGCTGGGGCTTTGCCTCTGAGAATATCTTTAACACATTACATGGATGCTGTACATCACCAGAGAACTAATAAGGCTGTGGAGTGGGAGAAGAAAAAGGCAAACAAGAAGACATAACAAAAACTTTGGGGTGTGTCAATAAAAGGATTGAGACATTCCTATAGCACAACAAAATATCCTAAATAGTAGAAAGTCAGATCAGTTTTCAATGATGATAGACACAGCAATAGAAAAAAAAATTATGAGCATTACCTGTGAGAAAGAGCACAGAATGAGTACACTGCAATAATGTGCTGTTAGATCTGGGTATTTGTTAAACATATGGCATTGTTCACTGCTGGATTTGGCATCACTAACCTGACCTAGAAAATATATTAGTGATGGAAAAAATAATGAAAGCATTTCTAACTTGGATTACTTTCCCCAGCCAGAACCATAATAGCTAATACTGACAGAGGCAGTGCTCCATTTTGCTCATTTTTGATGATAAATGCAGAAAATCTATCTAGTACATCTACTACACAATAAACAATAATTTTAATTAGGTTAAAAGAGTTCTTGCTTTCTCAAATTTCAAAACCATTCTAGCATCTGCTTTAACTCAGAGTGGAACATGGTGAGGATCAGTCTTTGCAGAAATTGCAGGAAGAAAATCTTAACAGTGCAGACAGAAGGAAACAACCCAGGCTGGGCACCTGAAGAGTAGGTAGAAAGAGAGAGGAAAAGGGAGATTGGAAGGGAAAAAAACATCCCATAAACCAAAACCCTCGCCCAAACCTTAAGACACTTTAATAATATTTTGAATTGGTTTTTTTCATCTTCTAATTATAGCAGTCATTACAAAATTGATTTGGGGCCGGTGGGCACCTAAGGCATCTGCTTGTCCCTCCTGCTAATAGATAAATATATTCCAACAGTCTGCAATAACTGAATACTTTGAAAAGTACTTTTGTTATCCATTGCCTCCACTTAAAGGCTTCCTTTCACCAAAACAGGGCTAAAAAACTCATACAATGGATGAGAACTGATCTTCAGTAGAGCAGTTTAGCAGCTAATGTTTTTAAAGCACTTCAAGATTAAAGTAGCATGTAAGTGACTGGGTTACTGCTGTTATCCCATAATGTATGTCCTAGTGGTAGTTCATCTTTGAGAGGTTTTTTTCTTCCATTCCTAATTAAAAGATGGTCCCCTGGCTGGGAAATGCATCCTTGTTGGTGTAAACTTATTAGTCTTCAAGGGCAAGCCATATGATAAGGAAGTAGAGTCAATTATATCAGCTTGACATGGTGCACCATGAAACTGATATGTGAAAATGCAAACATTTGAGCACTCTGAATTTTTATTCTTGTCAGTTTAGAAGTGTTCAGCACCCTCTGGCATAAAAAGGGATAACAAATTGCTCAGACTCATCTCGGTTTTGAACATTCAGGAGACCTGTAAATGCATTTGTGGGCTCTGGATTATGCATTTAAATCTCAAATAAAATTAAAATCTTCAAAGTGCTGCAAAAGGCAGGAAGATAAACTGTAGATAATGATGGGAGTCTACTGCAGATCCATTAAAACTAGAAAAAAATGGAGAAACACACAGGCATAACATCTTTTAAAAGCCAATGAGAGCTCATTGGGATCATTAAAAGCCAAGGCTACTCAGGTGTACTTTTGACTTTTCTGTGTCATGACATCCTACAAAGCCTGTTAAGCATTACCAGAACATTTAAAGCATCTGCAGGGCTTGAAACTGCCCTGCTTGATTTTCTGCTTCCCACAATCTATAGAATTTCACTCTTGATTTTTCTATATGCTTCAAAGTCCAAAAATAGTTTTAAACTAAACAAAGCAAAAACCCACAAACTAGGGCTGTTTTTTTCCTCACAAAGGAAAAATTCAGCTAAAGAAAACTGATATAAGAATGATGAAATTAGCCTGACAAAGAGGGAACCAAAATTTGAGACAATATATGGAAGTGCACTGATAAATCAGAGTACACTGGGAAGAGGGATGTTCCTCTTTTGGTGGGACCTAGTGCTGAGCATGAACCATGCCAAGTGAGGAAATTAGGGTGGGAGAGTAACTCATCAGTGTCACAGCTGCTCCCAGACTTGGTGAGAGGGAACTTAAAATCCCCCTATTCTGCAATGAAGACAGCCAAAACTTTTCTCTTACAAAGGAAATAAATCAGAGACTTGAGAGATACATTCCCAGCTGCCTTTAAAACCTGGTTCATGAAATGCAAGCAGCTGGGTCAAGGGAAAGAAGAAAAGAGAATGGTAGCATGCCATTTATCTGCTCTCCAACCCATTGTTTCCCACACCAGGCTCTGCTCTCTGGTCACTGGGACAGCACAGTGGCTCTCTGGTGAGACCCCACAGTGGGAGAGATGATTTACAATAATCTTCCTGTGCTGAGTACATGCATGGCTGCACATGTAGATGGCTCCCATCCCTGCACACTTCTCATCTAAATTCACAAGGAACAAAAGCTGGGGTAAGCATGCACAAGGATGGGAGGATGCTGCAGCAGTGGTGTCAGGAGCAGCACTGCCAGGGCTCTTCTCACTCTGTGTATGTGCAATACTATGAGTATACATGCAATAAGGCTTAGAAGTGACATTTCTTTCCTTTTCTTCAAAACTCCTTTGCACTTATGGTCCAGGCCTGTGAGATCATGAAGTTCTTGTATTTCAGAGCTGAAGAGTTCAGGTCAGTAACTCAGAATGTAGCAAACTGATGGAACAACTACATATGTTAAACAAATCAGAGGGGTTAAAATTGGAAACACAAACACATGTCCCTCTGCAGTCCTCCATCTACCCCACCCTGCTGCCCTTTTTCCTGTGGATGTTTCAGTTGGAGTAAAAACATTTTCTCATTTCAAGAAATCAAATGTCTGACTGGATTTGAAACAGCAGTAATAGCTCTCAACACTTTATTTATTTTAAGTTTCACTGTCACCTTTCCTTTGTCTTTCCAAGATAAAGGAAGACATTTATGAATCACCTTGTAAAATGCACAGGACTGCAGGAGGTCTGGCAAAGGGCAGGCAGGTAATGTCAGCTGAGACCTGGGGCAGCCTCCCCTGCAGGGTGTGCACAGCCTGGGGCAGCCCTGGCTGGGGCTCTGGACCAGGCACAGACCCCTGAGGCTGGTGCTTGGCAGGCAGAGGCTGTTCTGTGTCTGCTCCCAGTGCACTGGTGATGTTTGGGTGAATTTTCTCCTTCTTCATACTGAACACAACCATTACCTCCTGTGTTTACACAGCCAACGTTGTGGGGGAAAATAAGGGTATTTTTGTTCTGTCTTGTGGACAGCACAGTACACTTGGGACTGGGTCAGTTTTTATTTCTTAGCAACCTTTCAGAAATGGCCTCTGACAACATGCTTATTTTCCAGTGTGCTCTAAAGAAAGAGAAAAGTGAGTAATGGAACATTTTTTATATTTCACTTGAAGTTTGGGTCTCATAATCTACAAAAACCAGATAGTAGATTGCAATAAATAAACTTTATTTCCTTACAATGAGAACAGATTTTCTTTCACTTCATTAAAACATCTCATAAGTCCTGCAGATATTTTTCTTGAGTTAGGAAGGGGGTTGTTTTCCCATGTTTCTCTGAAGCACAGAGTACCTGTGTACCAGCTCCCAAAGCTGCTGCTGATTCTGGAGTCAATGCTGCTACTTAACCATTGTCTTAGCTGCAACAATCTAATGCCATAAGAGAGAACAAATTCACAGGAGGGGAAAAAAGTGCTGATGTTCAACCCACCAACATTGCCAGGGGTGGTAAATATAAACAAAGTCACACTTTCAAGTACACATGTTTTCTTCAGGCCTAAATCAGCAGTTATCCTGCTAAAGACAAACTGAAAACTTCTGCATAAAGCTTCTGTTTATAGTGTATAATGGAACTTCTCAAGGGAGGAAGGGATTAACATGAACTTCTGGAGTGTTGAGGACACTTAGTGATCTGGAGCAATGACCAGGTCAAACAAGTTGAGCTAATCAACCCTTTGGCCTTTGAAGATATAAAACGTGAGAGAGAATTCCAGAAGAAAGAGCTGATTTTTGGTTACCCTGAAAAGAAATAAAAAGAAAAAATCAAAGAGAAAAAAAAAAGAAACCTAATTTATAAAAGCTCAAAAAGACAAAAAGCAGTTTTTCTCCTCCTCCGTGTTGTCATAGGAGAGATTGATAGCACCATTATAGCAAGCCTCAGGATTTATAACTTAGATGTAGAAAAAACAGACACATTTCTGGGCATGATTCAAGATCTAAGGAAGAATATAGGCTGAGATAGCCTCACATTACCCTTACTTTTTATATAGGGGAGGGGGAAAGAAAAAATTATGGGTTTTGCACATCATTTTCTTGTTGGAATTAAGATTTGCATTCTTACTCATCCTAAGTCATGTGCAGAACTGATGAGGGAATAGGACCAGAAAATTTGACAAGATGTCCAACATCAGAACTTAACTCCAAGAAGAAAGAAAAGGAAATTATGTTTTCATACTGAGTTTTATTTGCAGCCAGCAAAAACTGAATTCTGGTAACAACAACATATATTTCCATTAAGAGTCAAGGCTTTTGTATAGTTGGGATTTGCAAGGATATAGCTTTGCACAAAGAAAAATGTGAATTTACAAAGACCTTTGGTTTCTGCTTTAGTACTCAATGAAGGAAGGTGTAACACAAATTAGGAATAACACAAAACAAGGTAGCTCACCTTGCTTTGAAAATAGGTTGAGTGCAGAATAAATGCAAAGTCACCAGAGCTTTTATCTTGTATAGATGAACCTGCTGCAAAATCTGTGCCCTAACTTTTGTCTGCATTCAATGCCTAAGAATGCAAGGATGAGACAATGGAAAAGAGGTAGTGCCCTGGGGTTATGGCTTTCTTTGGCCTTGTGGACACCCAGACCAAACTTTTCACTCCTTCACCACAATGGCAAGAAGAAAGTCTCTACATGCATCATCAGGGACTCAAGATGCTCAAAACCCTTGTCCTGTATTAAACCTCTCTAACAAAATAGCTGGGGATAGATCCATGAAAGAGCAAGTTCCTCAAGGCAACAAGCAGCTCATGAGAGCACCCAAGGGCAAGCACATCTGTATTTTCAGGTGGGTGGGTGTGTCCCATCCAGCTGCACCTTGGCCCATGGTACTCAGTACCTTGGCTCAGGTACTCCCTTGGGACTGTTTCAGGATACTCTGCCACAAGTGTCTCCACCTTTCATCCCAAGGACTTTGGCAAATGTTCTGCTAGTAAGTTATAATCATCTAAGGAATATATATCTTCTCCCTGAAGGCATGAACCCAAATGTATTTTGGTGAGTAAATTCCATCTTTTCCAGACATTCAAAGCCATATCTCTCATTGAAGGCACCCTGAAGACTGTAGCAAAATGGTCTCTCTCCTCCCCTTTAGTAAATTTACTGCAGCTAAAAAAGAGTCAAACCAACACTCCTCAAGAACAAAACATAGCCTTGGTAATAAAATGGGATTACAAAATAGGAAAAGCATAGGAATTCCTACCTTTCTGTACAAAAATATTCAGCATCAGCATCAAGACAAATTTGCTCTTGCTCAGCCCTTGAGCATGTTTTGAAAGCTACAGGAATCTAAACACCAAAGTGCAAAACCCTCCCATAAAAGGTGGGATGCAAGAAGCAATGTAGTCCAAGACATAACCAACACGAAATACTGAGGACAGGAAACTTGGAAACCTTATGTTGGCAAGTGGGTGTGCTGTGTTACAGTTGCCATTAACACCACTAAATCAAAGCCTTTTCCTTTTGTGACAGAAACCACAATGTGATATGATATAAAAAACCCATGTTTTTTACAATAAGCTTGTTGACAATATTTTGACAGGAAGGTTGCCACTACAGAATTATCATGTCAGGGTCAGCAGTAGGTCATGCTCTCCTACTGTCAGTGTGAGGCCAACTCTGTGGTCTGGCCAATGGGACAATCAGCTGTGCACCCAAACATCAGAATAAGAGACTCATAGGATAACTGAGGGTAGAAGGGACCTTGGGATGTTCCCATCCAGTCTCCTGCTCTTTGCCTGATCACAGTGTAATTAGAACAGGCTGTTCAGTGTCACATCCAGGTAGGGCACAAACACTTTCTAGGATGGAAATTGTGCAACTTTACTGGGCAGGATCCAGGCTGAGCACAGCTTCACCCTCTGAGCCCAAATCTCCAATAAGTTATCAACACACCTGCTGATCCAAACATCCAGATTTGATATTCCAGCTTGGACACAAAAACACTGTGGGAGACACTGCTGCCATTACTCAAGTCTGGGTAAGTGGCATGCACTGCTCTCCCCTCATCTCAAACCTGTCATTTCATCACAGAGAGCAGTCTGGTCAAGCATGGCTTGCCCTTGGTAAATCCATTTGAGCAGTGCCAAATGCCATCATCTTCTCCCAGCCTCTCACAGCAGCAGCCCCAGTGAGACACAGATCTGTCTGTACTGACTGCAGAACTGCAAGAACAGCTCTCTGCTCAGGATCCTGAATTTACTCATTCCCACCCCGAGAAGCTGCCTGTCTTTTATCATTTGAGACAAATCCAATCCCTGATTCAGGGTTGTGAGACTGCTGTGCAGGTTGCCTCTGGCTGTGTGGGTCAGCTTGTCTCCCTGTGCTTTAGTTATTCATCCCACAGCACTTCAAACCAGCTCACAAAGACAGGGCCATGCACTCAGAGCTTCATGCTGTCTGTGGAACAGTAGCAGCAACACAAGCACAGCAAAATCTTAGTTCTCCCCTTCTTCCCTGATTGTATACAAAGAAAATGGTAAAATATTTAAGTCCATTCCAAGTTTTAGTCCATCCACTTTCTGTTATCGTCCTTATGCTCATAACTGGCTCTGCTTACCTTAGAGATCATGTTTGTTTGCCACTGTCACCCCCCACACAAGCCCTGAACTCTGACCTGCACAAATCAAAGCCACCTTTACACTTTTCCTTTCCAACTCTTACTAACTGCTCTTCCACATACCTCTGGATTTTACAAATTAGGTTTGTTTTCACTGTAGACCAATCTTCAATTCCTTAATATAGTAGCCAAAAACATTAGATGACCTTCTGAACTAAAGGGCAAAAGATTTTTAAAACATTTTATTTAAGAAGACAGAAAACAGAACATAACATTGTACCAGTACTTACTGTCTCTGTATTTTGGATAATGCTTGAGAATTGCTAATGCATCACATTACTCAGGAAACACAAATTAAATCAAAGGTTAAAAGTGTAAGTTGGAATATAGGGACTCTAAATGTTTGGGAATTCCACCCCAAGCACAAGATGCAGCAAAAGGCCAAATCTTAGAATTGGCAGAGGAGAAGAATGGAGATGCTGGAGACAGGCCAGAAATAGGCAGTTCATGTTTTTTTAGGAGCTGCAGTGAACAGGAATGACACTGTTCCAGAGCAGAGGGGGTTTAATGTTCCTGTTACAGTTTAAGGCAGAATTTTATGTATAGGCATAAAAAACTCCTGTACACACAGGCACATGGGTACATCATGAAGGCCTGGAAGTAACAAAGTTATAGCAAAGAAATAAAGGCAACAAAAGATCGAATAAGCTGCTGATTCAGAGTATGCTGTTAAAAAAAAAGGGAATATGTTGACAAGCAATCAAAAAAAAAAAATGCATTGTGACAGTTTAAATATGGCATGCAGTGAGAAAAAATATGGCCTTTATTAAATATTGCTGTGCTTGTGCCATTTAATGCAACAAACTCTTTTCTCAATTAAAAAAAAAAAAAAAAAAAAAAAAAAAACAACCAAAAAACACCATTTTTTTCTGCCTATAAATTTGGCCTTCAACTGCAGGAGAGACAAGAAGAGAGAAAAAGCCAACAATATTTCAGAAACACTGCTAGAAGCCTGGATAGAGCAGGGCCTTTATAATAGTAAAACTGCAACCACACATCTTTTGCAGCTAATTGTGCAATCCTTTTTTTTTTTTTTTTTTAATCCACTCAAGTGGCATTAAAATAAAGAAGTTGTAAAAGCACTGCTTCAAAGATATTGGGAAGAAGTTACACTCTTGCTCAGATTATGCCCCACAGTCACTGTGAATTTTAGCTTGTGTTAGGCAGCTCAAGTTCTTCAGTTTTAATATTTTGAAAACTGGGAGGGGTGGGAGCCCGGAGAAATTTCATCTTTTTTTTTTTTTTTAAGTACAGTGGAAAAATAGTAAAATTATCATGGCTCCCTTGCCTACAGAAGCACCAAGGGACATGTTTAAAAGGACAACTGGACTATCATTTTTAGCATGTGAACCAGCAAACTCTGTGCCTCTTGCATGACATGGGGGTGGTCTATAATAGATTGGCAGATCCTCTGGCCCAGAGCAGTCAGCAGAGCCCAGCTGCCCTGAAAGGCCCAGGACACAAGATGCTCCCCACCAGAGGCAGCGATGGCAAGAGAGGGAGAGGCCAAAGAACTTCAAATAACTTCAGGGCAAAGACCAGAGAACAAAACTTTAGGGAAAGTATTGCAGAGGTTAATTTTTTGAGGCTGATCACTCCAGATGCATAAAGTACTCAGTGAGAGGAGACTTGTCCCTCTGAGGTATTCCTGAGCACTGAAATTAGTCATCATTTTCACAAATAACCTTCTGGAACAGGCTTCCCTCTCCAGTGACTTTTGTGAGCTAAGGAAGATGAGAGTTCACACTCTAATGCTTCAGTCTGCTGACTCCCCTTACTGGGGGCTGTCCCCCAGTACAAGACAGCACAGTTAATCACCCTCAAAAATAGGAGTCAAGAGCTATTTCTGACTTTTGTCCCCTTATCTTTCTGTTTTACTCTTTCCACCTTGTCAGTCATGCTCAGTCGTAACTTAACCTGACATATCTGGCAGCTGCTGGAAGCCTCCATGAACAGATTCAGCTCAGCAGCCCAGCAGAAAAACCCAGACTGTGTTTCTGCAGGTTGAGGGGTTAAACTGGCACAGGGCAAGGTGTGACAGTCTCTCTGACATCTGGGAAGTAGGTGGCAGCACCCATAGCTTGGAGAAGGGGAAACCAAAGCAAACAGTGGCAAACAGATCAGTGACAGGGTTGCCACCTTGTCCTTTCTCACAGTGCACTTGGGAAGTTTTTTTCCAGGTAGAGAACAATTTTTGTGTACATATATCTATTTTATAGTCAACCATGAACAGCCCTGAAAAATCAAGTGGGTTAGAGCAAGCTTTGTTTTGTATATCAATGTTGAATTATGAAGTTATTACTCAGAACCAAGGTAAGTCTAACCCAAATTTTAGGATAAAAATTAATTACCATCTTGCAGTCTAAAATAGTGTTTTCAGATTTCTTTTAAGAAACCAGACCACACTTGCTGATGTGCAAAAAGCAACCAAATTTAAATGGAAAAGCACACTTTTTTCACGTTTTTTCTTACTGAACTATGGCAAAACTTGTCAGACTAAAATGACAGAAAATATAGATAGATAAAAACAAACCTTTCTCTATGATCTCACCTATCTTTTATTTTAAGAATATGGCCTAGCCATAGTTTAACACATTCATATAAAAGGAAACGGCTAAAAGACATCATGACCCTCTTATTTTTCCATTCATCACGCTCTATCACCACAGGCACTATAAACCCAGGCTCTCAGAAAATCCTGTCCCCTGGAGAGTTATAAACTTGGGAGCAGCATTGCTTGAGTCAACATGCAGAGGGAATTGGAGAACAGCATCCTACAGCCTCCCATTTTGAATTCATCACCAAAGCCAGGAAAATAAGTGTGCACAGGGCAAATTCCAAGGCTGTAGCTCAGGTGCACATTCACCCCTGCTATTTACTACTCTTTAAGCCATATACAGGACTTACAGAAAGAGTTTGCCCCTTTCTGTGTGTACAGAAAGACACTTTTGGTGTCTTTCTTAATGAAGTCTGTATCCTCCAGCTTAGAAAATGAAAGATGCAGAAAGACTTCTATTACTCTTCAATTTTTTTAGAAGCAAAGTTCATTTACTCAAAGTCTCACACAAAGTATGCAGTTGAGCAAATTATTTCAGACATGTTCCCCCCTTCAATGGGCACACTGAGCTGTACAGCACTTTTTCTTCAGGCCTGAAAGGAATTTATCCCTGGCAGTTATAGTAATAGAACTGCTGACTTTGTGGAAACAAAAAATGCTCTTTGATTTCTGAAGCTTTAGATAGGAGATCTTTTTATCTTCACAATACAATAAAATAATTCTATTTCTTCATCCTAAAGTTCAGCTATGACAAGTTTTATGTTTTCCAAGCCAGAAAAGACCAAACAACAATGAGAAAATGGGTGATGAAAGAATAATCCAGTATTTTCAGTGGCAGCAACTCTTTTGCACCAGGTATTTGATGGATAGGATTTATTCCTACCACGACACACAAATACAATTGTTGCACCAAAACCAGCTCAAGGACAGAAGGAGCAGGAGAATGCAAAGCATCCTGTGGCCTTACTCTTCTCTTCAGGAATAATATTAAACAATAATTGGAGGGTTCAGAGCTTGAAGTTTCTGCCAAGACCTGAAGGGAATTTATAGCCTGAGATCCTATTGAAAAAACAACGAACATAGCAGAGAGGGAGATTGTTTCTTGTATGTGTTAGCTGCTAACTTTATTTACACAAAGAACTAAACAAAAGGAAAAAATAGACATTAAATGGCATAAAAATTTCCTGGGGAAAAGAATTGATATCTATATTATAGCCACTTATTCATTTTGCTGTAACACAAATAAATAGTTCAACAAATTCTTAATGAAACCTAAGTCAAATTCCTTGAAACTCTGTTTCTCTACAGGAAACAGAACTGGGAAAACAGATAAAAATATAGCTATTTATACAACCTCCATTCTTCAGCACTGAAAAAAAAAAAAAAAAAAAAAAAAAAGTGGTAATTCTTTAATTTCTGGTTAATATAAAAAAAGATAAGCATACTTCAAGAACCTATCATGCAATATTTTTTTTTAGTGAATATCAGCAGTTGGTCATATGTGTGTTTGCCTTTGTCATACAATGTTTTTTTTAGGGTGAGTGTTGAAGTGCCTGCCTCCATGCAGGCAATTTTATCTTTCCTACTGAAAAAATAATAAATAAAAAAATACATCTAGGGCATGAGGCACCACCTCTGCATCCTTTTGAAGCTAAACCAAGGGGAGAGGGAATGAAATAAGATTGACTGGCCCAGCAAGAAAAATTGCTCAGCTTCTCATTCTGGTAATTTAGAATATTCTAGTAAATGGGATACAAATTTGAATATAAGCAACTACAATAAAACAGACACATAAACTTTCAGTAAGTAATAAATTCAAATAATTCTGTTCCTTGAAACTTCTTCTACTGTTACCTCTATGTTGTTCATGAATTCCTCACTTTTTCATCAAATCCTCATCCTCAAGTTTTCCATCAAATACCCAATTTCAAATTATTTTTCAGATATATGGTGACTGCTAAAATTATTCACTATTTTGTGAGAATATCTCACATCTGACAACGTTTGATGGAGAAATTGGAAGGGATTCTAGTTTCATTCATATTGTGATTAGAACCATTTGGAATGTTTCTGAGGAAAATATTTTACTATCACTTGCTAAAGATGAAGTCAGCAACAAGTTTCCACAAAACCAGAGTCCATTGCTTCCAGGCAACCTACACAAGTCACCACTGAGCTCAGAACCTCTAAATTTTTTCTCAAGGGAAGACTGTGAAGAATTCATCAAGGCACAGAGACTAATCTAGAGCTCAGGACTACCTGTGCAGCACATTAAAATATATGACAATTTACCTATATATGTGCTTAATTTTGTAACAGGAGCCTCTGGTGTAGCCTGTGGGAGGAAAAGCACAGTTGGCCACTGGAGATGTTAAAATGTTCAAGCACAGGAATTGACCCAGGAACAGCAGGACCAGCCTGGAAGGACTCTTCAGGTCATTCTGACTTTTCTGTCTAGAGAGGAATTCTTGCTCCAGTTGATCAAATATTTTTCTGAAAAAGTGTCTCTCTGTTCCAAGTAGGATCCTTGTCTCAAATCAGAAATTATCTCATCTGTGCTTATGAGGAGCCCCAGAGTCCTTGAGCCAGCCAAGAAGTTCATGACTGAAATGTGCTGGTCATGCACACAGCCATAGAAGTGACATTCAACTGCTCCTTTGTTATAACTAAAAGACAAATTTTAGTTTCACACTTAAAAGTTGGATAGTTTTTGCAACAAAAAAAAAAAATTCCATTTTCTTATCATTTTTTTAACTTCATCAATCTCTACAGTTTCTATGCCCTAAATGGACTATGCAGATCAAAAGGCTTTGCTACTATTTCTTCTACTATTAAAAAAAAAAAGAAAAACAAATAAAACAATGAACTTTGATTCATGACTGACAATTTAACTCTACAACTTTCTAAACATCCCAAGATCCACATATCCAATCAAGCATCTCTCTTGCTGTATTCAAATTGGTTTAAAAAAGGATTGGAGACAACAAGGACATAACAGTTCATCTCAGAAATGCTCTGAACTTTGCCTTGAATTCTTTTTCATGAAAAAAATAAATAGGAGGTGAAAATTTCAGAAAAATATTAACAACATGAAGCAATTAAATGTTATCTCTGTCATTCATGCTCCACCAATTTATGTATTTACTATACCTAGAAATATTTTTTTCAAAGTGTGCATGTACTTGCTACATTGAGCAGTAGCTTAAAACACACCAGAAATTACACTATTTCACAAGGTAGGTAAAGGCAGATATTTTAAATCTTTTATATTAAATATCTATTTGACTGTACTCCATGTACTGAGCATAGTTTGATGAATTCCATGAAACTGCTCTTGGATGGCAAGAGCTACTTTGCCTCTGATGGCCTGCTGCAATTTTTTCTTGTCAGTATAGGAAGCTCAGAAGTAGGTTAATGTTCTTTACCTCCTGCAAAATACAGTGGTGATGTGGAACAGAAAGATGTCAGCAGATGCTGTTCTGTCTCCCATTTGCTCTCCTGGCCCAAAGCAGCCTCATATTTGGAACTGTGTCATTTACACAGGACTCACAAGAAGGATTAGCAGAGCTGTCAGAAGATGAGCTGTAATATGGGCTTGGCATGGTGACTGGGATGCTCTGAGACAGAGATCCTTGCCCAGAAAGTCCTTTGGCCTGACCCAGTGTAACCCAGTGACACAATTTATGTCATTCCTTCCCAGCCCTGCTCTCCCCTGCCCATCTCTCCCTACACATTCACTCAGAAGCCAGAGCTCTGCCTGAGGATTTAGTCAAGATGTGCCCAAATAGAGAGTTCCTGCCACTCCTGCCTTTCAAGAGAGTTCCATTAATGTTTGGGTAGAGACTCTGTGTAGTTCCCACACAGCTGAGATTACACTAGTACAGAGACAGGTAATCAATTTGGATCCAAAGGAATGCCAGCTACAACCACTCTAAGGCAGTAAAGCAGGCAAGAGATATGGATGGCTTCAATTCACTACTCCAGACACCAGAGAAAAATAATGCAATCACCAGTTTCAAAGCTCAGCCTATTTTATTTCTGAAAGGAAAGGTTTGGCTGCTTTCTTGGGGCCATGAATTACAAGTGGAGGCACAGACAAATTAGCTGTCTTAGGGACACAGCTGCTGACACGTCCCTGCCTTTAGCATTTCCCATTGCCTGCCAGGATGCCTCCTGTCTGTTCTGTGGCACTCAGCTACACCACCTACTACATAGGGAGTGAGTAAAAGCACCTGCTGGCCTTCCCCAAATGCCAAGAGCCTCCATGAGCAAGGGACATACAGCCAAAATCCACCAGCAGGAGAATTGTGCCAGACAACTCAGTCATTTGCAAGTTTTTACAGCTTTATAAAACTCTCTCGAGGCATGCACCCCATGGCAAGGTGGGACATCACAGATCACTTTTTTACAGTCCTAATTTCAGCTGTGGGCCCCAAAAGACCAGGTGTCTCTGCAGGGCTGTGGAGGCATTTGATTGCTGTCAGGTAGCATCCTACACTGTGGCAAGGCAGTCCTGCTCCAAACCTCCCTGTAAACCCAGACCTCCGCGTCCCAGGTAGCAACAGCTGCTGCTGGAGAAAAAGAAGTGGAAATTGTGTATTTCTCAGCTCTAGGACTTTAAAGTCAGAGCTGCAGGACACAGCAAGGGAAGAGCAGTCCTGCTGCTTGTGATCAAAGAGCATTTAATCTTTTCTCCTGCTGACTGCATGCTCTCCCTTCTCCCCCTGTCCCTTTGACTAATCTCATTCCCAAACCCAAAAGAGAATCTGAAATAGAAATATTTATGTATTTACACTGGGCATGCTCACATGGCTATCTCTCTCAAACATTTAAGGAAACATTAAAAAAAAAAAAATCCAGTCTTTTAGGAATATTTGCAGCAAGAAGAGAAAAGAAAGAAAACCCAACAGAACAAAAAGCAAATAGAATGCTAAACGAACTGCAAAACCTCTGTCACATTCTTTATTCACCCAGCAGTCCACAGGGTTTCACATACTCAAACACACATATCACCCTTAAGTCATAGTAACTAAATAAACATTAGTTCGCTTGGGACAGACCTTAATTTCCCACACTTTACATACATTAATAAACATTTCCAGATTGTGATGGGATGCTGAAGATGGGCCAAAATTACATTGTCACTGCTTGCTCAGTTGCATTTCCTGCAGTATTCTGCAGTGTTCCTTGAGATAGCAAGCAATCACCAGCCACACTGAAATGAAGGCAAATTTATTAGTAGCTCTAACAGACATTTATTCATGTGCAAATGACAGGATAATAGAACTGTTGTTTGACAGCTTTCTGAGAAAATTGTAGCTTTCATCATCTTAGATGATAAATTTTTCCTAAAATAAAATGAATACTCATGGAAGAAATTGGAATTAAAGTTTAGACGGAGAAAAGAATATGATAACTACTCTACTTAAATGAATAAATTTCTGTGATCTCACAAGAGGCAAAAATACTTCAGTTCAGAACAAGCCAAATTCAGATATCACTTATCACTTATTAATACTTGAAGTGGCCAAAATATTTGCACAATTTAAAAGGAAAAGTGGTAAACACTTTCAGACTGTTAAAACACATTAGTTTAATGAAAACAATCAATTTAATACTTTTTTATTGTCCTCACGTTTCAGAAGTCTCATACAAATGTGATTTTCTTTTTTGGCAGCTTGATTGCAAAAGCCTATTGAATCTGTTTAGCAACGTCTGTATTTGCTAAAGGATTTTGAGTCTTGGATCTGAGCAAAAATACTTTTCTTTTGTAAAAAAAACCCCAGTTATATAGGTGGATTTAAATATTTTAGTAGAGAGAACAAGGAAATTCCAAGACCTCCAGAGGATTTGATAAACAAAGTGCTAATCAACTTTGGGAGAACAGGTTTCTCTTTGTGCAAAGAACATTACTGAAAAATTTTGTTTTCATATTTCAGTCTTGGCATGGGGAATAGAAAACATAAGCACTCCTACAGCTGATCAAAAATGAATTTAAGGTTGTTCTGTTCCTAGAAAAATATTAAAAAAAGGTAAAGGATTATTTTGACCTTAAGCAAATAATTCCATTCCAAGAAAAATGGTTATTTTTAATTTAAAATTAATAAACTGTGAAAAATAATAGTTTCTGTAAGTACTCCACATCAATATCAATTCAATCTACCCAACTTTCCAATTTGCAAAGATAAGAAAAATAAGACAGTTTCTCAAAAGTAACTCAGAATCCTCAAAAAAAATAAACAAAAAATACCAAAAAAACCCACCAACCCAATACCAAACAAGCAAGAAACCAAACTATCCATATGCTCATGTCAACAAAATTACAACATTTTCTTTTCCAGGCTTTACCCCCAAATACTAATCTCTAGGAAAATGCAAAATTAAGACATTTCCAAAACTTAGAAATCTAGAGCTTCATTGAGCCTCCTTAGGACACTTCTGTGATTTCCAAACAATCCAAAGATCACTAAGGAATATTTTACTTTGGAATATTTTTTTTTTAATCCATTACAATTAAGCAACGGGTGTGGATGTGTAAAATTAGTGTTTATTAAAACTTCAGGCCAAGTCTAGGACCCCCAGTCCCATATTCTGTGTTAGTCTTCTCTTTGTGACTCCCCCAGTTCTCCCAGAGATTATATTGTGTCTTGGACCCTGCTCTGATCCAGGAACCAGGCAGAGCAGGACCCAGGGCATCACTAAAATATGTCTACATATTTTAACCAGATAACCAGACCCTCCAACAACTAAGCCGCTGCTCTTTTGCTTTAAAACACAAATAGGAGGCACTTGCTGCTACTTTTAGTAGTCTGGTAGAGTTCCAAATGGCATTTAGACCAATTCCATCTCAATGAAACGAAGTTCCCATCATAAAGCTCTCCTCATCTAACATCTGGACAAGAGTCAAATGCCACCAAAAGACAGAAGTCAGGTGGAACAACACCTCTGTGAGATTCTGCATCTGTTGCTGAATTTCAAATTTTCATCTTAAAACAGAATTGTAAAGCTGAAATTTCAGGTTCCCACGGAAGAATTCTCAGAATGCTGAATGAGAAATGATACAGACCTTTCTTAGTGAGTGATTTTACACCTACTTCCACTGTTTTTCTACACTAGGAAAGCAATTAGCGATCCAGAAAAGAAAAAAAGAAAAATTAAAATGGCGGGGAGGAGAAAAAACAAAGGCAAAACAGACTTGAAGAAAAGTGTGATACTGAACAAATAAGTCAATTCAGGCACGGTGAATTGGACCATTCTCACAAAAAGCAAATATTATTGTCTTTTCCCCTGTTGGCTTTACTACCCAAGAATGTTCCCCATTTCAAGCAACAGATATTTCTTTAACTTTCTAATTATTTCTGACTTACAGATCGTTTATCATAGAAGCCAATTTCAGTAACTGTTAATGTTTAAAATCCAGTGCTATAATGGATGTTGTTCAGCATACCAAGGGACGCAGTGGAATGCTGAATATCTTTGTTTGTTTACTTTGAATACTAAAAACCCACCCAGTTGTCACCGAAAATCTGTCTTTAAGCTGAGGTATTTCAAATTTTAGGGCATCTCAGTCACTGCTAAGTCTCATTCAAGGATGTGAGAGAGTGAAGTTTCTTCTACTTGCATAAGACTTGACACTCCAGTTGAAGGCAGCCCTAAGGAAAGCACTGCTGCAGCTACAGATTTAACTCTGGATTACTGTCCCTGTGCAGAGAGCAGCCTGCAGGTACAAGGTCAGTCCTCTGCTCCTCCTGGAGCAGGCAGGAGCCTTCCCCTTGGATCAAGCTGAGAGCTGTCAGTTCTGGTGCCAGGTGACAGCACAGCACTGCCAGCAGCACCACAGCAGCACTTTGAGAATGCTCAGTTTTGGAAAACAGTGAAGCAGTTTCCATCTTTGGAGGGTGAGCAGCTCTAAACACAAGGGGGAAGGCAGCAGCTGGAGGCTGTGGCTGTCCTGGCTAAAATCTTATCCAGGCACTGGCTGGGGTTCAGCCCAGACAAGAGGTACTGATGTGCAGGAACAACTTCTCCAGGTGTCATGGCACATCACCCTTGAACACCCCTTTCCTGCTGTGCTGAATCTCACTGTGGTTTTAAAAGGAGATTGGAAGTGTAAGCAACCAAATGGAGACGTGCTTGAAGGCACAATACACATTTTCACTCACCAAGGCAAAGGATAAATGATTCTCAACAGTAAATGTTATTTCAAGTAGGCCACTGTTCAAAAAACCCTATTCAAATCAACAAGACACAGCTCCAAAAATATTTAACCTCAAAAACTCATAAACAAGTTTGCTCAATTACAATTTATTTTCTTCAAACTGAAATTGGGCAAGAGTTTAGGAAAAATGTATACAGATAATGCTGAAATAAAGGTTGCAACCTCTTTGATTTAGCAATAGATAGAAGCATTAGATTAAGCCAAATTTCACTTTAATTTGAGGGGTTTTTTTTGGTTAAAAAAAATGTTTGTCTCAGAAACCATCATTAAGAACTGAAGAGAAGAAAGCAATCCATTTAGCAACTGTGACATTTAAAGGAGGAGGGAAGGGAGATGAAAAAATTCAACTCATAAGATTGAAACAGCACTTTTATAATGGAATTTAGTTTCAAAGTGAGATATGAAGCTACAACTGGCTAAGACTTTAAAAATTAATTAACTCACATGATAAGTAGCTCCATTTCAAAAAGCAGAAAAATAAAGCAGAAAGAGATATTAAGCTGTTAAAAAAGTGCCTTGTGTCCTTACCAGAATATTTACTGGGACATAACAAATACCAGAAGCTGAAGAACACTATGCTTCCCTCTGACAGCACTCTCAAGAACTATTTCCTCATAACCATGGCTGATTCATCAGGACATTAAAAGAACCTCTCTCACTCCCATCTCTTTCCATAGATGCACTTATGGTCAATGGAGGTGATTTTTTGAGTGGCTAGTTTCTGCCAGCCCAGTTCTCTGATCACAGAAAGTTGTCTTCTGGTGCAAAAACATGATTCCCTTTGTTTTCTAGCTATCCACAAAGGCTACTTAAACAAAAATACCACCAGAATTAAGAATGCGAAGAGACAGCACTGACACAATTGCTGGGTAAAATGTGGACAAAACAATAGCAGTCGTGTGAGGGAGCTGCTTCATTTGGTACAGTTCCTCAGTATAGGGCAAATTGCATTTCCTTTGGTTCAAATCTTTCTCCCTTCTTTCCCTTAGGAGAATGAGATATGTGGTTTGATTTCATGTTGTTCAAAAATAGTGGCTGAACTTATCACACTAAATTCATTCGGGGCTGACATTTCAGAGTCTTCCATTAGGGTCCATTAAATTTAAAACAGACTTGGTTTTTTTGTTACTAGAGGCAATAAATGTTAATATTCACTTAGAAAATAAAAATAGATTTGCACTTTTATTCACCTGCCTCTAAATTGACTAGTACCTGCTAATATTTTATTATATAAAGTATTTTAAGTATTTTCAATTTTCATGGAACTTACTATTATATGGTTGAATTAGGTGTATGAGATGTGTTACAACTGAATGCATTATGACTCTCAAAAATAAATCAATGACTACCACAGAGATAGGTTATCCTAAAAGAATGTTACAGGCATTCAGTACTACTTCAGTTATGATAGACCATTTCTTCCTACACTTGCAGTACACCTGTAGAAAGCTGGTGCTCAGTTATGTTTATCACCTAGAAAACCTTTCATGTGGGCCAAGCAAATAACTCACAAAAAACAAGCATCCAATATTCCAGTAGCATAGGTCAGATAACTCCAAAACTCCTTGAACATTCCTGTGTTCTCCTAACTGGCCACTTATGCTGCTGTCTCATTTTTACATATCTGTGAGTGGCTGCATTTTGCTATAGGCAAGTTCATCTGTCACTCAGAGTCAGTGTGCCACTTCCCTGATAGATGGGTAGCAGCAGAAAACCAACAGTGCCTGAAGTTCTCTTGCTGAGTCCCACATATGTCAAATGCTGTTTGATAAGAGTTATCAAGGAAGGGATGGAAAACAAGACAGCTATACACTTACTTCCTTTATTTCAGACAGGAACAACCAGACTCTTAAAATATTCACAAAAGAGGGAAGATGTATTTCCTTGTTAGTTAAACATTCACAGCCCTGGCAAACTAGAGGCAGATCCTGGAGCTCACAAAGTTTGTTTTCTGTTTCAGTCAGGGTTTTACACTGATCCTAAATTCCTCTCTCCTGAAAGCTGCTGCAATATCCAGGTATCAGATGTATTAGCAGCCACATCCTTGTAAGATCTGTTCTCTACATAAAGCCCACAATTTCACCTAATAAATCACCTCCATTTTCTCTTTTTCAGCATACCTCTGAATAATGCAAGCAAGAGTCTGAATATCACTTCAATCCCTACATGAATTAATATAAGGTCACAGTTGATATTTGTTAATGAAGGTAAGAATTGTGTCTCTGAACATAAAAATGTAGCAGACAACTCAGCAGAATTTTTCTGAGCAACTCTTCCAAGGTTGAATGATCCAGATTGCAGAGAATCCCTGGGGCACACAGCCCCAAGCAGATGAAACTTCTCTATCTTCCTGCTGCACTGCAGGTCCATCAGATAAGAGCAAGAACTGCTGCATCAACATTTCCAGGGCTTCCCTGCCTTGTCCTACAAAAGTTGAGGCTGATTCACCACATGGAGCAAACCCTATTTCAGAGACAAGACAATTCTTTAGGTAGAACTAACTTGGCTAAACTCAAGTGTTTAGAGGTAGGTACCCTTGAGAGTGGAAGGAATTCAGAACACCCAACTTTCTAAGCACCCAACATGTCTCTGGTCTTCTGGGGAAGTGTCTTCCTCTTCCTCATCCTCAGCTCTGGGAGGCAATTCCAGAAGTCAATGATGTGGCATGGCATGACCAACAGTGCTTGCCTTAAATATCCTAGAATGGGTATATTTTCCCTTCTTCTGGATGTAGTGGATCCAGAGATCCTCTTTAGAAGCCTAAATCCATTGAAAACAGTATTCAAATGTCTAAAAGCATTTTCCATACATATAAAGCTAATTCTGGGCACAACTATTAAAAAAAATGAGGAGGGGAAAGCAGGGTAACTAGATAGAAAATTATGTCCTGTTGTGCACTAGGAACTGGTTAAAAGCCAGAAAAAAAAAAAATCCCCAAAAATTTTTGTCATGGGAAAATACTGCCAGTAAACATAGCTGTGAATAGACATTCAGATCAACATTGGTCTTGTTCAGTTCTGTGAAGTAAACAGAGGAGATACACGAGGCAGGGAAAAAATATACCATCCTGATGACAGGGGTCACAGCAGGGCCATGGAGACAGCCAAAATAAACAGGGCAGTGAAAACTGAATACAAGGCAGTAAGGAGTGGTAGGGAGGAGAAAACAAGACACATACAGATATTTTCTGATCAGCATTTCACATTTCACTTGAAAGACTTGCATGCTGTCACTGTGGCTCACTAAGGGAGCCTGCTTAGTGCATAGCAGTCAAAAATAGGCTTCATTAAGAAGGGGGAAAAGATGTGAAAATGCAATGTCATTTACATAAAATCAAGATACTCAACACTATTTGAATATTATGTTCAGTTTGTTACTTCAAGTCAAAGAAAATTATTAAAATAGGTTCTAGTGAAAGGAAGGACTTGGCACCACTGACTGGCAGGTCCAGGGTTCCTGCTGGAATACTCTCATCCACAGGAGGCCTATACTAATAAATATTATATTTTCCAATAAAGGCATTCATTAGCATCTTCCACTCACCTTCTTCTTGTCTATTAAAATGTTAGGATCTTCTAAATGCAGCAGGAATGTACTAAACAATGGAACCAGTCAAAATAGCAGAGTAAACCAAGGAGAGACAACATTTCTGTCTGAACTGGACAAATATTTCAGTATGCTTATTCATAAAAGAGGAAATTAAAATTGCTTTGGCTGACTTTGTAGCCACTTTCATTGCATGTTCAGGCACATCAATTTGTGGATACTAATATTTATAGAAGGAATTATTTCAAATAATATGAGCACTTGAAAAGGGAAAAAATATTCACTAATATTTTGAGTTCAGAAACATGAAAAACACAGGACCTACTCTGAGGATTCTTTCCATTTGAAAAAAGCATTGATTAAAGAGAAAAATAAGCATCACAAACTGAAAATTCTTTTATCTGGACACTACGTGAATATTTTAGTTCTGAAATTTCTCTCTCAACATTTTTTTTTTTCATAAATTACTCTCCATATTTGGGAGAAACAGGGGGAGAGTGGGGAAAACACTGCAGGAGCCTTACTTAACTCAGTCATTTATCACATCTGGGGAGGGAAAAAAATAGACCTAAATAGAAACAAACAAAACCCACCAAAACAAAAACAACAAAACCCAATCCCTTGTATTATACTTGGTTTTTTACTCTTGTGGCTAGATATTCTTCTGCCAGTAGGATTCTGGAATCAACTGAACTGCCCAGTTGTGCTTATTATATCACACACTTGCTTTAACTTCTGTCTACAAACTCCTGAGCATTGTTGCTGATGGACATGACAGAGCAGGCTACAGGAGCCTGCAGGAATTACCCTCCATCCTACCCCAAATCATTTGATTTCTCAGCTGTGTTGAGAGTAGGAGGGGAAGAATGAGTACAAATGTTTGTATTCTGGCAGAAGACAGCTTGGTCTCAACAATTGTCATTCCAGGAGACAGAGAGCACAGGTTCATGCATCCTTCAGCAGAACATGGAATGAACTCCATGGCCAGTGACCAAGAGGAATAAAACTTATTTCCCTCTTATTTCCTCTGTCTCCCATTTAGCATCTTTAGCATTTCATAAAACTGTTCCATCTCACTTCTAAAATGGTTTCGTTTAATCCTAAGCATGAATTTCATATTTCGGAAACAGAAGGGGAAAGTATCTCTAAATCAGTATTAGTTGTTTTCTTTGTTTTGTCAGATTAATGGCTCAGCACAGCCATTTCACAGCCCTTCTCATCACTAGCTGGTTTGTGACTCCCATTGCTGGCTTCAAACAAGCCTCGTTAACTCCTAATTAATTTCAGATAACAGAATCCCTTCCACTTTTTCCTGGATTTCATCAGGGTCCAATTGTCAGTCAAGCAGCACCACCTCTGAAAAGCCAAGGGAGATGGATGGGCTGTGTCAGGGGGCTGACACAAGCCTGCACTGCTCCAAGAGATGAGCCTGGACATGGGGCAGATGAAGCCTTGAGTGAGAGCAAGGGGGACTGAACTGTGACCATGAACAATGAGCAATGTAATAATACCCAAGGTTGTTAAACTTTTAGTATGGGAAACAGTTTAGCTACTGTCCCTATCTTCTAGCCAGGAAGGAGAGTTTAAGAGAACATGCAAACACTCCAGAGACCCCGAGGAACAGCTGGCTCTGCTCTAAAAGGAAAGCTAAGCAAACGTGTTGGCAGATGTAAAGTGACTTCCAGCTCACAAGGAAGGGCACATACACTAGGTTCTTGTGTCACAGTGACTTGAGGAGGTCACTCACAGAGAAGCTCCCCAGATTAAAAAGCTCTTCTTAAAGGGACAGAAGTGCTGCTGCTGTTTGATTAGGAGGTGAGCAACACTCATTTTCTTTCTCATTGCTGATGTGTAGAGAGACTCTCCCTGTTACTTTGCTTACAAATGAGAAACAAACATGACATTTTTCAGTAATGTGGCACTCACTGGAAAGCCTCATCAGCCTGCAGTGAGAAGCAAAATTAGCCCATGAAAAGCACCAAGTTCTCATGATAGCCTTGAGCAGCTTTGCATAAACCTCCACTGGACACAGCTATCTCTGAGCTGGTCTTAGCTCTAACCAGCCTAAAATCTTTGACTATAAGCAAAATGTAAGTAACCAAAACAAACAATATTTTTTTTCATTGAAGACAATATATTTTCTAACACTATGGTAGCACCACAAGTGATGTATGTGCTTTCAAACCCCAAAGGAAAAAACTTATGTTTTTAATGATTTTGAAAAGGATTCTGCTGAAGACAGTACATCACTGTCCCCAGTGACAGCATCCCTTACTTTTTCAACTAAACCTTGAGCTGCAAGATCAGAAATCTAAAACAAATTTTGAGGCTCGCTAATGGCAGAGTTAAATCTAATTTTCTGATACTTAGTACCTGATCCATGGGATTAGGTTAAAAAACCCTCTGAATTGCATTTGCCACTAAAGATCTGCAGGCATGGAATAGGTGGAACATATATTGGTGTCAATACATACTGGAGATATGAAGTCCTCAGCTCTCCTGTATTATCTAAAATTTTATAATCCATTCTGATGCCAAATCCATCTTAAAACACTTTAAAAATAAAAGCAACAATATGAATGTATGTCTAATTAATTAAATTTTAGTTGATTTTGAATTACGCAGTGAAATACCTTTAGGAAAACTTATTGTGATTAACTTTCTTCCTTCTTGAGCTAGGGGCACACAAAGCCAGAGCAAAGGCTGTGTAAAACCCCTGCTGTTTCTCTAAATGCAGATGTTTACCTACAAAAAAGCTTCAAGGCAGTGGATCACTTGTACTGAGCACAAGAAGAGAGCAGCCAGATGTTCACCTAACTGTGATGGGGTTTTTTGTATCAGGTGAGAGAAACCTGAAGTGCCATGTTGTAAGTAAAATTTCAGTTTAAAAAGCTGCTCAGTTTCTCCCAGAAATGACATTTGTTTACAGCAGGAGTTAAAGCATTGTCCTCTCTGCCACTATTTCAACAATAATAAAAAAAAAAAAAGGTTAAGAAAAATAGAAGAAAACTGAGCTTTCCTGTCTAGTAAAAAGGTTTTTAGTTTTACAGATAAGCTACAAGCATCTATAAAATAATAAGTGCCTGAGATATGGTGATATAAAGAGCCTTCCACTTCAAAGTTATAAACAAAAAAACCCACAAAAATCCCAAAGAACAAATAATCCAGTCTCAGTGCTGTATAGTGATGTTCAAATGAATCAAGTGTAATTTTAAATAGAAATGTACAGAGAAAGCCCTTTAAGGTAGTCTTGAAGTTTTTCCAGCCTTTCATCCCGAACTCCTCCCACGTCAAAATGCACAGATCTAACCACTCAACTCCTGATGTGTTTGGTATGTGCTAGAATGATATAATCATGGAACAGTTTGGGCTGGAAGGCACCTGCAATGAGCAGGGAGTCACACAAGTACAGGCCATGCTCTTTAAATGTAGGACAGATTACTCTGCAGAACTAAGACACTAAAACTTTTCAAAAAACCAAAGCTGTGGCACATAAGAACCTCAGGCATTCACCCTTCTAATTTGTGAACCTCAATAAAAACTTGTAATAGAGTCTACAAACAACTTCAGAGGTCCAGAAAACAGCATGAGCCAAGGTCTGTTCCCACAGTAAACCCACACACACCCAGGTACTTGCACCCGTGGAAGTTCAGCACAGATTTCAATACAAACATCACCTAACTCACTGCTCTGAGGCAATAAACAAAGGCTCATGTTCCAGTAAACAGTCTCACTGGTTACTCCACAACACACACTTATGGATGACTCCTACAGACCTCACAGGCTGGCTGTTTTTAATAAAAGCATCTCTGCCCTGTAGCTGCAAAGTTGGGACTTTTCAGGAGGCTTTTAGTGAAAACTTAGCTCAGCAGATCTGTGCATTAAACTGCTCATGTAGAGACTAGAAATTGGTCAAAACGCACAAACTGCATAGTATGTCATGCAAAATATAGGACATGATGCAGCACACTGAGATCTTCTCTCAAAAAGAATTTAATCATGCTGTGATCTGAAGGACCTGACCACAGACCTAAAAAATAGGCAGTAATGAGGTTATGTTCCGTAGAGGCAAATATCAGCAGCAGGAGTGACACCACACCACAAACTATCATGAAGGTTTGTGATTCTGACATTTAAATCTGATAGACACCCTGCCAGGGCAGAAGAGTTTGAAAGCTCCTGCACTCTGCAAGCCCTTACTGGGGAGCACAGACGTGGGAATTCTACTTAAATCTCCAGGTTTTACTTGAGCACGCTCTGATTTAGCTCTCTTCCTCTCCTAAAGCCCCTATCTTTTTTCTAGCTGTTTTTAAACTCCACGTCCTCTTACCTACACAATTCAACCTGGGTTGGTTCTGTTTCTGCTCCCCAAGGAGAGCAGACAGGGTGGGAAAACAGAGACCTTTACACAGATGGCAGAGGCTTTTTGAAATGTAGCAATTTGTCCCTGTACACTTCGCTTGGCCACTCTCTTCCTAATAAACTCTGACCTCTGAAGGTCTTAAGCTGCTTATTAACTGAGACAAGCCTTAAAGAGCTCTAGCTATGCACTAGGTAAAAGCTACTGAATGCTCTACACCCACTCCTCTGTTCTGGTGCCAAGTGATGGCATTAACAGAGATTAATAATTACATGCCTGCTTGTACCCCAGTCTCAGCCTGGGCTTTGCAGTCAGGCCAGCTCACATCAGCTGCATGGGAATGAGGAGATGTGCTCAGCTGGAGGCAGTGGCTATAAAAGCTCCTGCTCCTCAGTGATCTGCACAAACTGTTCTGCCTTCCCCAAGCAGGGCAGGGCAGGGGCAGGGTGAAGCCTGGTAACTTGGCCATGCTTCAACAGACTTTTATCGGGAAGAAAAAAAGAGATTCCTTGTTGCAGCATCCCCAGAACTTTAAATTATTGCTGCACCAAATCATGGAAGGACAGACCGTATCATCCCAAAGATCAGTATCAATATTTGTGGGAGACCATATGAGCAGTGGGGAGCATTACAGCACACCAGACAAATTCCACAGACTTAGGTAAGGGCTGGATGGCCCCTTTTTTTTGGGTGGGGTGGCTATAACCCCACTGTCACACTAGTGTGGAAAAAAATCCTAACTCAGTGCATAGTCTAGAAATGGTTGTTCATAATCTACATGACATTCCAGGGCAGGATGGACATGTCAGGCATGGCACATATTATCTATTTCTCTAGAATTCATGGTGATAGTCAACCAGGCCTGTGCTTTCAGCAAAAGGAAGACATGGAAGTGTCTCTGAAGCATTCACAACCTCTTGAAAATACAAGCCCATAGAGAAAAGGTTCTCATCTCCCAGTGTAGCCTTGTCACCAGCCAGTGAACAGCCAAGGAAAACAGCAGCTGGATTGCAGTGGGAGTCTGAGCTGCTGCCTTCAAACCCAGCTTGCAAAAGGTTTGTATCACCAGTACATCCTGTATTTCCTTCAGGTATCAGCTGCTCTGAGGCCCAAGAGCTCTGTTACACTGCACAGGTGCTCCTTATTTTGCTCCTCCCATATGTGATGCAGCTCTATACAGAGTCAGAGTGTGTACAATAGTTAAATGAGATCTGGAGCTGTTTGGTCAGCAGGTAAGGTGGTAAATAGCATGAGGCAGGTTGGAATGCTATAATTTCCAATGCTTTCTCCTCTTTCTAAAGTACAAGCATGATCTCAGACATGGGATTCTCCCATTTCATTTTTTTCTCTCTGGCTGAAGGTCTTTCTTTCCCTACCCAGATTAAAATTCAACCAGGAAGACTCTTGATATCTTGACAAGAAATATTACTTAGTATTTTAGGCTTTTGGCCCTTATATAACCTAAACAGTGTTACAATGAAAATTGTTAGCTAACCAGTTCTTCATGAAACAGAAAAAATACCTAAGCTCAAAGCTTCTGTGGGGTCTTCAAAGCAAAGGTGCCCCAGACTCTTCCAGCAATTCATCACAGTGTTTCACACAGTTTTCCCAGTTAGCTTAAGAAATGAAAATACACAAGGACCTTCCTTTCTATGATTCTAAATCATTGCAAAAGTTATCATCCTGTGTGCCACAGGCTTGTTGAACAACAGATTAACAACAGCTTTTGTTTAAGACCTGTTGCATTCAGCCTTCTCTTCAGTTCTAAACCAGATGATCACTCCAGCCCTCCTTTGTCAGAAATCTCTAGGAGGTCCATATTCCCCTGGAGAGTACTGGGCATATCACTTCAAATAAGGCCTCAACAATGTTGAGCAGACTGGGAGTACATTCTGTATTTTGCTGGCAATACAAATGTTTATTGATACAACATTTGCTTCCTTCTCATGCCAGATAAAACCAGCATTGTGCTTCTGAGTCATATAACATCTTAAGTCCCATGATTCTCCATCTCATCTTCCAAGAAGCTTTCAGAACCACTCATCACATATTTGCTCTCAAAAGAATTTAACACGTCACCCTTTCCTGTTTAAAATGCAAGGTGCTGCACCTGTGTCAGGGCAGCCCCTGGTATCAACACAGCTGGTGGGAGAAGGAATTGAGGGGAGCCCTGCTGAGAAGGACTCAGGCTGAAAGAGATGGACCTGGCCCAGCCATATCAATCACAGCCCAGAAATCCAAACCTGTCCTGGGCTGCATCCAAAGCAGTGAGGGGGGATTCTGTCCCTTTGTTCCACTCTGGTGGGACCCCACCTGCAGTGCTGCATCCAGCTCTGAGGAACCCAGCACAAGAAAGGCATGGACCTGCTGGAATGTGTCCAGAGGAGAGCCATAAAAATGACCAGAGAGCTGAGCAAGAAGCAGGTGGACAATGTTCCCAGGCACTTGGTGTGACCCTGCTGTGGTCCTGTGCAGCCAGGAGCTGACCTTCTATGATCCTTGTGGGTCCCTTTCAGCTCAGGATATTCTGTGATTCTATGTAGACATAAGGAAGAAATTTTTATGACAAGGCTGGTGATGCATTGGAATGGGGTCCCCAGAGAAGTTGCATGTGCCTCATCTCTGGAAACATTCAAGGTCAGGTTAGATGGGGCTTTGAGCAACTTGATCCAGTTAAAGATGTGCCTGCTTATTGCAGGAGGTTTGGACTTGATGACTTCTAAAGGTCCCTTCCAACCCAAACTATTCTGTGATTCTAGATCCTGTCCTTATTTCTGATTATATTCTTTATTAAGACTGGAGGTCTAGGTTAGCACTGAAGCCAGTCTGCTTGCTTCTAGCTAGTTGCTACAATTGTAAGAAGTAGGCAAACTCCCTATTCCATTCAACAGACCCTGTGAAAACTCATTTGATGTTTCTGGGGGTCAGATATCAGATCAGTTTTCTGAGCATGATTATCCAAGTCATTTGGCTTTTCACTACATGATTTAATTTATGTGTGTATTTGCAGAAGTGTGATGCAAGGGAGTAGCAAAAGCTCTGCTAATCTCAAAATGTGACATCTAATGTGCCTCCTTTATCCACTGGCAATTGCTGAGTCACAGAAGGGAACTGGGTTGAGCAAATGGACCATGTTGGCAGCAACTCAGCTCTTTGATGTTTTTCCAAGATGTTACAGATGGTTTGATTTTTTCCATTCCAGAATTTTTCTCTTAATTGATGTTAAACTGACAAGTTAATAATTTCACGAATTTCCCTTTCCTTATCACCTGCTCTTTTCATATTCTTTTATACTCCGCAAGTTTTGGACAATTAATCAAAGACATGAAGTTACAGTTCTGAGAACAGAAACTTAGAGATCTAGCTGAAGAGTAGATAAAAACTGAGAGACAGCTCACTAAGCCTTGACAAATTATATTGATGAAAAGAAGCCTAAGGACCTTTGGGCTCCAAGGCCAAAAAGCACAGACATTCATATCCACTGAATCAGCTGAAAGCCACTCCTGAACACAGCCATTACATCCAAGTTATAAATTGTTGGTAGCCAGCCCTGCCTCAGAACCCTGATATGCTTTGGCCCCTTATTAATCCCCACAACCCCAGTGGTGGTCACACTCCAGAAGCAGGCAGCAGGGTATGAAACCTTCCAGTACATCTTGTTCTATGCTTGCAGGCTGGAAATCTGTGCTGGGCCCCAGGTGTGACAACATCCTGCTGTCTGCCATGGATAATCTCCCCATCCCAGCATTTTCTCCATATGCTTATCAGAAAAATATCCATGCTGCATACAGCCCATCTGCAGTCCTGCCTCATACTTCAGGCTGAAGCCAGGCAAGCTGTCCTCAGTTTGGGGCTCTGTGGAAGATTAATTTCTAGTTTGGGACAGCAGGAGTGCTCCTAAAATGTGTCTTTCCTGCCTGGAATTAGAGGTAGTTTCAGGGAACACTGTCTACATACCATAACATACAAAATGTTGCTTTCCCCCTTACCTTTGGTCACAGGCCCAGTTTCCAATGACCAACAGTGGAGTGTGTGTCCATCTGGTTGACCACAAGGTGTTGGACACTGAGAGACATCCTAGAAATCCATACCAACAGTGCTGATGGTGCCATTTCCTGCTGTGCAGCCCAAATGGCTGAGGAGCATCCTCGTGCCAGACGGAGGGATCCCAGCAGGGCTCAGCCCTCAGCTCCCACACACACTGCTGGCCCTGCAGGCACAGATGGCCCCACACACTCGTCTGCCTCTTCTAATTTCAGAGCTGAAGGTGGCAATTTGGATAATGCAGATTTCCATCAAAACCTTCACAAACACTTAGCAGCACTCACGCCCTCCCTCCCTCAATACAGCCTCTTCTCCGCCTGTGCCTGGCAAAAGTCACCCCAGGACACCTTCCCACCGTGCTATAAGCATGGAATCAATCATATGCATGCTGACAGTCCATTCTGTTAACTCTTTCTTTTTCATGAGTCATGTTGTCCACTGCTAGAACTGAGGGTCTATATTCTTATCATCTCCTCTCTATTCCTGTATGAACTTCTACCACCTCTCTACCCATGTACAATCACCAGCCAGCATCCCAGCAGGAATAATCTCTGACACTCCCCAACTGAAGGGCTCAGCTTTTAACAACTTCTCTTAGCAAAATAAACTTTTGAAGATCTATTTTATCATCACAAAGGAGGCAGAAAGAAAAACATATGTAGCTACTATTAGAATAGATGTCATCCAGTTATTCAGGTAAGTAAAAAGAAGGTTTCCTTCCTTCCTAGTTTCTGTTTCAGCAACCTGCAGCTTCAGTCCCACATGGTCAAGTACATCCACACTGCCCAGCTGGGCAAGGTGCTTGTGTCTCAGGAGATGCCAACACCCACATCCCTCAGCAAAGTGCTCTGTCTCCCAGAAGAGCCAGTTCTCTCTGAGCAGGACCTGGTCACATCACAAACATAGTTTGTGTCAGTATGAGCAGTGTTTTCTCCATGCTTCCCTGGGAGCTGTTCCAGGAATGGAGCCAGGAACCCAGTGGAGCATTGTCTTTCTGCTTGGTCCATCTTTCAAGCATTTTGGTAGCCAATTCTGGGATCCAAATGTTTTCCTCTCTGGAGTTCCTAGCCTCACAGAAAAGGATAATCCACACAAATATTCTTCAGGCCAAGCAGTAGTGAACTCAATAGAAGTTGATTTCAGAAGGCAGCAGACATAAACAAAATCAGCAACTATCTTCCCACATCTCCAGGTGCATCACAGAGCTGTACATTGTAATCCTGGTCCCAAGAGGCCCACCAGCTGTATGCCAAGTGGGGAGGCACTGGCAGAGAAAATGGCACTGACTCCTGGGTCATGAAAGCTGTAGAGTCTCAATTGCACTGTCACCCTTCCATTGCTCATATTTGAAACTATCAGTGAAAGGGATTTCCATGTGGAAATTATTCTGGGCTATTGTAAGACCAAGAGGTGCTCTGGGATGACAGTGCTTGAGCAGGGAGGTTGGACCAGGTGATCCCCTGTGGTCCTTTCCAACCTGACCCATCCTGTGATGCTGTGAATGGTGATGATGGCTGTGACCCCATGCTCACACCTGCATTGTGTTATTTAATAGCACAGGCATTGCCTTTTTCTAATTTGTTGCTCAACAAGAGCATAAACCAAGCAATAAGTTGTCAATTAAGACCTAGTCTTTCTGGCAGAAAAGACTTAATTCCAGAAGCCATGAATTATGTCTTGTGGAAAAAACTTACACTGAGACTTAGAAAATGCATATGGAATTCTGGAAATTGAACCAGATTTATTAATTTAACTGCTACACCATTTAAATAGGGCATTTATATAAACACCTAAATAGAGATAATTTCCAAAGCAACACAAGATGTTTTCTTACAAAAACAAAATGACAAAGCTGGAATGGCTCCTACTGAAAAGCTTGAAGCCAACAAGTATATTAGACCAGTAACACAAATACACAGGTAGAGCCTAATGGAAAAAAATAACTTTTAAGAGTCCATGGTGTAAGTACAAAGAGCAAATCATGAAAATACTGACAATTATCCTATTTTCATGGCTTCTAATCTAACAAAAGATTTTAATTGCTACACCATGGTAATGACAAAAAATTGAATACCAGTTTGGAAAGCTAAATTCTAAGCAGTTCAAGTGTTTCTCATACACATTTGGTCCTCTGAATCCAGGTCTCCTACAGAAGAGAAAATTCTTTGCATTGTTATTCCTTATATGATGCACAATCACTGGGTAAGTAAAACCAGACAAACAATAAAAACACCTCTGAAGTCCATTTCTGCAGCACAGATTCAGTGGCTCAGAGGCAGAATGTCACTCTGACCCTAGCTGAGCTAATTGAACTGTCATAATTTGAGTTACAGGTAATATATAGGTTTTGATTATTAATCCTGCATCAGTAGCATAGAAATTTTATACACGTCAACTACAGATATGGGTCAGATTCAGGATTTTTTCACTTTTTCTTTATAATTATGTTAGGACTTGAGAGCTGCCACTGCATCAAACTACCTTTATGGGCTTGTGCATTGTTGTTGCTGCTTCTATACTAAAATTGATTTTTATTGGGTTTTTTTGGTCACAGAGATTTAGGATGATGTTCAAAATCAAGGAACCTTCCCACCTGGGTATCCTTTGCAAAGAATGGTAACAGCAGTCATTACATCCCTTGGCATAAACCATCACAGAGCAGGTGTGATGTGCCCCATGTGCTGTCAGACACACCAAGTGCTGAGAGTCTCCTCTGCCGAAATTTTATCTAATACCACCTTTAGCTCAGGGTGCACATTCCAGGCACAACTGATCCCACAGAATGCTGAGATGCTATGATATCTTTGTCAGCTGCTAAATGAATTAAAACTACTTTCACCATGGAGTGAAGCATTTACTATCACTTCCATTAGAGACCTCATCACCTGTGTGTTCCCCTAGAATATACCTTTCATTGAACTAAGGCAGAAACGTGGTAAGTTTTTGTCAGAAATTTCCACAGAAAATTCCAACTAATGTGTTGTTTTAACCTACAGCTGAGCCACACAGCTTGCAAGCTCCTGTCTCTGGTGAGCAGCAGCCTGCCCCCTGCAATGCAAGTGTTCAGGATCTAGAACCATGTGAACTTATTTCCATCAGGAGGTACAAGCTACATGACTACAAACTTCAAAAGAATTAAACTTCTGCCTTACAAGACAAAAGTAGCCCCTTCATTCATACCTTAACACATCTGAAAAAGGTCCTCAAATATGTCTTTCAGAAGTGGCTTCTGTTTCAAGTGTGATAAAGTGGTATGGCAGGAGACAAAGACCATTCAGATATTTATCCATTTTGATTGCATTTGTGATTTTCTTATTAGTGTAAGCCTTACAGTGTTTCTCCTTCAGGACGCCAGAGTCAGTAAAAACCAAACACTAGAGTTAAAATAAGTTACTCATTTATCTCTTCAAAAGGGGCTTCTAATGTTTATTATTTCTGACCTTGGAATAATCTTAACCATTTTGAGAGAGAGGAGGGTAATAGACTGTTCTTTTTGTTTAGACATACCAGTCTTGCCTTGGATCTGTTTCCCAAGCACAAGTTCTACTTAAAGTTTTGCTTCATTGAAGAAAAGCTTTAAATCCAGGTGTATTCCTTCCATGAAGGCAGTTATTCTGGATTGTCTCCCAAGTCTGGTTATAACTAGAAACAGCTCCCCAATATTCCCCAGGAGGCCACTTTTCCTCATCACTGAATATTTTCATGGTTCCTTTCTGGTCTACTGAAAGTTCTGACATGCCTGCAGAGCAGCAAGACCCACTGAGTCCATGAATTACTACTGCTTCTACTTCACAAGTGCATCTTGGAACTCTGAACACTCATCCTTTCCTTTTTACTTCAATTCCTAAAGTCAAGGCCAGCACAGACAATTACAGCAGGAGTTTTAAAGAACATTCATTACCTTTAGATCTGCCATTTTTTCTCCAGAGGCACACTTTTTCAGCTTAGGCAATTAATGCTGAGGCATCCATAACATTTAAGAAGTTTCACCCAATGTTTCAAAGCTGATGCACATAATGAACTGAACTGGCCTCTCTTGAGCAGCACCCTTTGCAGTTACAAAGGGATATGGGACATATTCCTATATTTCAGGATCACTTGAGGTACAAGCAATAGTCTCTTTCTCAGTTCCTTATATAATATGTAAGAAATGTGAATTCCTACAGCCAGTTTCCACTGAGGAAAGCAGCAGCTTTTTAGCCTCATCTTGTAATTACTGTTCAGGCTTCAATATTTCCAAGAAAAACAAAGAAAGAACTTCTGTGTAATCCAGGGCACCACCACATCTCAGACACCAACAGTGTCTCTTTTCTTGCCTGACACTTCCAAAAACTTGTACAAGCTGGGTCAAAGAAGGCCCTCCTGGAAGCCAGGTTTCTTGCATGCTTGAGAACCACATTAGAGTGAGGTAAATTTGTTGTGAATAATAGTGCTTTAGTAGAAAAGGAAAATACTTACAGCAGTTTTAAAATACCTTAATACTTGAATCACTATTATGGAAATACAAAAAAAAAAAAAAAAAGCAGCAAATGTGCAAATTTCTGCCACTTGATAAATAATATCAATACTTTAGTCACTGGAAAGAGAAAGGACTCTAAAATTAATGTTAAAAGTGGATTAAGACACACTTTCAATGGTACTGCAGAAGTAATAGTTCACTAAAGGGAGTTTGAACATTTAATGGTTTTAAGGATGATTTGAAAGATTTAAGGACAGTTGTTTGTTCTAAATGATAATCTCTTACATTTCTTAGTAGTATTAGGATTAGAAAGAAGAATTTTTTCATAAGTTTTATTCCAATTGACCTGAATTCCTTCAGTGTTCCTTTGCACTGTGAAATTATAAATGAGAATTCCCGTTTCATTAAGGTGAAGAAAGACCATTCCCTGAAATGAGCAGGCTGCTGTGAAAGCAGATCACATCCTGCTCTTCATAATTTTCAATTTAATTTCAGAGTTGTTGGAAAGCAAAGTTAAAGCAAATGAAGAAAATCCTTGGGTAATGGCAAGCCATGATAGGTAATTGAAATGGATTGGATTTTAAATTCTAATTCTCCTTCATTGTTTTCTGCATACACCTATTTTATGTAAACTTAAGACACTTATCCTTCCTTCATTTCTTCTAGCAAAGCAATGTAGACAGCTGCTCTTTATATTCCTCTGAGCAGCATCAGACATAGCAAATCTGCAGGGCAAGCATTTTGGAGGATCACACAGGTCAATACATTCTGACTTTTGCAATATGATGCTGAATCATAGCAACAGGCATTAGATTAAGGAAGATGTAGTGAATATGCCTCTTGTATTTTGGGTTGATTTTGGATGTGTCCATTCAGATAAATAATGAAAACCAGACAGCATTTCTTAACTTATTCTCAGATGCTACAGCTGGACACTTCTTTTGCCTATTAAGTTCTTAAATCAGGTAGACTACAAGATTTAATGATCAAAGCCAACACAGAGTCACACACTGCAGCTTGAACATTTATTAGCTTTGTCATTGGGGCTGTTCAGAGTTGTGACTGTTTTTCAAACAAAAACATACAATAATTGCCCACACATCATTTGTATTTGAAGTGATTACCACACTGGTTAGACAGACAGGACATCAATATAAAGCCTAATTGAACAAGACAAATTGCATGTCAGACCTGCTGACCTTTTCAGAATTACCTTTGTAATCTAATGTTCCTACTGGCATTTTCATCTTCATAAATACTAAAACATACCAAAACTAATGAAAGAAAAATCCTGCAAACCAAGGAAATCTGCCTTCTGATCTGATGGAATTCAGTTTTGAGACAAAATAGCACAGCATGTAAAAAAAATATATGAAAAGAAGAATTACTAATCATTTCATGGTTTTGCAGCCCTCATTGACATCCACATCTTCATGTTTACATCTCCACTTCTATTAATGGACTCAAATTATTTAAGAATTCACAACAGCACAACGATGGAAACCTGTTGAGAAATGTGTGCTTAACTTCATTCCTGTAAAAATTCCAGAGCTATTAATAAATCATTATGGAAAATTCTAGAGGATTACATTTCTTCTCCCTCCATCCCATCTGTCTTCCAATCAAATCAATACTCAGATATGCCTTTTGACATAAAGTTATATTCTAATTACAAAACTAAAACAACAAATAACTTGATTTTTACCAAGTACACCATCCTGACAAATACATTACCTGTCTAATTTGAGGTCTTTTGTTTAGCTTTCTTCCCAGATGAAAATGAAAGGGATTAGACTTCACCAGCTGTGGTTAAAGTCACATTCTTAAACTGAAGTGCAGAGAAAAAAGGAATATAATGCTACTTCCATTAGGTTTGTGGAGGATTATAAATCCCCCTGCACATTCATCCTTTTCTTTCAAAGCCTCTTGGCCTTTACTGCAATAAGTTACCAAGCAGGAAGCAGCTTAACCAGTTCTGTAGATCAGTCTCCTCTTACACAAGAGGTATCTTCTCCTCACTTTTTATTCAGACATCAAGAAAACTTATAGACACTTTCATACTGTTGTATTTTTCATACTGTCCAGTTTTCTTCCATAATTTCTTCTCTTCTCCATTGCCCTGTTGCTTTACATTCTGCAGCCTGTCCCAGAACACCTCGATTTTTTATTCCAGGAAAGTTAGGAAGATGCAGAAGTTCATATTATGTTTATTTCTACATTGCTAAGCCCAGAAATCCCATTTCCATTTTTATTCAGTGATTCCATCGGCTCCTTGAGGGCTTCTACAGCAGCTCAACTTTTCTCAAAACAGTTTTGGGATAAGAAACTATTCTATTCAAGCAGCTTGAGTTCCCAAAGATGTTTAGGAATTGGTCACTGGTGAGTGAGAGTCAGATCAACCTATTAAATTAAACACATTCTCTTCTGCTTATAAGACCCCTTGAAAAGGTGAGAGCATTTTCCCCTTTGGGCACACAAATATGTATTTTGCATTAAAGGTTATTTTGCTCCTTACCTTTAGTAGTTTGCTACATATACTCTGAAGTTTTGCTATTTAATGAAAAAAAAATCAACAAAAATAAACAGGCAAACAAAAAATCTAATCATTGGATGACCTAAGTACTGCTTATACTTGTAATATATTCAAGTCACTAAAGCATAAATTATTAGATACTTAAAACATAAAAGTTAACAGTGTTTTATTTCCTGGAATGATGCATTTAAAGCAACTCGGTGTATTGAGTTTAATAAAATAAACCTTCTTTTCAGCTGTGGCTTTCTCTTTTGGCCTCATATTATTCCTCTGCTAACTAAAGCCAAATGGCAATTTAGAAACTAAATCCTTGAGTGATTAATCTAAACATGAGTAAGTTTTAGTATTGCTTTGGCATTGCCTGATGGCATTGGATGATCCATCTCTACCTGAATTGTTGTGCTGAACTTCCTGGGAGCATTTTGCAGAGGTAAAAGAACCCACTGGCTGCTCCCTCCCCTTCTCCTCCAGAGAGAGTCCACGGAACAGGAGGAGAACTTTCATGAGTACAGCCTGGCTTTGGGAAGAAACAGGAGACAGGACTAATTGTTCTGCATTTTTTCCAAGAGAAACAAACACAGCTACTCCCACCAATGCTTATGACATCCTAGCTGAGGGAGTAACCTTGTTTGGATAGTAGAGACTGTACTTGGATTAGTTTACCTGTTATTTAAATATTAAGTGCTTTACTTAGATCAAGGGTCCATTGTTCTAAATATGCTGCCTTTCACCTGAAGCCACTGTTGAACACCTAGGGAAGGGCAAATACATTGTATTTCCTCAGAAATTCCAGTTTCCTTCTACTTTCATCTCAACAACTTCCCAGCTTAGACATTTCTGTGCATTTATTCCACCTTTATGGATTTCTTTGCCATTAACTGGACCAATTTCCTTTCATGCCCTGAGAAAACTCCTGGCCTCTACTCCATCCTATGGGAATGAGGTCCTGCAATGGGTCAGATAAACAGGGATGAACATCCACAGTTTGCAACACATTCATTAGTTTCAGACATCCCTGCCATCCACATTAGAGACAGACTTTTTGTCATTCATCTTCCTCAGAGACACCAGAGATGAGCTGAAAGGGCTGGCATGCCTTTGAACTCCTATGAGTGCACCTGGTCAGAAATGCCACCAGGAATGTTCATTTGCAGCAATTCAATCCTGACAGTGGTGTTAAAGCAAAGTTATTCCAGTTTTCAATCTGTGAAGGGAAATCCACAGGGAAAAATAAACAAGAAAGCAAACAAACAAAAAAACCTGCATGCTATACAGAAGAAGAAGAGTTTTAGGAAGGGAGTACACACCCCTGCTGCATTACTAATGCCGTGGGGACAGGGGGAAAACCATCATGCACAGAACCCTCTGGGATCCGCAAGTGCATTATTTGGATGATCACAACGCATTTAGATGAAACTGAGCCAATATACTACTAGATGAAAGGCAAGTGTTGTGATTATTATTTCTACAGGCATAAACTCCAATACATATGCAGTCATCTCCTTATTTCCCTGCCCATCACTCCAGATGTTCTACACAAGGTTCTGGCCCACAGTGTTTGCTCCAAGAACTTTTCCAGCTTCCCAGAAATGTGTGTCAAAAAAGGAAGACAAAGTTACAGGACAATATTAAAGTAAGGAAGAATCCTGAAGTCCTTTGATGGTGACTCAGGCACAAGGAGAAATGATATGAAGAAAAGATTATAGAAAAAACTCAAATCACCAATCTACTAAAACACTGGAAAAAAAAAGAGACCCCACTCCTTTGTAACATTTGTTTAAAGATTAACTAATAAATGTAAGGAAGTCATTATCCTACAAGAACAAAGTCTACCTTTTTCTTCATTTTTCTAAGAAATTTCCTTTATCTCCCCAAATATAATAAAACATGAAAAAAAAGAAAAAAAAAGCCATAAAAATGAGCCATTCTAGAGTACACAACAGCCCTCTTTTGAAATAACATACATACTTATGCAGCACTAATTATTGGGAAGATAAACATCTTTACAGAGAATAGTTACTCATTAGAAGTGAACTGATACCTAATATCCAAGTTCTCATTACCTACTCATAATTTGCACATGCATTTTCACATTTTAATTGATACATAAACATCTCCACCAGTCCATGTGAAGATGACTGGGATAGCAAGAGTTGCCTCAGATGGATTTCTTGGTCACTGCACTGTAATTTTGGGGCGCTTCTCTCCTCCCACAATTGATTTCTGTAGTGTGGCTTCCACCTTCTGGTGGTGGCTGGCCCCTGTCATGGTCATTCCCCATCCCACACACTGGGATGGATCTTCCCAGAAAGAAGGCAGCAAGAAGAGTTGGGCAGACATGCCTCATTTATTACATTTTTCATTTAGGGGCAGTTGTTTGTTTTTAAAATGATCACTTTACTTATGCTGTTCCTTTCCCATTGACTGAAGTGGTCTCAGGTGTTTTATTCCCTTGCTGGCAGGACTCAGCTCCTCATCTTCTCTCTGTGTACTTCAATTAACTTGGAGGACTACCATGCACCTGACTTACCAAAAGAGTGGAAGGTTTTGTGTCCCTGAAAAGCTGAAATTATTATTACAAAGAACTTAAATTTCTTTTCTTCAATAGTGTTTTGTTCAAAATCTCTTCCCTCCCATCTCCTTTCACCTATGCACTATTCCTTTCAATTCTGTTTTTGTTAGTACCCATAAAGTTTCTGCTCTCTTATAATAAATAAGTTATAAACTAGTGTATTGTCTTCTTAACAGCAAGATATATAGCACAAGCACTTTAAATTCACAGGGCAACAATAATCACAAATACTCATCTTAACATTAAAATATTGAAGGAGAATGCCTGTGTGGTTATTTCTTTGCTTTTGGAAAATTTAATTTACAAAAGACCAAGAGCTGAAAATACAAGACTCAGAAGTCATCCTGTTATTCTACCACCTCATACAACTCCTAGCACAATTCTTTTTTTCCTCTGGTTTCTTCCCCCCACAGTAATTTTGTGGGAAGGGGTGATGTCCTGGAATTAAAAACCCCAAAGTCCTCCCATATTAATTCCTGGCATCAGCTGAGAGTTTCAGGCACACAGAGCAACTAAACCAAGATGCTCTCCAGGAGGGATTCCTCTTCAGGAAAGGAAACCAGGCAATACCCACACACAAATAAACTAAAGCTGTTATCCATTGATCTCAACTACAAGACTTCACACAGAAAAAATTACACTGTTATCAGTTATGTTCATGCATTAAATGGTTCTTTTGTCTGGTTGTCTATTATTCATAATGGTATTTGACCTGGAATCTACCTGCAGGTCCAATGTGGAGATTGGAACTATTCACACAGCTGAGGGATAAAGAAGGAAAGAGGGGTTAAAGGAGCAAGAAAATGGGATCAGAGAAATGTGGTTTCAGAAGAACTGCAGAACAGCACCTCCAAACACATTGGTTCACACAAATTTCCCTCCCACACACCCCCTCATCACTATAGAAGGTAAGGGGTCACAAAATTCTGTCCAGTCCATTAGGAAGACAAAAAAAAGTAAAGTTCTTGGAGCTTTACTCTTCTATCAGAAATTCATCAACCAAATCAGGGAAGAAACAACCAAATTAGTAAATCCTCTCATATCAATCACAGTACCTTTCCTTGCTTCCTGAACCCTGAAATGGTTCAGGCAGGAAAGACTAGACTGGAGAGAGAGGAGGCTGTCTCATGGGCAGAAGAGACCTGAGTTCATTTCTTCCCACAAGAGTGCAGTTTGTGCTTGGGCAAGTCAATAAATACTTTGATTCCTCGACTGAAGGACAGAGATTATCCTGCATCACTAAACCCCAAGAAGGAGAGTGAATTCAACCGTGAGCTCCTCATATGTTAGCAGGAAGAATTTAAGGATATTTTTACAGAGTAATTTCACACAAATGCATTGTCTTATTGCTCCAGTCAGTCAGCAAGTCTTTGCTCCCTCTTCCTCTCCATGGGCTGGAGGCAACAGCTCAGAGCTGCCTGTGCTGGTCAATGTTGCTGGAACTGGGCAATATCCAAGAGAAGCTGCCCAGCTGGAACGGTTCCACCCTCAGCTAGCAACAACAGGAGTCCAATTACACTTTCTCAGGGTTGATTTTAACATTCACAGATATGACCTGCTGTGTTTCTTTATTTCTCTTGTTAGCTGGATTCTTGGAAAATAGCTAATGTTCCAAGTAGAAGCCTATGCAACAGATCATTCTCTTTTCCCCAAGAATTGCTCTTTGTAATTTCTGCAGTTAGTCATTTGCCTTTTCTATTCTTCTCTTAGAGAAAAATCCCTGGATATAGGACTACACTCTCTCCTGTGAAAGCACATCTTATCACAAATGCAAATTCAGTCACAGGACTCTGCACTAAAGACTTCTTAACCAGGTCTCAGAATGATACTTGAAACTGAGAGGAGAAATTGCACACAGGAGCCACGCTCCATAAGCACACAGGAAACTTGATTGTACAAAATCCAAGTTGTACAGAGATCCCAGCTGTAGTTCCAGTTTGATTAAGTCCTCAAACCATGATAAAATAGCCCTTGTCAGGTCCACCTGCTGCCTTGTATTTATACAAGTGCTACCTAGCTCCTTCCATACAAATGGTCTCAGAAACTTACATCTCTGTGACCCAGCTTCATATGTCTCTGGTTCTCAGCATTTTCCTATCTTCAATGAAACTGGGAAGAATGAGAGCTGAACACTGTGAGACCTTCCCTCTGGATGCAAACATATCAAATGTTTAAACTGTTTGAGCCATCTAATAAATCATGGCCACAGGTTGCAATAAAGTCTGGAAGCGAGACTGTTGCTGCAAACTGTTGTCTCATGAACTAAGTTTGTCACTGAAAACAGTTTTTCAGAGATCCCAGCTTGAGTGGTGAAGCTCCACATCCCCTTTTTTAGTTATCCAAAGATAGCTGGATCAGCCAAAGAGTTTCCACTTTTAGATTCTCTGCACAGTGGAAGTGCTGAGCACCAGGGACCACCCAGTGACAATACCACCAGCAATATTCACAAGAAAAACAAGGTGATGCAGTTCTACAAAACCACAGGATATTCATTAAAGTGAAAAACAACTTTTCAAATGTTCTTTGAATTAGCCAAGTGACTCTTTATTTGGGGGTGCATTTCATTCCAAAATATCAGCTTATATCAGCTGTTGCTAATTCATATCTCTGATTGCCTATTCCAAGTTCTCTGCTTACAATGAAATAAAAACAGAACCTGGCTGTATTTATTTTATATTAGCCAACATTCTTAGATCTGCATCCTTTCAGATACTGTTTTTCCTTCTACAAGGCACTGGTCGTGTAAAAAGCAAGTAACATAATGGTAGTATATAATATTAATGATAATGGAACTTTGGTTTAGGTTGTAATGTTCATCAACATTATCATCTGAATGCTACTGTACTGAAGCACACAGGTAACCCCTGAAATTACTTATGTGTCCTCCTGAAGCAGGCAACCTATTATTTTTTGCATGGCCTCTAGTAGAAATCTTACCTTGAAGTAAAAAATGCACACACAGTTGCTAGGAGGCTCAAAGGAAAAAGCATGATTCAGAAACAAGACTTTCACAGAGATTCTTGCAGGTCCTGGAAGAGCTATTGACAGTCCTTCTGCCTGCACAAGGTATATAGCTTTCATGCAATGCACCTTTTTGAGCAGGACACATGGAGAAGGATATCAGAATATTCAGAATAATTCCTATAAGGAGTCAAAGGGCTGGATTAGGACTGATGCAGAAGAGGAGCAGCTTGCAAGGTGTCAACCACTATAAAGAGCAAACATGAGCTTCTCCCAGGATTAAAGTAGCCCACTAAGCCTTTTTGAATCTGCAGTAACCTGTGGTTCAACAGCTGCATTTCTATTCACCAGAAGCAGTGCAGAGCAACATCTCTCACCGCTGGACAGGCTGAGACCAGTATGGTGTCAAACATCACTTATGAGCCATTTACTTGCATTAATAAATTCATCCTGGATTGTACACTGGCAATAGAAATCACAACTTCACTCCTTCCCATGATCCCATGTACAACTCCAGACCAGCTGCAGCAGACAGGATTCCAGGGACTGCAGGAGGGAAAGCAGCAGCATCACCCCCATGCCAGAGATCTGCCCCATCTGCACAGCAAGGTGCCCCTCAGGGGACACTGAGACATCTGCAACCTGGAGGGATAATCCCCTGAAACAGCCTCCTTTTCACATGGTCAGATGGGACCACTCAGCTCCATATCCTTTATTATTTCTGGGAAAAAACCACAAACAGAAAAGCCAAACAGGGCTGAGCATACAGAGGTGTCACTCTCTTGAACCCTTGAGTCATTGGCAAAAGCTGAGGACTTACAGTGATGTTGCTCCCATGAGCCACCAAAACACACTTTCCTCCTTCTCCAGGTTCCTGAGTCAAATCATGTCTTGATCTTTTTCATGATGGAGAGAAAAAAATTTCGTCTTTCATTAAATAAAGAGTATTTTGCCCAGAAAGTCGTGGTAGTTATGGGTGTTCTTTTTTTAGGGTTATTTTGATTGGTTCTGGGGGGCGTGAATGGGGATTTAGGGAAACAACTTTGCTAGTTTTGTTGTTTCAGGAGGATTTGGTTTTACTTTTTTTACAGTTTGCTGTTGTCTGACGATGAAGATCTCACAACAGAAATCTCTGTCATCTTGGCAGTGGATCTTGGTAGCAATGGAATCTATTAGTCACACAGTGCTGAATAGTTCAGATAGCTTTCAGCACATATTGCTGGGATTTACTCTTTAAAAGACAGGCTTTTTATAGATGGAATTAAGGTTTTTTTACCCAGGGCTTGTGACACACAGTTCTAGGTAGAATTGAAGTCCCATATTGAAGTGGCTTTCTGCAACACCAAGTCAGTAGCTTTGGACATGACTCTGTGTTCTTTAGTCTACTCGGAAGAAATCAAATAATTTGCTGCTTGTGCAGAGGTTCCGAGAAGCACAGTGTATTCCCAGAAGGCACAGTCATTGCATTAAAAAAAAAAAAAAAAAAAAAAAAAAAAAAAAGAGGGAAGTAAAATCCTGCCTACTTGTTTTAACTGTTTTTGGATCAATATTAACTACACCAGGCCTGCAGAGAAGAACTTCCAGAAACAAACACACAAAAAAAAGATCATACTGTATAAAATAATTTGAATACCATGAGCCAGATCTCTGGGAGGTGACAATATTTTCACTTGTCTGTTCCTGACATCTCAAGAATAACAATACTGAAAAGAATTTTCGTTAGAGATCTTTACCTGTTAAGAAAAATCTACCAATGTTGCAAAAGCCACAGCTTTTTTTATTTGGTTAGTGAAGAAATAATGTCCCCAGACCTTTAACCTTACAAAGCTGAACTTGGTTCATATGGTAGTCAATAGCTTTGAAGCCACAGCTTTACTTGTGAGCAAATCTAGATATGTGCTCAAGTGCTTACATGTTCAAGGCCCAAATTAAGACAAAGTACTTTGGCACTGAACATAAGGTCTCAACTAAACTACAGTAGAGTGGAACTAACCATTTTTTTTTTACGTTTGCTGCCACAGAGAAAGGAGAATTGGAGAATTAAAGGACATTCTATTACTGTGAATTTCACTTCTTGTTCTTTATCCTTGAAAAGCTAAGTAATGGAAAACAACAACCTGCAACTATAATGGACAACATTTCTGAAAGTCATGCAAATCCATACACAGATTTAAAGGGAAGAAAGAGAGGTGCTTCAAAATACACATCTTGGTTTGTATCAGAGGCTTTGTGACCAGCAGGGCCAGGGCAGTGATTGTCCCTCTGTAGCTGGCACTGCCACGCCTCAAGTGCTGTGTCCTGTTTTGGGCTCCACACAGCAACAAAGACTTTGAGATGCTGGATTGATGAGAGGGATAATGGAGCTGGAGAAGTGTCTGGAGCACAAGAATGATGAGGAGCAGCTGAGGGAGCTGGGGGTGGAGAAAAGGAGGCTCAGGAGGGACCTTACTGCACTCTGCCTGAGGGGAGGCTGCAGCCAGGTGAGGCTTGGCCTCTTCTCCCAGGTAACAAGCCAGAGGATGTGAGGAAAAGTTGCAAGTTGCACCAGGGGAGGTTTGGGTACAATATTTGGAATATGTTTTCACTGAAAGTGTGGTCAGTATTGAAGGCTCCCCATGAAAGTGGTGAGATCACTGCCCCTGGAAGAATCCAAAAACATGCAGATGTGATGCTTGGGGAGTTGATTTAGTGGTGGACCTGGCAGTGTTGGGTTAAAGTCAATGATCTTAAAGGTCTTTTCCAGCAGTAATAATTCTATGATTTTATTCTCCACATCATCATAAGAACTGGTGGACTCCCACTGGAAATCCTCCCTTCTCCTGCTATAGGTGTGACTCTTCACTCTTTCACTGACACCATCTCTACTTCATCATGGTTTCCAAATAAGCAGGATGTGGATCTGCCCCTCTTTCCTAGCACTACCATAATCCAAGTAGGCCTTTACCCACACACAGTGGAGGGTAAAAGAAAAGCATTTATTCTGCCTTTATCACTAACACAGATTGATGCACATTTAACACAGAATTCCTTAGATGGGGCAGAGACATCAGGAATCATGTGGGAGCTGCCTCAGCAGCCAGAACTCAGAGCACTAAGCCCTCTATCAAGTGAGATGTGAGTCATCACAGTCAAAAGAGATAATCAGGTTAGCAGATTTTATTCTGAATACATTTGATATAATTTTTAAGTTTCTCTTCTAAAACTTTGGTTCCCTAGAGAATGATCATTTAAGTGGTTAAGAGATATGATTAAAAACATGAAATAGTTGACATATGCTAAAATGCAAACTTTAATATTCAAGGAAAAAAAGAAAAGCATTTCTTAAACCATACTCAAACTACTGTGTTAGTACATTTGTTTCAATATTTTAGCTCACTTATTTCGTGGTGCTGTCTCCCACCTGCTCCACAATAACTGAATCCTACTAGGCATTAAAAGGTTAAATAGAAAAAGCCAAGTACTAAACACAGCTACCTTAATAATTTACCAGTTTGTCTCTCATATCAGAAGCCAACACATCCAACAATCCCTGTATCAGACTATCCATTTTAAATGCAAAACACTTCAAATGGATGAAATACTCTTGAGGCTGAGTTTACTCATCTCAGAAACCCACAATATGAGGATCCAAGTTTGCTCCTAAAATAATGAAAGAGAAAGATTAAATTACAATTTTTACAGATACCCTGATAAAAGCCATGTCTGTTGTAAGTTAAGGTACCAAAACCTCATTAGAAAGACTTCCAGCCTCTTTATAAGCCTGTAATCCACATAAATCAGGAACTTTAGATCAAATTCCCTAGTGAAATAATCTTTTTATACATTTTCCTTACCTTAATACAGCTAAAATAAAACACATGCTTGTTCAGACAACTATTCACTTGTGCTTCTCCACTCAAGAGAGAACGCTTTGTGCTGATCTTCCTTTAGTTTAAGGGAATGGCTTCTGCTGGGTGCTGCTGCACTTGATTGTTTCTGCTGGTGTAACCAGGACATTCCATCACCTCCTGGGACCTGGCTCTCCCATCTGCAGCTAAGAAGGGCCTTTTCCTCATGTTTAGTTTTTGAATACTCCTACTTCAGCAGCACTACAACGAGAGGAGTTGCTTTCTGTTGTTGTACGCAGCATTAATTAAACACTTTGCCTTTCAACAGGTCTCTGATCTTTGCTTCTCTGTGGGTGAGGAGCCACAGCTAGCAGCTGCTGCCTCTGCTGGATTTGGGTGTTGTGTCACTGCTGCAGACCTGCATTTCAGGGAGCTTGGGGGCAAAGCTGAGACCCTTCTGCTGTGCAGCCTCACCCAAACTCACCCACGTTCTGTGCCTCCCAAATGTTGGCTTCCTTCTATTCTCTGTGTTATTTAGCCCTTGGGGTTTTGCCCCTTAAAGTTTCATTCAATTTGTTTTCTATTCCTATTGACTGTTTAAAGACTTGATTTCCAAGTAAGTTTCTTACTGTTCCTATGTTGTTTTGCCAGGAAGAACTTTATGTATTGCTGTCCATTTTGTCTAGAGTTTACATTGTTTCCTTGCATGTTAATCAGGCTAATAAAATGTGTAGGATCTCTAGGCTTTCTGAAGGATATAGCCCTCTCCTCTAACAGTGCAGAAATAGGAACTGGAATAAAGCCTGTTAAAAAAACTTTTGCCTTGTATTCTTCTTACTTGATTCAAATAATATAGCAAAATTTTTAGAGAAGGCTGAGTTTGGAATATATTTAATAAAATTACTTTTAGAATAAAGTAAGAATAGAACCATCTTCTATGACTGTCATGCATTGAAGAGGGAATAATAAACCAAGCTGTGCAATGTATTTCCTTGGGGATATCCTGTCAGAGTGTCTTCAGCATTTTCAACATCAGAGAGTTTGCAACAGATTGTTAAAACTGCCATTAAACAACTGGTAAATCAGAGTAAAACTCCGTGGTGTGTTAGTGGTATCAGCAGGGACAAAATCTAGCAATGTGCCTGATTTGGGGCTTGTGCAGGACCATGAGAAGAAAATAAGAAATCCTTCTACATAAGTGATGTGAGCCTTTCTAAGATGCCTTTCAGGAGGTTATAACTGAAGAGATAAACACATGTCATTAAAATGCTGAATGAAAGAGGAAAACATTACCTGCAGCATATAGATGTACTTAGATTTGTTGTTTCGTTCCCTCTAAGCTGCTGTTCAAATACATTTGGATCTACTATTTTCAATGTTCTGATCTTTAATTCTGTGTTACTGTCATAAAAACAATCTAATATAAAGATAGAAGCTTAAGCAATGAGTAAGCACACACCTTCAGGGAAAGGCTTTTCATTACATTAAGATGCCTAAATAAATTTAAAATCTGCTTCTTCACTGTCTATCTTACAGATAGGTTTGGTGAGAGAAAAGATGGGCTATAAATAATGGAGCAGAGAACTCGCCTTCTATAACTTACTCTTGTTTTAAAACATACAGTACAGTCTCCATTGTTATTTTTTGTACATATGTATATTTTTACTTCTATCCCTTTGAGTATAAAATGAACCTCTTAAGTCTTTCTATGCTATGCATTTTCTTCTGTTCTGATGGACAAATTCAAACTTGTTGCATGAGCAGGTAACATTTTTCCTGAGCTGTGGTGAAATCAAACTTCATTTTTATAAACAGGCAAAGGAAAAATGGGTAGCAGATGAGTATCAAATTATTAAGCAATGTTGTAAAAAAAATACAGTTCAGTAAAGAGGTAAACTTACCTCATTGGAAGAGTTTCTTTAGTTTGTTTTCCTCAAACAATTTCTGCTATTTCAGGTAAAGCAAAAACAGAAAAGCAGTTTTCCAAGTATATTGTTTCCTGAAACCTCCATCTACAGAAGTTCAATACCTATTAAATATAAATTTATTTCCCTATGAAAAAATAATTCTTATTCTGTAAAATTCTTTAAAAGCTTCCCCCCTTTCCTTTCCCAAGAAAACTAGTTTTATATCTTCCAAAATGTGACATTTCTATCCCTCACCCCCTAAAAAATGGGTTTGGGATGTTTTTGGTTAAACATCTAATTTCAGCAGATTTTGACTTAGTGCTAAAGAATTCAAAAGTTTTCATTTTTTTCAATTTTCCTTAAGTAGGCAAGTAGTTGGATAGAAAAAGGAAAAGAAAAAAGAAAAAGCAAACTCAGCTTATAATTTCTAGTGGGTGAGAAAATGCATGAGAAACTCCTTCCCTCATATACATCCAAGAGGCAGTATTTGGGATTTTTCAGCTGCAGGGAAATCTTCGATTTGCATTACATTGGATTTTGAGAATCCAAGCCTGGGAACTCCACTTCAAACCAAGTTTTAGTTATTTTGTTTTTTTGCAGAATTCTTGTGTAAAATGTTTCCTCCTGCCCAACATAAGACCTCAGGGACAGACAGCCTGGGGTGCAGCCAGTGGCAGAGAAATTGCAATTTAAGCAGCTGCTATGGTTGAGCTGCAGATGGGATCTTGTGTGGAGGCTGGGAGATCTGGACAGGGAGAGATTTCTCATCAGAGTCCAAAAAGGCTGCAAACAAATTAATATTTCTCAAAACTGAACATAAAATAACAAAAACTCCTCCCATCCTTTGTTCCAGTATTATGAATCTATGCTCAAAGCAAAGCAGACACTTCATCAAGCTGAAATTTCATTAAGCAGAATTTTGGATGTTGGGAAGTGCTCTGTTGACTTGGAGCTTTTATATTTCATCAGCTGATGCAGCAGAACACTGAAGAACTTGCTGTGTTAACAGAGGGCACTTTGTAAATCACATATTTCTCTACTAGATTTTTGAATCTAAGGATTACAATCATTACTATACTTTGTTTAAGCTAATCTCTAAAATCTATGGCACTCCTGCATTTTGCAATGAATTTGCTGCCCTCTGTTGATCAGTTGTATGAAATGTGGCACATGAAACAACTATTTCAATCTTCAGAAACTTTACAAGGGACACATATGGCTGTTTGGATATTTATTTCTTAAGCTCTGAACTTATATAATGCAATCCTTAAAATTATATAAGGTGGTTTGTTTTTTTTTCATTTCAGAAATCTCAGATAAAATGGTACAGCTGCTGTCACTGTGAAAAAAGTGGTGATTTGCATTATTTGTATTTTTTGCCTTCTCTGTAGGAAACAATAAAATGGGTGAATGTGTAATTTCATTCATTACACGTGTAATATTTCACATAACAAATCACTTTTCGTACAAGGGCTTGTGCAATTTGAATGGTAAATTGTATTGTTTTGAACTCACACTGCAATTTCGTCATATTGAAAAAGAAAAAAAAAAAAAAAACATAGAGCTTTTTAACAAAGAATTAAATAAGTAATACACTGCCTCTAGGAGCCAGAAAACCTCCTGCTGAAATCTCAGGAAGACAAACAAGAAAAACCTACAGCAACTTTTTAGCTGTCAAGGCAGAGACTTGCTTTCCTCACCCTTTCTGTGAGTGTCAGCAATCTGTCTTGGAAGATACACAGGACTAGTTGTTTACAACATTGAATTGCAAACTGCTGTTTGGCAGAAATATCTTCTGGTTAAAGCCTCTGTCAAAGCAAGAATATATCCTGGCACGGTGAAGAGCTGAACAATTAGCAAGGACTGCATTTAACAGATGGATTTTGTATTTATGTAGCTCCTGCTGGGAAACACAGAGGCATTGCTGAGACTGCAGCATGTGTGAGTTACTGAAAAAGAGTAGTGGTTAAAAAACTGTCTTTTTGTTTTATATAACAAGTCCTGAAATCCAGGAAGAGCTTCCTTAAACACCCACCCATAGTTGTTCATATCTTAAGCCAAAGGTTTTGCTGCCATTTCACAGCTAACCTGCTGAAACCTTTGATCTTGATGGGACTGTGGATTTGTTTGGTGATGCATCTCTGGCAAAGTGGTTGTGCAGGGCTACAGCAGCAGGTACTGCACTGTCATGAAGATTCCAGAGTTTTCCTTGGGCACAAGTCAGTTTTGAGCAGGATCTGAGCAGGTCTGAATGGTGAAGCTGACACTAGTTTTGATGCCAAGGTGAAAAAATTATTTTTAGGAAATTCCTCTGTGCTTATTCTTGCTCCTCCCTTAAAAGAGGATTTCAGGGGTGATAGTGATTGCCAGTTTGATAGCAACAGCACAGGATTAAACATTCAGTATTTAGGTGCTTATCTGCACCTTATCTTCTTGGAGATAAGGTTCTGATGCAAAGGTTGGAAATCCATGTAAATATCATTGTAGCTTTCAATACTCAAACTCTTCTCAAATACTTTCTAGAATGGTTCGACAGACCATGCTTGAGTAGAAAATAGGTTTGTTCTTTTGCTATCAACAGGGTTGCATATTCTGCTTTCTCCTTAAGGAAGAAGCAGAGGATCATTTATAGAGTAACTTATGTAAACCTAAAGACACTAAGTTTTCTGGTCTACTGTTCATTTTACTCCCTGGAAACTATGTATAATCCTTAAACAATCTCTTGGACTCCAGAATTTTTGAAGACAATAGAGATGATCCTTAATTAAATGGAAATGCTCCTGTTTGGGCGAGTCAAACTTACTTTTTTAATTGCTCAGAAGAAATTAATTTGATTCCTGTGGAAAAAAAAAAAAAAAGTCATGTCACCAACTTAATTGCTTTCTTCATTGAAAGTCTTTAAGTAGGTGTCAGTGAAATCCTTCCCACTCACAAGACTGTAATTCTACAGAGAGAAAAAGACTAGAAATTACTGAAGTTTAACATGTTCCAAATTGATTTAAAACACAAGAGAAAAAACCAAAGAAACCTAAAACCAATGTTAAACCAAATGCTCTGTCTGCTTATTAAGACCATATGTATTTTCAGTAAGAAAACTCAAACTGTGATTTGTCTGAGGTCAAGTTTATCTAACTGTGCCCAGCATTGATCAGTGCTGCTTAAAGAAACAATAATCCACCAAATGCACTGTGCAAAACTCTGTGCACAGCTCCCTCAGCTCTTCATCCTCTGCCCTCCCCAAGCACTGCTGGGCAGTCCTGGGCAGGACACTGCACGGGTGCCTGGGTGGCACTGCAGGGCACTGGAGGCTCTTTGCTCAGCTGCAGAAGGTGGCTGCCCTGCCCTGCCCTGTGGTCACTCTGCCAGGAACAGGCTGGTGTGTGGGTGCCATGGCCCTGTGCTGCTCTGGGTGCTGCAGTGGGTGATACTGGAGGGTCACTGCCAGGCACCATCAGAGGCTGCTTTGCTGTCACTCTGTTCTTAGAGCCCCAGAATGGTTTGGGTTGGAAGGAATGGCAGAGATGATTTAGTTCAACCTCCCCTGCCAGGGACACCTTCCACTAGACCAGATTAATCCAGGGTCCTCCAACCTCTCCTTGATACTTCCAGGGATGGGGCATCCACAGCTGCCCTGGGAAGCCTGTGCCAGTGCCTCATTGCCCTCAATAAAGAATATCCTCTTCACATTTAACCTAAACCTCCCCTCTTTCCATTTGCAGCCATTCCTCACATCGTGCCACCCCATGCTCTTGTCAGAAGTCCCTCCCCAGCTCACTGCAGGCCCTTTAGACTGAAAGGCTGCTGTAAGGTGTCTTTTCTTCTCTAGGCTGAGCAACCTCAATTCTCTTGGCCTGTCTTCATAAGAGAGGTGCTTCAGGCCCTCTGAGTGTCTCTGTGTCTCTCCTCTGGACACTCTCCAACAGGTCCATGTCCTTCTAACACTATAGTCTCCAGAGCTGAACACTGTGCTCCTGTATTTGTCCTTGACTAGAGCTTATTAATTTATTTTTCCTTGGAATAGCCAGATTTCTTGTGTTACCTTCTCAGTTTAAAAACAGCTTACCCTTCCTTGGCCCATTATGACAATGCTTATGGCAGTATAGAGAGAAGAAATTCTGGATTTCAGATTCTGGACTTTTATTTTTCATGTGAATAATAACTTCTTTGTCATGCTAAACTAAATGTGTTCAGAGCCATCTGCTGTTCTAAAAGTGTCATCTAGTTGAATATAGAAAACCTTGCCTCTTACCACTTTTCTTCACCTTCTGTCACAGTTTTACTCCAGACAGCAGCCAAGCATCAGACAGCCACTTTCTCATTCCACACCCCCAGTGGGGTGGGGTGGAGGATCAGAAAAAGGTGAAACTCGTGGGCTGAGATACAGTCTTATAATTGAAATAAGATAAAAAATTTTAATAATAGTATTATTTTTATACTTAATCAAAACCACAGCACTATACCTGCTACTAGGAAGAAAATTAACTATTCCAACTGGAATCAGGACACCTTCTTAATCACTTCTTGCTACTTCTGTTGTCAGCTGCACACTGGATTGTAACTTCAGTTGTGTTGTAAGGTTGTATAATTTAATTATAGGCCTCAATTACTTTAAAGGTCTTTTCCAACCTGAACAATTCCATGATTCTGGAATTCCCCTTGATCAAAGTCTCACCATTTCTATGTAAAACCAGTTCTCATCAGTTCAGTTAGTCACAAAGATTTTAAGCAATTTAAAGTAAAAGAAATGTGAAGGATTATTAAGCTCCTTGTGCTTATGTATATATATATGTAAATTACAGTGTTCCATACATTCAACAATAACATTTCAAAGGGTTCTGTTAAACCATTTTCTGCTGGTTCATTTATACAAAGTAGACTGAACTTGCCCCATCACGTTGCTGCAGCTGCTGCAGAAGACTCCCAGCACTTTTTGCAATTCTAATGTGCACTGTCTGCCTGATGGATTAAGGTCCTTATAGTCTCCATCCATAAATTAATTGAGCTGAGTCAGTCTGGGCTCTGAAGTCCTTCCTGATAATGAACTCTTATTAAGGGTAAATACTCAGTAAAGTGTAAGTATAGTACAAATAACCAGAAAGTGCAGCAGCTAAGCTCTGGAGATGGAGCTCAGGCTAGGAATACAGATAGAAATAAATATCCATCTCTTTGTCACCAGGTGTAGGGATGAGTTATATGGGAATCTTCACTGTGCAATATGCTAGACATATCTGCTGTTATTTTTTATGTGATTTCAAGAGTTGGCTACCACACTAAAAGCTTTGGGTATGGCTTCCTAAATGTTCCTTACCTCCCATCATTTGAGTCTTAATATATTCTGTATAAGCAATTACTTGAAAAAAAAATGCTTAATAATTCAATTTACTTTGTTTTAATGGCAGAACAGCAAGACTTACGGATAGAAAGGCAGCAGATGTAATATCTTCTGACTATAGTGAACTTCAGTGGGAGGACTTCATGATGCTTTTCTAAAAAAAGCAAAGGAAACTTTTGCCTTGATAGAGCTTCCATAGGTAGGTATGAAACTTGTCAGGAAAAATATTTGAGTAGCTCTTAGCAGCTTAGTATCAAAATGTAAGAGATACAAACAACTTGTCTCCTGTTTGGTTCAACACACTTGTCTCTGAGAGATGGCACAAAATCTGCAGCCCCTGAGAATGTTGGTGGCCAGGGCTAGAGCTCAGGGTGACCCCAGCCAAGCAGAGGATTGGTTGGTAACACTGGCTGGAAAATAATCTGTGGGATGATGATGCCACACAGGGCAAAGCTGATTTAACAACATCCTGCTGTATCAACACATCAAGGTGTATAAACAATCTAGGCTGAAATATCGGGGGTGTTCTTCTCTGCTCCTTGCTGGAATACTGTTTTTGTGATGAATGGGAACTATTTTGAAAGCAAACTTGGTGAGAATGGTAAGAATTCACTCAATCATGAAAACGGGCTCAGAAGGGCTGGAGGAATCCCAGCCATAACCAGGACAGGAGGTGAGATTAGAAAGTCTGGAGAAAATAAAGAATGATGACAGGGGAACTCATGAGACACAAGAAATATGAGACACATATGGAGAAAAATACAGAAAAGTCTATTGAAGGAGAAAAGGGAATAACCCATTCTCTGGGTCTGTGGCTGACAGGACAAGTAATAGGAAAAAATCCCCCAAAAATTTAGGATTAATCATTAGGATCATTAGGATTAATCATGCAAAACTGAAATCAATCTATAACCCTAAATTCCTTTTTCAATAGATTAGCCATCCTCCAGAAGTTGTTTCCAAGTGTAATGTGTTCCTCTTATACTAACAGAAATTGCAGTATCGCCAGAATGTTGGCTCCTTGCTCTACAAGACCCCTTTTTAAATGCAACAATGAGGTGCAGTTGTACAGAAATGGACTAGATTACTTCAACTTTAATTTCTTTTTTGCCTGGGGCTCATTTTGTCAGATCACTTTTTCCTCCTTTTTTACCTCTTGTCTAAAAATAATACAATTTCCTACTCATAAATTCTTTGAGAAATTTTAAAATATTATCCTCATAATTTTATTAGAGAACTGGTTGAATTTGCTGCCAATAAATGCATTTTGAAGAGCCAGGAACAGGAGATGGAGAAACATAAAATGTATAAATATAACTAAAAGGCAGCCTTGCAGGGGAACTGGAGCACAACTTGCTCCTGGCCAGAGACCCCAGAGAACTCTACTGCTGCATATTTAACTGCTGTGGAGAGATGCTGATTGTTTAGAACCAGCAACACTTCCAGTCTAAAATTCCCTTTTTACTCCTTATCCAGGGGCACATAATTTGAGGAACTTGCTCCGAACATTTAAGTCATGCTGGGAAGGCTCAGAGCAATTCCATTTCAGCAGTTTGCAAGTTGCACATGAGCTAATGATGAGAGATGATCTTAATGTCCCACTCTTTTACTTTAACACAATTTATTAGGGGTAGTACATGAACCAGTAAAGCTAGAGAATTGTTGTCCTCCTTCAGTCATCAATTAGGTCAGTGACCATTTATGGGCTGGGCACATGAAATGATCCTATCAACCCTCCAGGCTTTAAGATCAAACAGCAGCTCTTGAATCTCTTCTAGGAACTCTGTTAATATTAACACCATGTTTCCCTTTTCCTTTCTGCATATATGTGTCCTAGAAGATGTTCTAAGATAAAATGGTTTTGAATCTCATCTGTTGTTCTCAGCTTGGTCTAGAGGAATACATTCTGGCTGTTGAATAGAGCTGGTATCTATAACAGAAAACAAAGCAAACCAAAATAGCTATTTGAATCTCTATTAGTTTCAGCCATGTCCAGATGAAACTAAGGTTTCCTAGTTCATGGAAAAAGATGACATTCTGAACTTTCTTTCACCCCCAACTGCATATTTAAAGTCTACATTATCTAACAGGCAGGGGCAGGGAAATTATTTCCATGGTGCCACTCAAAAAGGAGGCAGAAAGATGCTCAGATGGAAGAGCAAAGATAAATTACATGGACTCTGCTTCTAACTTTCATTCACAGTAGAAGAGCAAAGCCACTGGCCCTGATATAGCCCCTCCATCTCTGCTTATCACAGCAGCACACTTGAGTCACTGCCCAGCACTGTCAGAGGCTGAGGAGGTGCTTGGCAGTATCAGTAGAATAACTCTAAGTGAAGCAGACATCTCTCCTGCAATTAGCTGCTGTTTCCCCTTCCTTTTCTCTTTTCCCTGCCTCTTTCCCCTTGGAGCTCCTATAGAAAATTGGGAAAATCTCCTCAGAGAGAAGTGCTTGGTTTCAGCTGAGAGCTGACAATCCTCATTGTAGGGTTAAAATGTTTCTAAAACATAGGAATTACATACAATAGATGCAGGGGTAGAAAGAAAGGTTGGTCTGGTAGGCCTGGGAAAGGGAATGAATGTTGAGCTTTGTCTGCACCTGCATAATCATCATACAATAAATGCTATGATTGTTAAATAAAATGATTGTTTGGTAATTGAATATAATTATTGTTTAATCGTAATAAGAATCATGAGAAATCATTTAATTTTAACAAGAATCATGAGGAAGGATGTTTGGGGGGTCCTGATGAAAATTACAAGAATACATGATTGGATAAGATCCATGTGTACAATAGAACAATAATAATGGGTTTAACAATTAATATATAGTTATATAACAAAAAAGGTATAAAAACATGTCCATCTCGAATCCATGTTAGAGTCAGATTTGAGTTTGTTCCCCTGATTCCCAGAGCTCTTCAATAAAAGCACCTGCATGTAACCATCCCATGATTATGTGTTTCTATGCTAACACTCACTTCATTCTCCTGTTTTTGTAGGGACCGAGTTGTTCCTCAGAAAGACAAAGTTTGATCATCAGGAGTTTTTACACTTGGTTGTGAACGAGGGGCCTGCACTGTCCTAAACTCTCTGTGTGGTGTTTCAGCTTCAGAACTGATGAATTTCTTTGGTATTATCATCCTCAAAATAGAGCACACTGTGTGGGATTTCACATGGGAAATGCAGCTCTGGGAGAGTCGCCGTGGTCAGGTCGGGATGCGAAAGAACTGGGAAAGCTTTCCTTAGCCTTGGAAGGGTTACCTGGCAGTATTTAGTGGAAACAGACATATGTATATTTGCTACGTCCCCTCCACCCCTCTCCCCATTTTTATTTTGTATTTCTTTCGTAGCTTGGTGAGGACCCGAGCTGGCCGCTAGATGTCAATAGCATTCCAGGAAAGGGGAAGGGAAAGGGGAAAGGAAAGGGAAAGAGAAAAGGGAAAAGGTAAAAGGTAAAAGGGATCGGCCGCCCCGCAAACCCGGACACCCCCGCAGGGCTGGAAACGGGAATTCAAACATTTCGGTGCTTTTCCTCCTCGAGGCTTGGACCTGAGCAGCTGGATGGAAACCACCATAAAATCACAAAAAACACGTGAGCGCCCTATAAGAGTTTTCATTATTTTCATCATCATTTGGCAATTTTTCACTAAGACAAATGCAAATACGAGAGTGAAAGTAAAGAGCAAGACTTCTTTAATGGATTTGTTCTTTTTTTTTTAGCTGTTAGCTAACGTTAAACTCATGAAATATTATCAGATTGATTCCACCGTGTTTTTTATTTGTGTAATAACCATCAACTAGTACATCATCAAGTACAGACACACATACAATAAATAGCAAATTATCTGTTAGTTCACAAATTCTTTAAAATGTGGTAAATCATCCATCAACAAAATGGGGAGTTTTGATTTCTCTTTTTAGAGTTGTAGCAGTGTTTTGGAATTGCACTGCCAGCAGTTATTTACAGAAAAATGTGAAAACACGTATTTTCATCCCTGTTAGTGCTGACAATCAGTTGTATTTGAGTTTTAATAAATATTAACCTCTTTTTTATTTCACTTGAATTAAGCCACAGAGTACAATGTGTTTCATGCCATTCCACAAGAAATACTGAGCCTGATCCCAGGGCTGCTGCTTTCCTAAGATTTGCTTAAAGCAAGGCTGGTCATCAGCATTGTGCTAAAATTTGTGGAAGTTTGGTTTTATAAGGAAAATTGAATGGTCTTCGGTGCTTAGAAGTGGAAATTGAAGATATTGAAGGGTCTTTTTTCCCACAAACACAAGCACTGACTGGCCAGGAATTCCAGTTTCTGTTTCCTGGGGAATAATGCAGCTACATCAGAACAATGACACACAGGGGAACCACACTGGTTTCCTCCCAAATTCACAAACTACCTGGATCTGTGTGGGAGAAAAACACCTTGGGATTAGGAAACTAACCCAGCATGCAATGTCTCTCTTCAAATGATTATATGATCATAAATCCACAAATCCATAAATCCTCTGCAAATTTATAGGAGTTTTCTGGCTCATCACAATTGTAGTGTACTTCTGTACTTTAGGAGAATGGTGGAAGCAAAGTGGATTAAATTTGTGTTTCAACATGCAAACCTGATTAAATGAGCTGAAAATAAAACTCCCATTGTAAAAAGTGTTAAAAAGAAATGAGAAATAAATACAGAGAGAGGAAAAGAAGCACACTGTTTTTCGTCCTGTAGTTTTCGTCAATAAAAATTCTGAAACTATTTAGGGAAAAAATAAATTTTTCACAGGAAAAAAAAACATTGTCTTTCTTGAACTATAAGAAACAAACCTAGTGTGGAGCAAATACAAGTTAGAGACATTTGGCAAGCATCAATTCACACTAGTCAGGAGACTGCAGATGACTCAGGAGTTCAGCTATAACAGATTGGTCACAGCTAAATATGCCCTTAATCCATCTCTAAGAGTCCCTGGAATGCAGCAAGGTCAAGATCTATTAAAAAAAAAAAAAAAAAAAAAAAAAAAAAAAAAAAGTTAAGACTTTTAGGGCAAGATTTGGAGAGGAACTTCATACCTTCTGCATTTACCATTCTTTAGGCTAAATCAATATTATCTGCCCTAGTCTAAAAAACTGCAGATCATGCAGTGGTGTTCCTATTTTACTGCTGGCTCACCACTTTAAAATCAGACTCAGTTACCAATATTCATCTTTGCTCATGTCTCTGTGTATATCTGTCATTTTGTCTTTCTATTTTTTTTCCAGCTAACTTCCCCATTACCTGTGGAGGAGCTGAGTGCTGAGCTGGTTCTGCTTTTCTACAATTGTGCAAAAACTTCTTCTTTAGCATACAAACAGACTGATGCTAACACCAGTGCATGTGCAGTATTTTCAGGGGTTTGAGTACAGTTAAAAATCATATTTCCACTAATAACTATAAAATTTGAAGTGGCATTTCCAGTATTCTACCACAATCTGTATTTTACAGGTGTCAAATTGAAATTAAGCCCCATTTGCAAAGCAGAAGGGGCTTTTTATGAGGAACATCTGAGTTCTTTCGTTCCCCAGAATATTACTCATGACAAAACATTATAGAAACTCTGTCTCTAGTTTAGGAAAGGAGATGAACAAGGATCTGTTTTTCCACATGGGATTCTATGTTTTTGTGCTGCATGGAATCAAAGTCCTATTGATCTCAGCAGGGCCATCAAGACACCATTATCTACCCCAAATATCTACATGGTTTTCTACACAATTACCTGTGTGCACACATCTTACAGCACAGTGGGGAATGCAGCACCAGTTCAGGGAGCCCCACAGCCACACGGGCATTTTCCTGTCTCTCTCTCCACAGCACACTGCCCTGGATTACACTGCAAGCTGAGTCAATTTTTCAACACTATTATTTTATTTTCCTTGGCAAAAATATCACATTGCCTCTTCCATTCCTCTCCTCAGCTCTTCAGGCCCTTGCTCACTTTTGTTCTTGCTTTGGATCTCTGTTTGTCATCGATCAATTCACTGCGAGGTAAATCCACCCAGCATGTGATTCATTCTGCTCAGAGAGGGAGAAACTGTGAAGTGTTGACACTTTGAGACTCCCCATGTTTTGTAGCAACTGTTGAGACTTCACCACATGTGTGAGGTACCAGTCAGATTCCCTCCCTTTAGGTTTTGGGATTAAGACACGAACATCTGCAGTTATGGAGTTTGTATTTCCTCTGAGTAGGATTTATTGGATGACAATAAAAGTCCTGCTACTAGTTATAAAACTTCTCTTCACTCTGTCACCATCCTCACCTCATCCCCTTATGTCACCTTTCCCTGCATTAAGTCATAATGCCCTGAAAAACTCTGCCTACACAGGCTATTGTGAACTTCATGAGTTGGATGACATGAAGTAATTTTCCCCGCTTCAGTGCTCCATGGGAAAAGGTCAGTCATTCAGGCTGGGAGGGCAGAGGCAAAAATCTGCATAGGTTGTTATGAGAGAAATGATATTTTAGTTCCTGAGGAAACCAAGTAGAATTTAGGTGATGGTAAATGATGGTGGCTGCTTCTGTAAAGCTGGGTCACAATCTTTTTATATTAATATCTATTACTGTAAATATATCCTGATTCTATATTACAAATTATAATATTGTCTTATCAGATCATTATGCTCATCATGGTTAGTAAAACTACAAAACAGTAGTAGTAAGAGACCTTGAAGGATTTATGAGCTGCCTCTTGGATTAAACTCTTTAAAGCCTACATGTAAAGAGACACTCTGGCATGTACATTAAGATCAGGACTGAAATAATACATTTGACAGTGTCACCTTCCGTGGTCTGCAGCCACTTGCACACTTGCAAAATGTAGAGGTTGTCCATCTTCATTGGAGTGACAAAAGTAGAGAGCAGAATGGGAATGGTGCAGCAGGCAGACGTGTCACTCCTCGAGGTCCCAGTGGGATCCACTGGCTGGCTGGGTTGCTCACACTGAGCCATAGTGCCTCAGATAAAATTACAGGTTATTCTGTTCTTCTATTTGCTGAACTCCTATGAAAAGTTTCTGGATATACCCTTGAATATTGCCTTGATTTGAATAAAACGTTTCAGGGGGAAAAAAAAAAATCCTTTGCCTGAATGTCTGGTTATACATAGACAGGAGTTATAGGAAAAGTTCATCTAAGAGAAACATGGGATTTGGTTTTGGTATATACCATGCAATAATGCAGATACTACAAAGCCAGGATGTTCTGCTGCTTTTATTTACACATGGTAGTGAAACACTGTAAATCCAAGGGCCAGCTTTCAACAGGAGTCTGGCATGAAAATTCACAGAAATTAATGACTGATATATTTCTTTATAAAGTTCTTTTTAAAGTTCTTTGTAAAGTTCAAGGTATGAATTCTGTTTGAGTAGCATATTAATGATGAAAATTTTATTTTTAAAAAAAATGCAATTAATAAGTTTGGTCCTCTTTGTTTACTGTAAGCATAGAAATAAAATGGCAGATGTGCAGATACAAGTATAACTCAAGTGTACAGCTTCTAAATTCTACTGACACCTCGCTCTTAACCTCCAAGTCCCTAAACATCTGAGCTTCTGTATCCATGTACCCATCTCAGCCTTCACAGGATGTTCATCTTATTCCAAAACTGTAAAAAATCCTCACTCTACTCCGCTCAAAAGTTGTTTAATCTAGTAAGGATCAGCAGAACACAAGATGCAGCATACACACACCAGCAATTAACAGGGACCAAGGCTCTCATGCTGGAAGAAAGAGATCCATATCCATTCCTTCAACTGCTTGAGGAAATCCAAACCACATTTCTTCCCTTCCTAGCCATAAGCTGTAGGCTCTTCCCAGCACCAGAGGAAATTACAGAATGGCTCAATACAATAAATTGTGACAAATCTCCAGGACACGCAGCATTTCCCAAAAAGTCCCTAACAAATGTAGATTTGAAATTTCTAAATAAGTTGCTAAAATCAGCCTCATGATCAGAAGAAGGGAGATAAGTTTTTGTGACACCTGGTTTTTAAAGGATCTGTTCCAAGTCTGGAGAACCAGAGATTATTAGCATATCTGATTTCTGTCTCAAGCATTGGTAGAAATAGAGTTGAAATGGCTTTCATAGAGAGAAGTTATGTCTCCTAGTGCAATAAAGTTCTTCAAAGCAGAAAATATGCCTGTGGATAAAGGTCACATATTTGATGTAATGTTCTTAGATTTCTAAAAATCTTTTGATGAGGTTAGTTATCAGATTCATTTAAAGTGGATAGGATTTAATGGGATAAGAGGGAAGATCCTTCTTTGGATTAATAACTGCTCAAAAGATTTGTAACAAAAAGTAGTGATAAATGGCAGAAGGTAATTGCTGATGAAATCCTGCAGGCATCCAGATGTTCAACATATTTGTGAATGGTCTGGAAAAAGGTGAGTAGTGAGGTAGTGGAGTTTTTCATGATACAAAATTGTCTGGAGCAGTCAGAATTAAAACCATCTCTGAATGCTTTCAGGATTATCTTTTGATACAAAATAGACAAAAGACAGTAAATTCAAAACTGGAGGATAAAAGCCAGTTGCACATAGCCAATAATGAAAGTCTATTTGTATATATAGATGTATAAATAAAGGAGTTATCCACATGTACACAATGCTGAATTCTCAGCCAGCTATCACCATCTGCAAAGGAACCATGAGCCACTTTGCATGAATCTTTAAAAGAGCCTTTTCAGTTTTCTGCTGTAGTCAAGAAGAAAAATAGGGTGTTGGGAAGGAAAAAGAGCCAATACACAGAATGATGACATTTAATAAACCCATGGTGCATACATGCTCCTTGAATAGTATGTTGTCTCAGAAAAGATTTACTAAACAAGATACCTGAAAGTTCGACAGACCTTTGCATATACAGAATGACTCCCATATGAGGACAGAATAGAGAACCAGAATCTCCTGGTCCCTTCATTTCACAAACTCAGGTATCCCTGAGCTAAATACAAGTATATTTCAGAAAGTACCTTGGACATACTGAAAGTAGTTTACAAGCAGAAGATTACAATGTTCACTGAGGGACACCCTGGGTGAGCACTGGGTGAAATGAAGACACAGCTGGAGATGTTGTACAGGAAAGTTGGGTCACCCAGCTTAGAGCTCTGAGTTGCACTTTTTAGTTTTGAGACTTTGTCAGCAAGGATGGTGCTAGATCAGTAAGAATTCCTTACAGTCTCATCTGGAGTCTTTAGAGCTGCAAATTAACAGCGAGAAGGAAAACCTTAGGCAATAAAATTAAGGATGTGCTTAACAATAAAGTAGAAGTACCTCTGAAAATATGTTCAGGAGCCATGTTTCACAAACATATATTTATTTAAAAACAAAGAGAAGTTTTCACATTATTATAAGAGAAAACATTTAGTGCATCCCAGTTTGCTTCTAGTACTTAATAACCATCTTGTGTCGACCTTCTGCAGATTAAAATGTCAGCTCTTCATGTATACAGAGAGGTCATAAATTGCCATAGAAATCGAGGGCAGGCTGTAGAGGCACCTTGCAGCTACAGCTCTATCACTGCAGCTGGCCAGGCTCAAACCCAGGGGCAGCAGTGTGGGATATTTCCTCCTGGCCAGGAGACAAGGTAGGAGGCATGACATGTTCTGATTCATCAGTGGATGCTTCTGGTTGTGAGAGGATTACAGCAATAGCAGCACAACTCCTAAAAATCTCTCCATGTTATTGAAATTCCTCTTGTCAGCTGGATTCAGTTGCTGTGACTACAGGGCAGACTGGTAGATCAAAGAAGGAGCCTCAACAAATCTGGTGAAAAAAGAAAGTACTGGCTCTCTAAATAAAATATGAAAAATAAATAGAAAAGGGGCAAAAAAGTGGATTTATCAGTTATGCCCAATCAGTGAATGCAAATTACAAGTACAAATTCAAACAACTCTGTAAATAAAATCCTACTGAGCACATTATCTGCAGAGTATAACTATTCCCTTCCTATTCACTCACACACACACACACACGTATATTCCATTTTTTTTTGCTACACATGGAAAAAAATAGCAAGAGACAATGAAAATTTATTTTTTAAAAGGCTTAAATTCACCTAGAACTTTTAAAAAATGTATTTGGTTGTATTTTCACAGAAAAAGAAGAGTGTTGAAAGTAACTAACACGATCAGTGCATTAAATGCTTCACACACTGAGTAACCATCTGAGACTATAAATAGTAACACACAGGGAAGGATTAAATCCTGCCTTCACAAAGTAATAGCAATTTATTTTTTTTAACTGGGAATATTTCCTCAAATTAGGAACCTTTCCTTATTGATGTGTTTGGCCAATCTAGGTATTGCTCCAAGGTTTGCAGTACAATTTCAAAGTTATCTAAAGAAGTTAAGACAGATACTTCATAAAAATGGGATTTAAATCCCCTTACACGCTTTGTTCCCTTACAAAACTTCAACCTACAATTGCATTTTGGTGCAAAAATAATTATTTTGTTAATCAGATAGTTTTCAAAATAATATTTCTGCACATTTTCTTGTCTTACCTGTTGAATGTTTTTCAGTGTGTGACAGCTCCTGACTGTTGCCAATCAGGTGCAAACACAGGACTCCTAGTAGGGTTGTTAGTGATAGTTTTGTAATCATTTTTTAAATTATTCTTGTGTTTGCCATTATTGTAATTGCAATCTCTGGAATATCTCTGGGAGCTGCATCACAGCTGCGGGATCTGTGGACAAGATGTAGTTATTTTGTTGCAGCAATCATTTGTAGTAATCCTCGCCCTTTATAACAATATCCAATGCATTCTCTTTTCCTTGCCAAAAATATTCCTTTCCCTTTGTGTCAAGTAAGATTCAGCCAAAAGTTCTGAGCATCAGGTCACAGCAGTGTCTAAAAATGGGAAATGTCAGGCAAACTTAATCTCCATATCCATTCTGCCTGGGGTTCCTTCTTCTTGCAGCATCTGCACAGCAGCCTAGCTCAGCTTCCCTTTGTCCCAGCGAGTCCCACTAACACCTAATCCTGGCCTAATGTGCTTGTGATCCTGTCTAAGGTTGACTTTGCTAAATATCAAAAGCCAAACCTGAAAACTGCCAGCCCAATTCTGTGTTTTCTCCGTGTGATATGAGCAGAGCCTGTTTGTGTGCTGGGGTTTTCTCCAGACCATCCTGCTGGCACTGCTGAAAGGCTCGAAGGCAAAGGGCAGCGTATGTGAAGGATGTCAAAATCCAGATTTCCATGAGTTCCCTCAGCAAAAGAACAGCGCATATCGAAGCAGATTAGTGTCATTTTTCTTCCAGGCAGGGCTCTGAACGGTGCTGGTGTTCCCAGGTGGAGTTTGGGTTCTGGCACCCTGCTTGGCCGAGGCAGCTGAGTGATGCTCGCTGTAGGGAGGCCTGAAAAGTGGCTGCTTCTCAGAGGCTCTGAGCTGGAATTTGCTCCATGGGGGCTTGCTGGCCTCTCAGCTACTCAGTACCAGGCATAACAGCCTGGAAAATGCAGGGCAGGATCAGGCCCTGAGCAGTTATTTAATCCTATCTTATAGGTCTCAGTGAGGAAAATCCATATTATCTTGTTGCCTAATGCTGTTCATGGGATACAAGAAATCAGCTTAACAAAAAAATCCTTTGTAGGATAAGTGCAAAATATTCCTTTTGCTTTTCAGTTTAAAAAAAAAAATGCACTGTGAGGTAAATTGTAGAGGGAAGAAAGTAATTTCCACCTGAAAATCAATAGAATGTTATGATTTTTAGTTGGCTAGCATACTAGATCCTAATCTGTTAATTAGAAAAATTTTTGTCTGAAAGTTGGAAGTATATTTTACTTTTTTTTTACAAAGATAAATGCTCCTTCTTTTATGAAAATAGTGTGCTTGGAACTGTGTTATATCCTGCTGCAGGTTCATTACAAATGATTGGTACTTCAGCAACAAAATCACAAACAGAGCCATCAGCAAAATCCTGGCTTCAGTGCAGTGTGCAGATTTTATTGTGGCTCTCACCAGCAAGATTTTACACCAGTAGCTGTGTTTTTAAGGAAGCAAGATGCTTTGAAACTCATGAAGTCTTTTTTTCACAGTGCAATGTTGTACTCTGGATGTTGGTTTTATGCTTCCCTGGACAGTCAGCAAATCTGAGATAAAACCTTTCTGGCAGCCCTAACACCAATACACTTTACTGAGTCAGTCTGTGCAAAAACATTCCCTCTCAAAATACAAGCAAGGGACTGGGCAGAGCCCTGCAGATGTAAATGACAGCAGTTAGAAACCAGCTCTGAACATAATCAGCTCTGGCTTAACACATTAATATAGCAGGTTACAGCTGTGGTACCTGCAGTCATCCCACTATATCAGCCTCTGGCTTTGGGCAGATATTTTAATTTTTTTCTTTTTTCTTTTTTTTTTTTCCTAGTTTTTTGTTGTTGTTGTTGTTGTTGTTGTTGTTTTGTTTTGTTTGGGGTTGGGTTTTTTTTGTTTGTTTTTTTTTGGGGGGGGGGGGGGTTTTGGGTTTTTTGTTTGTTTGTTTGTTTTGTTTTTTATTTTATAAATGCAAAAAAAAAAAAAAAGGTTTTGAGGAGAAGAAACCCTGAAACCCTGAAGATGGAGGAGCGGGAGTCTGGAGCTCTAAATTTGGACTTGCTTCTTTGCACATCAGTTTCAAAGTTTGGGGGTGTCCTAAATAAGACAGAAAAAGGTAAGCCACAAAATATGACCCCACAGAGCCACAGTCAGGCTGTGCAAGCTTCATTTCTGCCTGGCTGAACTTGAGGCAAAATATTTCTCCCCATGTTCCAGCAGGGAAATGGGGTCTTAACAGAATGATAAGCCAGGCTGGCTCTATGATGAGTGCTCATTTATGAAATGTGACTTTGGGAGAGGTGATAGAGCTAAACACAGGGGACTGACTTGTTTAAGCCTCCCTGGGCTGGGCTGGGGGAAGTGTGGCTCTCCCAGGCACCTCAGACTGACCAGAGCCCCTGACCATATGATGGCATGAGCAGGGCACAGTGCATTCCCTCCCAGGCCTGCTGGAGACCATCCCATCAATCTGTGCTTTTCACTCCGTGCTCCCCTTGACAGCTGTGGCTGCTTTCCTTGGATCCTTGGGAGATGTCCTCAAAGCTGAGGCTCGGAGGCATATGTCTCCTTCTCCTCCAGGCAGATTATGATAAATCCACTCAGTGTCCCATGAAAACCCACTCCAGGACTGCAGGTTTGCAAGGCAGGATCCAGCACCGGGTCCTGAGCACCCCGCTGGGCTGAGAGCCTGATAAAAATGTCCTGATCCAGTTCATTGAGGTCCATGGCAAAGCGCCCGTCCATCCTGGGGAGAACAAAAGTGTTGGGCTTGGCAAATCATTTCCGTTAATGTAGGAGACAATTACTGATGCCTCTTTGCAAATTGCTCTTCTTTGACATTTTTATAACTCAGTAATTTCCAGTTGTGTTCCCATGTTTGCCTCTTTTGTGTATAGTTTTCCTATTTTTGAGTGCATGGTTCACAACATTTAAACAAACACTAACAACAAATTACCTGCTCAACTGGGTTCTGTGAAAAGGGGCCCTGAAACTTATTTACAAATTAAGCAGACTCGGGCAAGGAGGGAATAGTTATCGGGAGTGATTTGCGGGCGCTCTGCAAATCACGCGTGGTTCTCTCGCCAGAAAAGTCCTGCATTTGGGGAGGGGTGAGAACCCGGCGCTGGAATTCTGTGTATTTCGCCCAAGACCTTCTCTTACAGGGAAAAAAATCCACATGATTTTTTTTTTTTTTTTTCTGTTGATAACTCTCTGGTGAAAAGTTCCATTAGAGAAGTAAAACAATATATTAACAGCTCCGCACCCGGCCTCACTTGTTCCCACTTATTTTCCCGTTTAAAAAAAATTACTCTGTTTTGTATTAATTTATTTAATTCTCTCTGACTGTAGTAAAATAAAGATTGCATGTTTACTTCCCAAAAAACCCCACATTTCATTTCATCACATGTAAAGACACAAATTTCTCCACAACTTTCTGAAAAAGGTTTTTTGACGCGGAATTGATCGCTCCAAATGCAATCTCGCCTCACTTAAAACTCATAATTGTTAAGATGGGAAGTAACTGTATACTTTGGATTTTATTGTATTTTTAATCCTATAAATCTCTGCAGTATTTCGTTGCACGGCAGTTTTTATGTATTTCGCCTCGGGCCGATGTTAAATCTGCATCCCAGCAACTTTGGCTAGTTCTGTTATTTCATTTCGATAGCTTAATTTAGTTACAGTTATAAATAAAATTCAAGATGCCCTTTACACCTTATTTTAGAGAAAAAAACCCAGAATATGGGCTATTTTTAAAGCTGCCTATCTCTTAAAATGGTTGTGTACTGCCACACTTTAAAATTCAGCTGCGCATCGGTTTACACGAGTTACTGCCATGCCAATAGCCTGAAAACTATTTATATCTGGGGTTTGCGCAGATCGGGATTTTCAGCTCTTTTCGTTGGTCTCCGCATTTTGCTCTTCTCTGATTTCCCAAAAGATAAAGAGGGACCTACCAACGTTTACAATCGGATTTTGTTCTCTCCTTTCATCTCTGTGTTTCGAGACACCTTTAATGTGGTTCCGAACATCTTTAACGTTTAAAAGCTCCTGTTGAACAAAAAAGCACAGATATTCTTGCCTTGCAACAAATAATTTTAAATTGGAGTAGGTCTCCGCTCTTTTTTTTTTTTTTTTTTTTTTTGTTTGCTTGTGTGGTTTTACCATCATTATCGATACTTTTTGCGCTAAGAGAAATACAAGGTTTAGACTGTGTTTGAGCGCTGTCTGCATTACAGGTGGAGCGTAGGGATCGGGACCCTCTCTCCCTTCCTCTTCTCTGTGTTTTTGAGGAGGGGGGCCCGGCAGAGCCGGGGGTCTCATCTTCCCACCTGGAGCGCCGGGCGCGGTGGCGGATCCCGGCGTCCCGAGGCAGCGGCGGCACCGGGACTGCTGCCAGAGCTCTATGCGGGCTGACACCTCCTGTCAGGGACTTTGTAGGCCGGGAAACCACCCCAGGTCTGGCCCTTCCTTCCACCTCTGCGTCCCATCACCTCGCCGAGGTTTCTCCCCTTGTCCGGTGCGGGCAGGGCCGGGCAGCGCTCCGGGCCGGGCGCGCTTCTCCGCCCTCCCCGGGGAAATTCTGGGTAAAAGGAGAGGAAAAAGGAGTCCTTTTTGGTGTCGTCGGAAGAAGCGGCTCCGGGGCAGGATGGGCAGAAAGGCCCCGGGGAAGGCGGCGGGGAGTTTGCGTGACACAGGGGAGGAAGGCGGAGGGGAGCTGTCCTCGGGCACTCGAGTTGAGCAAGCCTCTTTCATCTTTTCTGTCGCTTTGGCTTAATTTACCTCTGCCCTCCAACGCCCTGTGAGTTTAATCACATCAGATCTCCTTCAAGCCAGAGCCAAAGACTGGAAAGAACGAAAAAATGAGCGAGAGGATAAAAGAGAGGAAGGGTGAGAGGGAGAGAGAAAGGAAGGAAAGAAGAGAGAAACAGAAAAAGGAAGGAAGGAAGGAAGGAAGGAAGGAAGGAAGGAAGGAAGGAAGGAAGGAAGGAAGGAAGGAAGGAAGGAAGGAAGGAAGGAAGGAAGGAAGGAAGGAAGGAAGGAAGGAAGGAAGGAAGGAAGGAAGGAAGGAAGGAAGGAAGGAAGGAAGGAAGGAAGGAAGGAAGGAAGGAAGGAAGGAAGGAAGGAAGGAAGGAAGGAAGGAAGGAAGGAAGGAAGGAAGGAAGGAAGGAAGGAAGGAAGGAAGGAAGGAAGGAAGGAGGAAAGTGAAAAACTGAGGACTTGAGAGAAAGAATAAAAGTAGAAATACGAAACAAATAATCCCTTTATTTTAGGAAAAAAGAATAGGCAGGTGGTCACGGGGCTTCTGGTGACATTTGACACAGCAGCAGAGATGCTGTTGCTCTTCCCTGGGCACACAAGCGCAACCCGCGGCTCAGCGCGAGTGACTGAAGCTGATCCGTGGGGCCGAGCGTGACTTCGCCAGCTTCTCCTCACATCTGTGTGTGTGAAACCATTTGTAACACTGACATACAACACAATCATGCCTCCGCGAGAGACCGCTCGTCCCTGGGCACCTTGGAAATCTAAGTCTGGTTGGGGAGTTGTTTTGTTTTGGTTTGGGGCGAGTTTGTTGGTGGAGTTGGGGGATTTTTTTGAGGGGGAGGAGATGCAATTCTCGGGATGACCCGTTCAAACGAACATTGGGGAGGTTTGCAATGTTGGTTTAGTACCGTCATGCTGGTTGGCAATCTTTTATGCGCATTAGCTCTGCTGTTTGGATGTGAAAGGTGAAGCAGGACGATTCACACCGCTTCCTGGAAGCCTCGGTTAATGGGCACGGATCGATTAGTTGTCAGATCTGCGCCTTCCCCAGGTCATGGCAAGAACCGGGGGCATCCCTCGCTCCTGCATCGCTCCCGGAGCTGCGGGCGAGCCCTGGAGCCGCAGCCTCGGCGGCCGTGGCAGCCTGCGGGGAGCTGAGGTCCAGTCAGCAGCCCCACTCGAGCCCTGGAGTGCCTTCTTGTGCGTTTGCTTGTTTATGGCCCTGTGTCCGCGCAGCTGCCCTGTCCCCTCTCACCGCCCGGCACGGGCAGCGCAGGGCAAAGCCGCGGAGCGGGAGGCGAGAGGCCGGGGCTCCCCTGCCCCCGCTCCCTGTCCGCATCTCCCCTATCCGCATCTGCCCTGTCCGCCAAGCCAGACCTGCTTCGGTCCTGGAGCCCTGCCAAGCCACCCCCGCCCCAGCTGGGGTCACCTGCGGGAATCCCTGGATGAACTCGGGGGTGGGGGACCCCCCCTCCTCCCCCCCAGTGGAGCAGAGGGCTTGGATCAACTGGTTGACAGACTTCTGTCACATTTGAAGCTTTTTTAATGAGCAAATGTGTTCCCTTCCAACCCCCCTTTCTGCCCCATCTACTCTGTTCAGCCTCAAGCGGGGGCTCGGAGGGAGGGATGGGGCAGAGGGGCGGCTTCTCTGGCGGCCGGGGGGAAGGGGAGCTGCTGTCCAGCCCTGCCCCTCGCTGCACTCAGCGCCTCCACTTCGCAACCTGGCTAGCCCAGCGTCCCCGGCTGTTTTCCAGGGATGAAACCATGTCGTTCCCTTCTTTTCCTCGGTCACTGAAAAGGGGCCATTCCTTCGGTCAGCGCTCACCGGGAGCACCCAGGCAGGCGACCAGCAGACATTCAGGCCGAGCCGTGTCCCTTCCCAGGGGACAGGACGAGGGAACCCGCTGGCCTTCACGGTCGGGGGCAGTCCTGACAGACCTGTGGGAGTCACGTCTAGGAAGCCCTGAGCCTCGCTGCTGTTTGTAGGTGGACAAAATAGGACTTTTTTAGGGTCACCCGGCCCCGTTGATGCAGCAAATCCCCCGCAACGTTTAGGGAATGCCGCTCGGATGTTCAAAGAAGATAAAAAGTAAAACCAAGCCAACACCGCACACGCACACACACACCCATCCCAGTGAAGGCGGAGGATAAGAGCTAAAGGCAAAGTGGGACCCAAGTCAGAAAGACAATTGCCGTTTATTTATTTATTTTGTTTTTTTAATCTTTGTGGTCACTTTCTAAATAACATTCAGGTGTACTGTTGGCAGAGGTGAGTCGTATGTCATAACCTTCCTGATTTTTTTCTAGCGGTCGGTGCAATTCAAACACTCTTTCTTATTAAAAGAGAGGGAGTGGAGGGAGAAGAGGGAAAAAAAAAAAAAAAAAAAAAAAAAGAAAAAAGAAAACTCACCCTTAAATGCACGGAATTAAGATTCTACCGGGATTTACACTTCCAAATAACTATCGGGCAGCATCCCGGCACCCAGAAGTTTCCGCAGCAGGGAGTGCTAATTTTTCCTAAGGACACCTTTCCTCTTTTGGGGAAAGCGGGCTAATAACTTAAGTTTGTGAAGTCATATGTAGCTTTAAATAGGCATCAACATTAACAATCAGAACCCCGCGCTAATAGCTCCTAAATACCTCGCTAATAGCCCCCACGTGGAAAGAAATCCCCAAGTGTTATAAATTCAGTTTAACGACCAGAAAACCTCCTGGGCAGCGGCGAAATAAGTAAAGTCCCTTCTCCGAGTTCCCTGTCTTTGATTTATTTTTAACTACAGGCTCATGGGAACGCGGCGCTGGAAAATCACGTCCAGATGTACCTAAAGAGACGTTTTCTCTGTTGAAACCCTCTCTCCTAAAGGGGGTGAAAAAATAAAAATCTTTGAAATAGTTTGAATTTTGGTTTAAGCATGGATATAATTGTAGAAAGAAGGGGCAAAGTGGCGGCTGCGTTCTGTGCAGAGGCGCGGAGCGAGGAGGGAGCGGCTCTGAAAATAGAGCGCAAAGGAGCCGGGCTGCTCCGGGCAGCCTGCACCGGGAGCAGAGGAGGCAGCTCAGAGCCCAGGGCTGTCGGTCTCTGTTTCCATGCATTAGGAAGGTACCCAGCTTAGTCCGGAGCCTGGGCTGTGCCCAGGGCTGCTTCTCTGTGTGCCGGGCTGCGCGCCCCAGCTCCTGCTCTTTCGGTGAAGTATCGAAGAATTGGCTGTGAGAGTGAGTTTGCAGGAGGAGGGACGATAAGCAGCCCTAAGAAATAAAGGGGCTTTTCCCAGGTAAGAAATGTTTTGCCTAAGCTTTAGTAGGGACTTTTTAGTGCCTTAAAATGTTCTAACGAAAAACACCTATTTCAGGTAGCTTTCACAAAGTTCATGAGATTTGTGGTTTGATAACTTTTGATTATTTTTTTTTTCTTCTGAGAATTCCATCCGAAATAGATTTGGGAAAGGGAAACAAACATGGCTGTGCTTTCTGCTTGCTCTCATCTCATCTATTCCGTCTAATATTCCATATAATGACAGGATCATTCATCCCCTTTCAATTGCACAATGACGAATTATTCTGGTACAGTAATTTGGGGCTGGATGTACCTGTATAGATTTATTTTAAGATTTTGCTTCCCGATGAGAGATTAACAGATCGCCTGAGCAGCTGCCTGTATGGAGAGCACAAAGCTGTCTGTCCTCGCCTTAGTATCGGGTATTATAATTCAAATCCAATCCTTTTCACCTCGTATTATTGGAAAAGGTTGTAGGGAGCTGGCCTTTGTTGCAGGAAATCCCATTTAAAAATTGCTTTATAGGCCATTTACTGCAATCCTCGACATTGATCTCATTACAGCTCCCTCTCACTGCTGTTTATAAATCCTGGTATTTACCAGCCCTTGGCAGCCATGCCTGGTGGCATTGCTTGCTAGGGGCTGTCACTGGGAGGAGGATAAGAAGTGGAGGTTAGGTGCCACTTTCTGGATGGTTTGGCTGGAGAGGAAGCATTATTATTTATTGGAACAGTCGGCCAGAAGTAAATCTTGTACTGACTCATCCAGTATAATCTCTTAAACCTCCGGGCTGTCCGTTTGCAGAGGATGTGGATTTCTGTGCTGGAGCCCTCTCACACAATGGCCTAATTCAGCCAGGAGGGGAGAATCATCCCTCTGGGTGGTGGGGAAATTGAAAGATTTAATAGTCTGGAGAGAAATGAAGAAGGAAATTAATAGAATTAATCTCTGAACTGTCTCCAGAAGCTTTGAAGGGATGCTCTTCTGGAACACATCTCTGGGCAGGACTGTGTGCTTGGAAATGTTGCTGATAAATTGCAGCATCTTCTGGGTATTAGCAAGTGTACAGATAAAGGGAGGAGTTAGGCCTTAAAGCTTGACTTTGTCTTGAAATGGGAAGCTGCAAAACATTTGGATGGAAATGAAACAAAATACAGTGATGAGTGTACTTTTTCTTTCGGTACTACCAGGTAAAACCACAAATCAAAAACAGGTTGAAAGTTCATCTAAGAGTGCTTTTTTTTTTTTTTTTTTTTTTTTTTTTTTTTTTTTTTATTTTTTTTTAATTTCAGCTGGATCTAGAACTAAGGAAATATGTGGTCATGTTTGAATTCTGAAATAGCATGAAGATTTTAATCCCATTTCTTAATCATGATAACAATAGGATTATCCCCATGGCTATGTTCAAAACGTTTCTTTTAAACTCATGTGAGAACAGAATTGGTATTTAGAATAATGAGTTTTTTTCCTCCCTAGGGAGTATCTGTACCTGATGCCTAGATCCTCAGTGGGATTTGCCTGTTGCAGTACTGCCAAGCTGGTTTGAGGTTAGCTGTTCTCAGAAGCAGAGTCTCAAGTTGCCCAGCCAGCACACTGGAGGGAAAAAAACAAACGAACAAACAAAAAAATCCCACCTCAGACTTGTGGGAAGATCAGCAAAATGAGCAGGCAGATGCTTCCATATTCTATTTACAAGATTTCAGGAGAATGCCTGACAATTCATACCATACAGGATATCTCTAGAAGCTGTATCTTGTCTGACACAGCTGGTTTAGCTCACTGAGTCATCAACAGTTAAACTGCTCTCTTAAGTTCTGAAAGACCTATTCTCTTGTTTGAATTGAGGCACAGACCCAGAGTGAGGGCTCTTGCACCCCTTGCTAACTAGGGGGTAGTCTAGGGTGAGGAATTCTCCTTAATGCTTTTCCCCTTTAAGAGGCTAATTAAAGGCAGAAAATGAAACAAGGCTGGAGCCAAGATCTCCTGAGTCTGAAATCTGTCATTGTGTTCTAGAGATTTTTCTCTCCATTTTCAATTTGTCTGTTTTGTTGAATTTCTTTTCCTCATGCTTGTTTATTACACTGATTTCTAGTTCGTGCTAATGAAGCTCCCTAGCAGATTAGTTGTTCCTGTATTATTATGAGTCTCTCTGGTGCACCCTCCTGCTCAAAATTATCAGAACAAGTTGCTCAATAATTAAATGGATTTTTCTGTATTTCAGTTTTTGCCTACTTTGTCCTTTCACTGGACACCACTGAGTGCAGCTTCATCTTTACTCCCTTTCCTCAGAGGAGTGTTGTTTACACATATTGAGATTTCCTGAAGCTTTCTCCAGGCTGAACAGTTCCTATTCTCTCAGCTCCTCAGAGAATCATCAAAATTGGAAGAGATCTTTAAGATCATCCAGTCCAACCCCAACCCAGCATTGCCCTGTAACCCCTAAACCACTGAACCCCATCACCCACTGCCAGAACCAGACATCTCTTAAACACCTCCAGGCTTTATGACAGCTGTTTCTGTCCCTTAATTGTCTTTGTGGCCCTTCACCAGACTCACACCAGTAAGGCCATGTCTCATCCTGGGGAGCCACAACTGGACCCAATGCTCCAGATGTGTCCTGCCATTGTTGGGCTGAAGGGAATGATCACCTCCTTTGACCTGCTGGCAAATTCAATTTTGGGATTGCACTCCTGCATGCTCAGAGTCTCTAAATTCCTCCTAGGTCATCTGTCCTGGCTTCTTTTTTAATTTCTTCATGAGCTCCTTGTTCATCCATGCATGTCTCCTGTAGCTGTTATTTAATTTTCCACACATTGAGTTGGACTGTTCTTAAGGCTGAAAGAGATTGAAAATCAGTCTGTTCTCCTGTGACTCTTAATTTTTATTTATTTTTCTCCTCTCTCCAGGAAAATATCCCACGGGATTCTGCCAAGTAGGTACCTGAAAGAGCCAGAGTCTGCTGGGATGTGATCCTGACAGTTGTTCTTTTCCTTCCCATGAGAACCTTCAACTTCACAATTTTATGGTTGGTGCAACCAGGACTGCCTTCAGCCCTCTCATCCCTGAACAGCCCTTCCTCATTTGCAAGGATGAGATTTCAGAAGGGTCTTTCCTCCCACCTGTCCCTTCACCAAGAGGGTGTCAAGAAGTTATCATTAATGCATCTTGAAAGCAGCCAGGATCCCTTGTACCCTGTTGTGTTGCCCTTTTGGCAGTAATTATAGTAGTTAAACCCTACTATGAGCATGTCATAATAATAAATTATTAAATAAATATATTGTAAGAATAAATTCTTTTTAAAAACTACAGAGAAAAAATGTGGTCCTTGTTCAAACTGATTCTAAGTGTGGGTAATGAGCTACTAAATGGAAAGTACCTTGTTTTTTGTGGTGAGAAAAATAGACCAAATTCAAAGGAAATATGTACCTCCTACAAAATACTGTGTCCTAGGGAGATATGATACAAAATTGTTATATTACAGAGGATTTTCCAGTTTGGGACCCAGCTGAGGGTACCTGCATTAAGGCTGGAAGATCTGTGCTAGGTTCACCCTGCCTGGCAGGTGAGCCCTAATCCAACTTCTTCCTCATTCTTCCTCAGTAGGATGGGGGTGAGAATTGAAAAGACAAAAAGTGAGAAAACTTATGGGTTGAGATAAAGACACTTCAATATGTGAAATAAAAATTTAAAAAGCGAGTGATTATATTCACATCAGTATCAGCAGCCCAATACCTGTGATACTCATCAAGTAACAACTTATTTGGAAAAAACACTGCAGTTTATTATCTCCTCTCAGCCAGACCCCAGTACAGGGCTTTATGCTGTTTTTGGGAAAATAAAATTAAAAGCTGGCCTGATCATCATAGCTGTTGTGAGTTTGGGTGTTTTGTTTTTTGTAAGGGATATGATGACCTTTCTGAATCGTTTATTCATAAAAAAATTCGATGACAGATGAGAGTAATAATATTTGAGAGAAATAATATAGCTTAAATACTTCTTTCTAAACATAGCAAGTAAGGGATTCAGGTAAGAGTGGCTTTTGTCCCTTATTCAAAAGCTTTAGTTTGCTTGATTATCTGTCTCTAATGCCTTGTATTTCTATGAGAGCATCCCTCTCCCTCTGAGCTGCTGCTTTGTTCAGCTTTTGGTTCTTTGGCAAACTCAGAAAAAATCCTCTGCTTCATACAGCCCTTCACAGTATCTCTATGCACATAAAGAGTCACACACAAAATATTTTATGAAGATACTGGCTGTGAATTCACAGCTAGCAGCTAAATAGTCTCCATACCATTTAAAAACTCAGAATTATTTTATTTCTGTGCTGTTAGTGTTGTTTTATATCCTTTGTTATCTTAGGCCACCTCTCACCATTCAGAAACTGAATATTGTTAATTTCTGAGTCACAAGCTCAGTGGCATTACCAGAGCTTCATCACAGTATTGGCATGATGGTGAAAGAGATCTGATAAACTTGTGTTTACATTGCATGAAAATTATGCAAGTTTGGATCTTCAAAATGAAGTATTTTATGTGAGAATTACTTTTTTTGGGGGGGGAATTAATTTTATTCAAAGGTTAAATGAATTCTCAGACTGTAAATGAAGTTTAAAATGGTGGTTTTTTGATTGAAAATCAACTCTTTTTTTTTGTACAATTCATGGTATGAATATGAAGATTTGGGGAATATTTTGGTTTTTGTTTGAGTTTCTTAGAAAGGAGATAACATCCATTGATATTTTATGTTGAAGAGATTAAAATGTGTTGCAAATAGCTTTTACCTTTTAATGGGGGTATTTATTAGTCTTCTTCAGAGGGATGAAGCAAGCTGAGCTAACACAATCTTTTTCACTGAAAGATACTTCAATGGGTTTTTTAATTTGGCATTTTCCAAGACGCAGAATAAAAAGACAGTTTATTCCCTCAACAATTCAAAATTTAAATAATTCCAAAATTCTCAGCAGAACCTGGAAGCTCTGCAGCCTTTTCTGCTGCCTGGATGATGGGTGTCTCAGCAGTGACACAGCTCTGGTCCTGTGTGATGGCACAGGATCCACTTCAGCTTATCAGTAAGGTCATTAATGCCAAACAGCAACATTACTTTTAGAAGCAATACTGCAGAAACTTCCCACAGGTCCACAATGCAGAAGAGCACAGCTCAGGTCTGCAGCAGGTGCTGTGTCTCACCTGAACCTCTGCCCCAAACTTGTCCATCCCTTCAGGCTGTCAGCTGCCTGATGACTGACCTGGGGCCCTCTGGTTTGCAGAAAGAGGTCTGAAGGCTTTCCTAGGCATGTTTAGGAAGAGGGAAAACACAGTTATTCTTCTACCAAAGTAAAAATCAGGGTTTGTAGCTTCCAGAGAGAGCCTGCCCCCCTGGGCTCCAGTCTGGCTTACCAAGTCAGGGCTCTTTTGTCCCAGGCTGGCACTCAGGCACGTATGTGGCTGTGGCCCCAAGGAGCTGCTGCTTTAGGGGCAGACACAGCTGATCCCCTGGGAGAAGCACACCAAGAGCAATGTGAAATAAGGATGGTTGGAGGTCTCCTTCTGCCCTCTGCTGCTGGACATCCTCCCAGGTCTGGCTGGATCTCCCTTGTGCATGGTGAGAGCCACGTGAGGCATTTCCCAAGGGCTGTGTGCTGCTTGCAGCCTGAATGCCAGAGGGTCTTGCTCAGTTCAGCAGGATTCACACCTTCGGCTTAATTTATCTCAGGCCCCTCCAGATACTGAAAAGTTTTACCATGAGGGTGGGGTTTCTTTATCACTGCATGCAACAGGCTCCTCTCCTCATGGGGCTTCTCTCCTCATGGACACCCAGCAGAGCCCTGCTGTCTCTGTAACCCCCTGTCCTCTCTGGGAGACAGAAACACAATGTATTTTTCACTTACTACCCTTATTGATTTAAAAAACAGAGGAAAATTTGAAAAATATAGCTACTTCTAGTCTACAGATGAGCACACCCCCAACACAGCAGGCTTTTATTTGTGAGTGTGAAATATTGGCAATCTGTCCTGGACCAGCTGAGCATTTCTCAGAAATTTAGGCAAATCTGAGGATCATTTCACCTTCTTTATGATGTTTTCCCATGTATCACATATCAATGAGCCCCTCTTTCTGCTGGCTGGTGGCACTGCTGTCCCCAAGGAGCTGATGAGTGTTTGGGGTTGGGGTTACTGCCCTGCCAGCCTGCCCACAGCAGCTGTGAGCTCTGCCCAGGCCTAAAGGAGATGCTGTTTTGGGAGGCACCATGACCCAGCCTGGATGGGAAAACATCTATTTTAGGGAGCAAGCAACCTTTAAATGCTGTATCCTGACATGTGCAGTAAATGTGTGCATGAATCACTTAGGGAAAAATAAAGACCATTTTGACAAGTTTACATACTGCATAATAAAGAACAACAATAGAGTGTTAGCAACAACAGATCAAAGAGCTAGTGCCAGTGTAAATGGTAAGGAATGCCCATTCTGAGATTTTCCAAGAATTAATACGAGAATAATACATTCAGCATTATTTCTTAAGTTTATTGACAGTACATTATAGTAGATGTTACATAGTCACTGACCTGGTAATGCATGTAAGAAAAAGATGGTGGGGTTTTTTAATTCATCAGAGAAAGAAAAATGCCTACTTTGGTAACCTCATCTGTGGGCAATCCACTGAGCACTCAATGTATTTCTTCCTTCACATGCAGCCAAGTAATGCTCTGTTAGAGGGGCATTACTGCACAAGGATTTAAACTCAGTAATTTGGGGGGGTGGAGATTTTTTTGCAGATATTTATAATTTGAAATCATTGAGTTCAGGATTTTTGAATCATTGTAAATGTGATTTCATGATCAGCAGGCTCCTAAAATGAACATTGACATAATACATCTTTCCTTACAGAAAGCCACTGGCACCAGGGCTGGGTAAACATGGATCCAGCCAGGGCTAGGTGAGGCAAAGTGTGGAGAAATGCTACCATCCCATGTCTGGATGCCATGAGAATTTAGCAGATAGTTTGTTTTCTACTAGCAATCTTTCTGTTGAAGAAAGATACCAAGGCAGGAAGAAAAAACTGGCCCTGGATTCAGGGATTTTTCTTGATTCCAGTGAATGTTATTGACAACATTCTTGGCTTTGTGCTGTGTCCACCAAACTCTGTAGCTTTTATGAGATTTCAGTCTTTCTTGATGGCATGGTATTAAGCAAGATTCAAATAATATTTCTTAGATTTCTGTGCATAATATTTTCCTTCATTCAAAATCAAGTTGTTGATAAAAAGGGAGTTATAGAAGCAGAAGGTTTGAGATTTTCAAAAGACTTGCCTCAATTTGCTGTCCAAAATGTATAGGAAACTCAATGGCCAGATTTGTGTCCACAGTTTTCTCAAACAGGTGGGCTCTGTGCTCCACACTAGGGAGAGCTGGGCTTGATCAGGGGCACTAGTGCAGCTGATTGCCCTGAAAGAAAACCCTCCTGTTTATCAACTGACTTATGTCAAGGAAGTGCTAAAAGGAATTTTCCAGCTGTTGCTCCTGAATGCCAAAACTCACTGAGCTGCATTTATTCATCTACCTGACTATATGTGAGAGCAAAACCGATCTGTCATGTCTGATCTTGCCTTTGCATATGATCCACACATTAGGACCATGGGTCAGGGAAAGAAAAGCCAAATGAGCAACATTTTTCTGAACCAGTTTCCCTGCCGAGAAAGTTGTATGAGAATGATGCCTTAGGCAGGCTACCCACTTCTCTGGGTGAGCAGCTGAAAATTGCATTTGGGGTCCCTCACCTTTGTTCTGCATTTGTTCCTTCGCTGCCTCGCACTGAGCAGGAGACCCAGGGGCTGGTGCCCTCTTTAAAATGCAGCTGATTTCTGACAAGCCTATAATGGAGCTGTCAGCTTCCTCCTGTGACTAACTAAGTGGTTTCTCATCAGAGAAGTTTATATACTCCTGTAGACTTCAGTTCGTGATGAATCAGTGATAGGTGTTTGGGAAGTGTTTGGGAAAAATCTAAAAGAAATTGAAAGCCAGCTTCAGTACTGACATAAAGCTCTTCTCAAATTATGCATCAAGAAAAAAACCTCAAAGAATGTATGCAAAGAAAGCACAAGGTGTTGTTAAGACCAGTAGCAATATGTCTGAGTATGTTATTTATCCAGCAAGGCGTTCTTCCTGGATAAAAGCACTGCAAGACAATGCAGTTCTCACCTCCAGGTAAAGTGTTCAGAATCCAAAGACAAAATTCTCTCTTAAAATGGTAACAAAATTCTTTGGCTTTAATGGGAGCAGGTGAGGCTGGCTGTACTTTCCTTTTAAAGAACCCCAAATGTTACAATGGTTACTTTATGGCAACAACAAAATGAGTCACTTGTCTCAGTCTATCAATCAAGTTCCTAATGGACACGTGTCCACATATAAAAAAAAAAAAATCCCAATTAGCGTTAATTGGCATCCTTGCCTGCAGTTTTTGTGGAGAATTCAGTAATAGGCATGGGAGCAGAACTCCCTCCATTTCACCCCAAGAAAGGTCTCCCCAGCAGACCAAAAGGCTCTTGGTGTTGGCACTAGGAAGCTTTGTTACCATTACATGTACAGGACCTTGGCTCTTTGGGCTGGCACTGGGGTCCCATGAGAATGAAAAACCCCTTGTGCTGCTGGCTGTTCACAGGCTGGTGTTTCTAGTTGGCCCTGGAGAGCTGGGGACGTTTGGGGACAGTGCTGGAGGTAGCTGTCTGGGGCATGGCATGCTGCCCTAGAACAACCTATGGCAGGAGAAAGTTTCTTCTCTGGAATAGGGAGGCAAACAGCAGAGTAAGAATTAGCTGGTCTGGAGATCTCTACCTGCCTGCCCTTCACCAGGTATTGTCCCACAGGAGTAAAAAAGATTGTTATTGCCAACAATCACACAGTGCTTTTTAAACATTTTGATTGTCTGTTTGCTTCCTTTCAAAGGTGGCTGTCCCCTTGACAGCAACAAGTTTAAGACCATGGTTTGCACACCATGCAGTGTTACAGACACTGACTTAGCAGGACAGCAGGCTTAAAGCATCTTCCTCTGGGAAAAAGGCTGTAGAGCAACAATCAGCCCATGCCCACTGCTGAAAAGCCATTTTCTTGAATGCCACAGTGACTGGAGAATGCCCTTAAACAACTTCTGAAAGTCAAGAGAAATGGTGCTCTTCCATCATTTGGATGGCTTTAGATTCCCAAAAGCTTTATAGAGCAGTAGAGCAGAGAAAACTTCTATGGATAATTATCTGTAGATTCAAACACCATTGCTTTTAGATACTTTCCAGGCCTGATTTAAGGTCAGGTTGGATGGGGCTCTGAGCAACCTGTTCTAGTAGCAGGTGTCCTTCCAGCCCAAACCATTCCATGATTCATTAACCGCTTAATTTCAAACACACAATTAAGTTAAATAATGGGTGAGACCTAGAAGCAGACCCTCACGCCACACCTGCTGTTCCCCTTTTGCTTTGTGGCTGCCAATTTATTCTGATCCCCCCATACTCAGAAGCCAGCAATGACACAGAAAGGAAAGCTGAAAGAAGTGATTTCCCTTCCTTGACTGCCTCCTGATAACAGACACAGTCTTTGCTTTTCTCATGATTTTATTTTTATTTTTATTTTTTTGTTGTTGGTTTTTTTGTCTGTTTGGTTTTCTTTTAACTCCCAGGTGTGATAAGCTTTGGGGGTTTTGGTATGGTTCTTGTTTGGGATTTTTTTTGTCTTTTACTACCTTTCAATCTTGTTCATTCAGCTGTCACTGCCTCGTGTCTGCCAGTGGCACTGCTGATGCAGACCAGCCACACAAGGTAAACTGGCACACAAGTGGCAGGACTGGACTCTCCAGTCAGGTTATTGGGTTGGACTCATTTCTCCAGCAGTGGCTGACGAGGAAAAAACCCAATGAGAGGCAGAAGTTGAAATTTTATTCAGTTTCCTTCATCTTGGTACTTGCATTTGCTTATCTGACATGAAACAGAAATCTGGTTTCAGTAGTGACATAAGGTCTCAGGCAGAGTTTTCTTCTTCCTGCCCATAAATGGGAGCTAATGTTGATTTAATGGGACAGCAGCAATCTGTCAAACTGGACCAAAGAGGATAAGATTAACATAAACGTCACTTAAATTTTAAGTTATTTTTTTCCTGGTTTTTATTTGTACTTCCTGAAAAAGACCATCTTACACTGCCTTATTTGCCACAGTGAAATTTATATAGTTTTATCTTTCCTCCCACTCAAAGAAAACAATAGTTTTGAGATGCCAGTTAAATACAGTTGTTGTAATGTGTTTGTAAGTACCTTATTGTACATTGCTATATTTATAACTATACCATAACTACTACCCAAATACACAAATTAACACATATAAAGCAATGCAGGTGGAACACATTTATAATTAATTCAGTAGAAAATAAAATAATTTATATCAGTGTTATAAAAATAAATTACTACATTAAAATAATTTAGAAATAACCATAATTCACCTTTAGTTTTCTTAACTTCTGTGACTGTGAGTCAAAGTGGGAATTCTTGTGGCTTTCCTGTCCTCTTGTTGCAGCTGGGATATGCTGGTGTTTCTGGCAGCATTTTACAAAGCAATGGTTGGTAACAGCATCACAATATCTCCACATTCTCTACTGATTTTCTTCTTGTTTGCAGGAAGCCTCTGCCCCATGGCTCTGCAAAAGAAGCAGGAAAATCCATTTTGTCCTTGGACTATTGTGTCACATCACCAGACTGAACGTTCAGCGAGGCATTCATCTATCTGTGGAATATGATCTTCATAACAAAACACACATTAATGCTTTTTGTCTGAGGCCAGGAGTAGTGTCTCTCATAATCAGTGTTGTCCATGAACATACTGATTCATTAATTCTTATCTCTTGCTGAAGCACTTACAGTGGTAAGAGTGAGATTAAATTTGGGCTCAGAAAATATTCCATTAATGCAGCTGCAATCAATGCCGTAGCAATGGCAATAATAAGAAACATGCAAAACACATAGTGTTTATTTATACTATAAATACTGAACAAGTCTTTATTTAAAATAGAATTCCAGAGGCATAAATATGAATTTAAAAGCACGAATCTCATCTAACTGGATCTAGTTCAAAAAACTATTAGTAGTATTCCTTCTTATGAGAATTTTAAAGTCTCTGAAAAATGAGTTTGACCTAAATGGGAATATAGAAATTTATTTTTTTAACAGAAATCTTCCCAAACCAGTCTATGTTGAAGAACATATTTTTTGAGTAGTTTAGAGCAATATAATTATTTACCTTTATTATTTAAAATAAAAATCTAATATTAACTGAAGTATGAAAACAAAAATTCATTCATAAGAAAACCCCAAATTTTTTTCTATGCAGTGCAGAGAAAACTGGAAATTCTCCTGCATAAAAAAAATATTTTGTTGAATTCACAATTTTGACTGATTAAGTTTTCCATTAAGTAACTTGGACAGCCTTTGGCTGAGCATTAATCAGATTAAGACATGCTAAAAAACTAAATTTCTTGATTTATGGAGGCGAGACTAAGATGTGTTCAGATGTACTTTGAATTCTGAATTACTGGATTAATTCTTTGTGTGTAGATAGGCTTACAGTAACAGCCTGTCTTCAAAATTTACTGACCACATCATTTCATATAAAATAATTTTGTACTTTGTATGCCGAATTGCAATAGATAGAAGGCTCCAGCTCCAAATCAAATACTTGAATAAATACCTGAAAGTGCTCAGAAGGTTTTTATTTATTCACAGAAGGAGCACTGAGCAATCAGGATTTCTGAGAAACTTCAGAAAATTGACAAAAGAAGCTAAATGCATTGGAACAAGTCTGATACTGCAGATTTCCCCTGGCTTACCCTTAAGGGTGGAACTCCAGGGGCAGCTCAGCATCCCAGCATGTGGTGGGTGCACCCACCAAAGCCCACTTGTCTTGAGTAAATTTTCACTATATTCCTGCAGCATCACTGTGCTCTTTTTCCTTGGCTTCCTCTCAGGTTTATCTCCACTACCCTTTCCCAAAACTTCTCATTTTTTGGTCGTTTCAAGGCTCGTGTCCTTCTCTTTTGTTTGCTAGTTGAGGCACACACCTGCATTTACTGAGATTTTAAATGTTGCAGTTGCTGTATCTAGGTGAAAAAGAGAAGAAATATGTAATGTTCAGCAACAAAAGAGAAGACAGCATTTATCTTCCTCAGTTTTTTCACCAGTGCACAGCAGTGTGCAACATCTCTAGATTTTTCAAGGTTATGTCAGTTTTGGGACATATATTAATATTGCCCATATAAATATTTTTTTCCACATTCTAGAGTTTAAACAGATCTAAGCAGATTTACATTCACCTCAGCTGGTTCAGGAGCCACAAGTAGTCTCTTCCACAAAAGCAGATCCTCTTTTTCCATTTTCTTTCCTGAAATTCTCTTTCCCTGTCTGTTCTTCCTCTCAGTATTTCGTGATTTTTTTTTTCCTTAGCTTTTCTGACCTTGAAATTCCAATCCCCACTGACAAACTTACCTTTTGCTAGTGAGGAACACCACAGTCCCTAAATGCTCCTCTTTGTGTGAGTGTTTAGCAGTCTTCTGCTGCTCCTGGTCACAGACATATGCAGTACAGGTCTGCCAACATCTGCTCAGTCTCAGTTATGCAGGAATGTTATGAGTACTCGTAATAAAGCAGATTCAGAAATTCCCTGAATCAGAATTCATAAATCAGACATTGATTACTTAAATTTTAGTGTAATCTTTTTTTTTCCTTGGGGAGCAGTACATAGGAGGTTGTCGGAGTGTTTGTCTTGGATCTTAATCATTGAGAAAAAGGAAAATAAATAAAGGAATTTACCAGTTTAAAAGTTCTGATGTTGTGGCAGATGGTCCTGGTAGCCCCTTTTAATCTGGCGTTCCATATCTTCTTTCTCTTCAACTAATGGTCATTGTATCAAAAACCCTCAAAGCAAATTCTTCCCTTTGTCCTTACTGAAGCATGGGGAAATCTTCTCTAGGACTTGTAATATCCAATGTCTGACATGATGTATTACCATAGTGATAGGGGAGGGTATGTATAATATTCCTTCCTCTGTTAGCTTCCCCTTGTAGTCTTTACAAAGCAGGGTAGAATTCCACTCTCTCCAGAGTGTCTCTTAAGGTTTTTCTTTCATTTACAGCCTAAGAACCATGAGAGTGTTTTCTAACTGGAAATCAGGAAAAGGAGTGGGACATATTGTTAGGAAATTCTGCTCATAAAATGTTGTAGAATTGCAAAGTGTTCCTGACCCCACACAGTGCCAGGCATAGAAATAAAATTTTCACTGCCTTCCTCTACTTTTAACTAGACCAAAACTTCTCCAGTGGAAGCATGCACATAATTCATGAAAATATTGTTTGTCTTTGCTTTGTTGTTTAGCCATGCTCATGTTCTTTTCTTTTTCAGGGATATCAGAGATGACAGATGCAAACAAACTGACAGCCACTCTGCAACTCTCTGCTGGCTTCACCAGTCTCCAACTGGGGCAGATTCAGTACAGAGGTAGAGGTAAAAACACATGGGCAACCCCTGTATGGGTCACAATGAAGAAAAAATACAAGATTTTCTTTTCTGCTGCTGCCATTTCAGTGTGAGAGATGAACTAGAGGCTGGTAGCAAACTGTAGTCAGATTTTCTGGAAAGAGATGGTGTTTGTATTGCAATGTCAATCCTACTCAAATGCATGAGAGAGGTATTATCCCTTTTCACCAAGGAGCGGGGAATAAAAATCAGCATGTGTTTTGTATCTGAATATAATGTGCTGAAATCTGTGTTCAGAGTTGGATTTTACACTTTGAAGATTTCTGAAAAGGAGGCAGTAGGAAACAGAGGAATTGGGAAAAAATGTGAAAATAATAATTTAGGGATGGGGGGAAAGGCAACAGAGAATTAAGCCAGACAAACCCAAATTACAAAGAAAACAAGCTTTAACCACCATGGTTATTCAGCAGGGGAATGTCCTACTAAAGTTAGCCATGTGAGGTCCATCTTTCACATCCTGATGGAAGACAGCCTGCTTTTCTATAGGAGGCAATTCTGCCCCATAGAAATGGGGCCTCAGCCCAGCTCAAACTAACCAGTTCAGCAGGACAGAAAGCAAACAAGTGCATTTGCAGAGGTACGTTAGACCAAGCAGAGCCCCTGACCCAAACCTCCTTGTATTTCTCCATTTAAAAGCTAACAGAAATCACCACCCACCTCCAAATGGAAAAAAAATAAATCACAGTTATCCTTGGCTGTTGGTCACTGCTGGCAAATGGGGTAGATTTCCCTGTACAGAAATTCCAGTCTCTACTGGTTTCATCCAAGAGTTTTCCTGTTCTGGCAGAATAACGTGTCTTACTTTGAATGAGTTTTTGCCACTTAGATCAATAGAGAATAGTCTTTGGATTTTAAGGCAAGGAAGAAAAAAAAAAAAGAAAAAAAGAAAAATAAACAGTCCTTTTTATTCATGGAAACCTTGCTCTTGTAAAATAGAGGACCAGAGACTGCAATAACTGTGTATTTTTCAAGAGCACTTGGCAGGTTAGCTGGTGCTGAATAGTGATGACAAAATGTTCAACAAACCAAAAATATTCCATCTGTTCACTAAAAGATGTGATTCTGTGAAGCAAGACAAATAACAGGAAATCCAGAATTCTTTCCCTCCTCAAGACATTTCGACACTAGCATCTCAACCCACTCACTTAACTAGTATTAAAAAGCATTAAACCCGGTCTTTGAAACCAATTACATCTAGGGGCAATCTGAGCAGGGAGGGGAGGGCAGGGCAGCGTGGAATGGGTTTGGAAGGAGCCCTTGGGGATGACTGAGCTGCTCCCGGTGGGAAGAGCCGCTCCCAGAAGGCGCTAAAAGCGCGGCTGGCTCGGATGCTCCGCAGCATCCCCGCGGGGATCCCGGCGCTGCTGCAGAGCATCTGCAGCCCCGGCAGGCAAGAGCAGCTCCACTTGTGAGGAAACTCAGGCTGTTGGGGTTCCGAGCTGGCTGTGTGGGCTCTGCAGAGCTTTTCCTCCCCGCGCTGGCTCAGACAGCCCTGCAGAGGGACAGTGTACTACAGGGCAGGAAATGGGCTGTTTACTCAACAATACCATTTCGTGGCTGCTTTTGACAGCAACACTTGCAAAAGCTGTGAAAAATTCTCTCCAGGGACTCAATCTGGGACTCCCTTGAAGAAAAGTTGGGTAAAACAGACCTTTTTGAGATGCCTGTCACCTCCAGCCCTGTGAGCTCCTGACATGTCAAAACTGGGGACAAGTGTTAGCTGTCTTTCTGGCAGAAATGCCCAGGCTTTGAGCTGTTTGTGCTGCTGGATTATTTTACCAGGCAAATGTTTCACAAGCCTAGTTTGGATAAATTAAGTGACTTTTTTTGGAGAACATTGCCTTTGGAACAGAATGTGTGTCCCCTAGGAAAACGGCCAAGGACTCCAATCAATGTTTTTGTCCCCTCACCCCTTCTTTTTTTTCCTTTCCTTTTTTTTTTTTTTTTTTTTTTTTAACCCCCTCAGGTAGGCCTTACTCTGCTTGTGTTCTCATCTTCCAAGCCCTTCAGCTACTCCTGGAGCAGACACACAGACATCTTGCTGCTTTATCCTTACTCTGCCTCTCCCTGTATGGGTATTTCGACAAGTGTTTAGGCTATTTCAAAGTAAAGCTGATGAAGATTATCTTCTCTAAGCAGTGCAGGACAGCACTGCTTCATATCACTACATCTGCATATTAATTACAAATACATATAAGATTTGCACTGTTTGATTAGAATTCCTGTAAATCTGACTAGAAAGCTGTTTTATAGAAATAGAACATCAGGAAACAGTCTTCCCTGCTTCGATTTCACATCTCTGCTTGTGCTTCTGCTTCTCTGCTAGTAAAGCATGCACATGCAAATACTCATGCTGAAGTCCTTCCAAAACTTCCCTTGCCTCTAGCCCTGATCCTGTCTCATACTGCTTCTCAGCAAAGACAGTTCCAATTTATACCCGTTTCCAACCATTTCAAACTGACACTTTTAATTCATCTCACTGTAGTTACCAAGGGCTTAGCACAGAGAAAAGAAAAAAGGAAGTAACGGAATGGATACTGCAGTCTCCAAATTAAAATCCTGTGACTGCTTTGAGCTGTGTAAACTCACCATGGCATTGCTTGTATTTCCAGGTAAATGGATTTCCTTTCTCCCAGGAAAGAGAAAAAAAGTGTGAGATTCATTTTCTGCAGTACTTGAGAATTTATTTTATTGTAGTAACCAACTTGCAGCCCATTTACAGTGATAGCAGAGGGTACCCAACCAAGGAAGACAGAGCCACACAGTGGCTCTGGTGTCCAGGTTTGCTGATGGTGGGATCAGCTGTGTTCTGACACTGCATACTACACAGCTGCACCCAGCAAAATTGGTAACTCACTAAAAAAAAAAAAAAGGGTTTGGACATTAAGGCTTTGAAAGATGTGCAGAGATGTTAAAATTGAGTGACTTAATGATAATGATCTGAAGAATAAAATTGTAATTATAACAATTGACCCTATCCCTCCAGTAGTTACTGTTTTTCCTCGGAGAGGAACACCAAATCTCTCCTGAGCCATTTGCACCCAGCTTCAGGACCATGAAAACTTGTGCCTAAGTAGGGCACCATCTCCCAGGTGCTGCATCATCCCTCAGCAGGATGTGATGATGTCAGACTTGTATCCTGTTAGCCAGAGCTCACCAGGTCGGAAGAGCTGGTTCAATATCACAACGGGGTTCCTTTTTCTTTATAATTTTTTTGTTTCATTTTAGACCCAGAAAGGAGTATCGAAAAAGGAAATTGTGGGGGAAACTCAACCTCTCTCTGAATGGAAATTAGACTGAAGTTTATGTGAAATCATTAGAAGATAATTCTATGATGTTGTCAATTATTTGTTCACATTGTGAATCACTCAGAAAAACACCCTGAGATGCTGCATGCAGACAAAACCAGAATTTTAGATAGAATGAATGCATTTCTCTCAATGAAACCATGCTACTTTTTTTCTTGACAAAACATAATGTATTTTTAAGGAGAGATTATTGTTTAAGCAGGGTACTTTTCCCTAACATCTGCATAGAGGTGTCTCTTTTGGGATAAGATCTTGTTTGTAAATGGGGCAGGCATTCTTAGCAGTCAGGAACAAAGAAAAGCGTTTTTATTAGCAGCAGGAACCACATGAACAGCTTTGACCTCAATTTAGGATTTAGCTTATCATTTCACACAGAGGCTTGCATCAAGAATTTGACACTGGTGCCCTTTTCTAATTTGTAAAGCAAACTAAAGGGAAAATAATGGAGTACGGATAAGTGCTGTTCATGAACCACTGAGCAGGCTCTATTCCATTCTGTCCGAATTACTCCACAATCAGTCAGAAATCTCACGACAGACTAGGTTGTCTTTTGGTTGTTTTTATTCCTCTAAAAAAAAAAAAAAAAAAAAAAAAAAAAAAAAAAAAAAAAAAAAAAAGAAAAGGCAAATTAAACGGGCAGGCCTGTGTGTGCCCATCGTGCTGGAGTACTGTGGAATGGGCATTCCTTGCACTCCCCGCTGCCGGGACAGCGCTCTGCCAGCCCCGGAGCCGCCGAGTGCCATCGCCGAGCAGCCCAAGGTTAGGTCCTAAGCGTGGTAAAGCCCTGACAGCTTTGCTCCAATTGGCTCCATGACATTCCCTGCTCGCCCGTGATCCTAATGGCTTGAGACTGGCTGAATTCTCCTAACCCCAGCAATTAGTTTTCATTTTCTAGAACTCGGCTCACTTGAAGTGTTATTCTTTGCATGCAGAGGGCGTGTTGGAGCTGGGGCTTAACCAGCCTGTTGTGTGAATTGTCTCTGGGGCCAAGCCCGACGCCCCCCGTGCTGACTCAGCCGGGTTTTTGTCCCCGACGGCAGCACAAAAAGGCTTCACAAATTTCATTAGGTTTTCCTGATCAAAAGAGCTGTGTAATAACAAAATTGTACAAATTATCTTAGCAGATATGTCATGTGTTGGCACCTCAGCCGGAGAGAATTTGAGTCTTTCTCTTCATCTAAAACCCAGCACAAGGCAAGCTCTGTGTTATCTGATTCCCCCCATCCAGACATTATACCACCCATTTACGCACCAATATCCCATTCCTGTGTGCCAGAGCAGCATCACAAATTAAAATTTCTTTCCAGTCACATTTACATGGGCAGCACTTCCCCAGTCCTGTATTCTTCTGGCACTGGCAGCTGAAATAAGGATGATTTTTCTAAATGCAGACATACATCTGCATTGCTCAAAGTAATATATAGATACATAAAATATGGGAACTGCTGAGTGGCTTTTCCTCACACTACTGAGAAGCACGTATTTCCCCCATATATTTCATAACACCAGGCATATGGCCCCAATCCAGTGAGTTATAGAAGGTTTTGCTATGTGTGATTTTATGGAGAACAGCAGGAATAAAGACTCCTCAGGAGCTTTGCTTTCAGTCTGTGTTTCCCTGGTAGGAGGGAAGAGCAAAGGGTGCACAACGCATCTCTTTGAATCAATTTGTGCATGTATGAAAAACACATGAAAACACACAAACCACCATCTGTTGACATTGTTTTGTATCATCCCTGAGAAGAGGAAGCATAAGGAGAGAGGTTTAGGCTTAGGCTGTTATTAGGGAAAGCTGGCTATAAGGCAGAAGGAGAAAGTGAAGAAAAAAACCAAAGCAGAGTAGGGCACAGACCTAGGGGAGAGAAAAATATAAATGAGCCAATAAGGAGAAAATTTAATTTATCACTGTTTCCTGGCTGTGTCTGCCTCAGTTTCCTGTCAAGTCCTGTTGGGCTACTTGTAGATTCTAAACATCCATGTCCTGCTGCCTTGGAAAGGATCTGGAAACATGAGTGCAACACATTCTTCATGCTATGCCTGTCTCCAAGCAGGAGGGTTCACCTTCATCTTCACCTGTGCAGGTCAGCTCTCCCTGGGCACGAGCATGGTTTGACTGTTGATTTTCCAAGGTTGTTATCCTCTCTTTGTTCTACTTGTTATACACAACATTTTGGAAGTGATGTTGTCTGTGATAACTCATCATAAACACTACTTTTGAAAGGTACTTTGGAGCACAGGGAGAATGAGGTTCTGACCAAACTGAGATGGTGCCATTGAAAACAGCTTAAAGTGCATTTTGAAGGCAAAGAAACACACTCTAAATTGTCACATAGTATTAAAACTAGCCCTTGTCCTTGACTCAACATGAGCTTTAGGAAGGTTTGCTTTGGGAATTCTTCACAAGCCAGAGATCAGTGACACATCTAAGGATAAGCAATTGTTTGCAGGGAATCCTTAGCTCACAGACAGCAGCCATGAGTGCAGAAACAGAAGGTATGATCAGAGAGCGACCAAAACGTGACAATTTCAAAGTGCCTTTTCCTAATTTAGTAGGCAAACAGCACACAGGCAAATACATAAAATAAACATGGTTTCCACAGGTATATCATCCATGCCCTGAGTGTGGCTGAGGAATACTGTACTATGGGAGTCAGGGATGGTAGGGACAAGCTGGGTCCTTGGCTCCAGGCAGGTCTCACAGCAGTGAGTGCCTGCATGGTGTGGTGCTGCAGGGCTGTGACAAGAGGTTTGTCTGCAGTGATACTCGACCCTTATGTCTCCCATCCTCAGCAGCAGTTGAAACACCATTTGTGTTTCCAGGCCCTTTCACAGCCCTTCCTCAAGGTTAGCTTGAACACACTCAGCAAAGATAACTCATCCTGCAGTTAGAGGGGGGAAGGATCAGAAAATGCTTCCAGCCATTTTGGTGTGTCCGTGAAATGACCCCCTTGATCTGATTGCTCTTGACTCATCGCTTTCCTGCTATCGCCTCTGCCGACAAGCTCTGGGAGACAGGACTGAGTCTCACTGCAGAAAAATAGGAGAAAAACCATGGCTCAGCAAGTTTGGTCTGGAATGGCAAAACCAGGTTATGATTTAATTCACTGCAAACAATGCAAGTCTGTGCTTAGCAAATTGGCCTTTCCTCAAGTCAGTAAACTCCTTGTGCCTGTGCTTTCTCCTCCAACACTACTGCTGATGGAGAGAGAGGTGATTCTCCTGTTGTCATAGTCCTTGGCTCCCCAGATTTAATCTCCAGCAGCTAGAAGTTAATTTTACAATTGGACAAGACAGTTAAAACAACAGAGTTAATTTCTAATATCCAAATTGGGAATGGAGGAGTGGGGAATCAGATGTGCCTCAGCTCCATGTCACAGCCTGTCGCCAGGACAGGGAAATTTGGAGAGTAGAGGGGGGCATCACCTGGAGCATGCCAAGGGGATACATCTTCTAGGCTGTAGAATGAGGCATTTCCAGAGGAGAACTGGAGTACCATTGCCTGGAGAGTTTTAAATCCTTCTGTCTACCCATGGGGAGACTTACTCGCAACACAGAGACCTAAATATAAAACCCAGACATAGCACGAATACCCCTCTTTATCACCCTTGAATTTGAATGTTTTTAATAATTTTTAACAGAAAACAAAACAGAACAATCTAATTTTTATTTTTGAAAATGCACAGTGTTTTTATTTGTATTTCTTTGAGGTGATGATAGCTACCCAAATGTTCCCAAAAGAACATATGTTGGGAAAAATGCAGCAATATCTTTGCAAAATGGAGGTTGTAAGCAGTTATCTTTTTAAAATAGGCAAATATCTTTCTTACTTTTTTCCTGTGTGATCCCACTCTTGAATTCCTGGTGCAGTTGCAAATAACAGTGGTTCTCTAAATCATTATTCCTGTTATAAGCAAAGAAATTCTAAAAAAAAAATTGTTGAGACAATTCAGGACTATGTGAGACTAGGAATGGTTCTTCATAGAGGACACTTCTCATTCCATTCTGACCTTGATAGGCTACAGAAACACCTGAGTACCATCTTTTCTGGCTCAGCACATTTTTTAAAAAAACATCAGCTGTGCTTTCTTTTAAAAATCTGCATTAGCTTTAAAAACCTTACTGGATGGCCTAGTTTCCTGTGGAATTATAAAAAAAACCAAAATTGCGCCTTGGGCAGAATGACCTCATTCTTTGCATTCTTATTCCCTGCAGCTCTTCCTTATGCTTTTTACTGCTGGATGTGTTGGATTGTGCTGTGCATCCGTCAGTGGATAAAGCAAGGCATGGAGTGTGAAAGCAGTAACCATGTGAGACACTAAACCTTTCCAAGACATAATCCCCATCAGTGGGCACATGGTCTGTGCCACCCATCACACTGGATCTGTTTGACTTTCTCACCAACTTGGGCAGAAGCAGGACCCTGTGCAGCTGCAGTCTGGGATGTGCAGGTTCTGTCTGACTCTTCTCCTGCCTAGGTGACTAATTTAAATAATTAGGCAAATACATTAAGGGTGGCCATCAATACCATCAGCTGTAAAATAAATTTATGTAGGTGGGTACATGTTATGGATGGAAAAGGTGAGAAAACAGAACCTGCCTCCCACCATCTCTGATCTGCTAGAGGAGAGCATCCAGTCAACACTGGCCCCTCTCCAACACACTGAGGGCTTTTGTCCATGGGAGTCAAACTCTGGTGGAGAAAGATGGACCATGGAGCTACAGAGTTTTTGTGAGGTGCCTGCCTTTCACTCCCTCCCACTGGAGCTGCTTCACTTTGTACAGGTGATTAAATATTCATTGGGCCAGGGAGAGAAGAGCAAGAGATTGAGTCTATTGCCCAGTTGTTCCAGTGTTCACCTGGGATGAGAGAGATGCAGGGTCAAGTCCTTGCTCCAAAGATGATTTAATTATTCATGCAAAGTGGAACAGCTCCAGCAAGAAGGATGTACATGCCAGCAAGACTGACAGCCCTCTCCTGCACTGCACAAAACCTCTTCCTTTTTAACTGTGGGGTGGCTTCATGCATGTTTTCTTCTTGCCAAGAAAATGTTTCCTGTTTTCATTGTAATTTGCTAATTTATTGACCCTGCTCCCCAAAGCAGGGCTTGGCATGGGCACCATGCTCCATGGCAGGATTCACAGTCGAGACACAGCCCCTTGCCCACCAGTGACTCGTTTGTCATCAGGGCCAAAAATTAGCTTTTTTCTGTGCCTTACTCCCCGAAACTTCGGCTGTCTTCCACATCTGTGCAGAGGAGAGCTCAGCAGCTGCAGTGAGAGCCGGGCTCCAGGAGAGAACATGAATTTCTGCAGGGTTTTCAAGGGCTCACAGGAGCTGCTATGAGGAGACAGTAAAAATAAGGAACTTCTTCTACAAGAAGGAAACCTGTAAACTCTCATCCTGTTTGTTTCTCCTGATGTATTTCAATGTGGATATTTTACACCTCCTAGGTCAGTGCTACTGCAGTTATTTTTTCTCCTATTATCGAAAATTCACTGACATGGAAAACTAATATTTTCCCCTGCAAGAGCAAGTGGGAATCGTCTGTGTTGTGTTATCCTCAAAACACAAGCAGTGTTAATTTCAGCAGCATCTCACAAACTTTAAAAGTATCAAGATTAAGGCAGAGATTAAATAGCTTAGTCAGCTTTGCAGGAAGGATCTTTATTTAAGCACTTGGCCACTAACACAGCTGGATTTCCATGGTACCTCTGAATTGAGTTATGCCACCCTCAGCACACTGGGTTGTATCTGTTGCAGTGAACATCATTAGGTAAAAACACAAAATACCAGTGTGGTATTTAAATTTACACACACAGTTGCAACAGAAATGTGAAGTTATCCAATTCCTCATTTTATACATTTAGTTTGTTCTGCTATTTGTTCAGTATTCACAAGGGAAAAGTTACTGAGCACAATAAAACACAATTCTGTACAACTATTATTTCTCTTAAAATCAAAGCCAAACAAAACAAGACTTAAAAAATAGCTGTATAAAATATTTTGTGCTTATACTTGCTATCAAAATCTGGTTCTATTGATTTTGACTAATGACTTGCACACTCAACAGAGATGGCATTGTTTACTTTCTTGCCCAAGTTTACATTTATTATTACTGCTAAGTTTTGTGTTAGCACATGCTGTTTTAAATTAAATGAATATCCAAATTCTGTTTTGAAGTTGCTAATGGCACCATATGTACTGCATTTTCTTGCATGCTATTTAAAGAAAAACTCTTAATTGTACTACCATCGCCTGAGGATATTTTTGTGGCAAGCAATTAAGATTCATTTTCCTGTTCATGTAGAAAATCACTTCATGAAAACACTGGAATATAATAACTTTTGTCCAATTTATGCATTCTTGCTTTGATAATTTGCATTAAGGGAAAAGAGAACTATTGTTTAAAATCTGAGAATCTCAATAAGCTTTTAACTGTTATTTCCATCTGAACAGTTCCTTCCCTGTCCATAAAACAAGCAATGTAACAAAATTTAAATATTTACTTCTAAACTTAACCAGTGAGTCTATTTGTCTATTTTCACTGCCGAGAGGTCCACAAAAGGTGTAAAACAGGCAATAGAAACCCAAAAGCTGGTCAAAGAAGTTAACATCAGGAAAAAAAATGAACAATCCCCATAGTTCATCCAATATTCAGAACAAGCTGGAGGCGAGAGCCCGTGCTGTGAGAAGGGAGGTGAGAAGCAGGCTGGCCTGGCAGTGCCACATCTGTGCCCGCAGCACAGACCCCCGCCCACCCCAGCCCTCCTTTCCTGGGGGTCCCAGCTGCTGCCCCGAGCTCTGGGACAGAAAAGGGTCCCTGCTCCTCCCCAGGGCTGCAGTGGCACAGGAGGAAGAGGCTGCGAGCAACTCCGTCAGCCCTACACTTCAACTTTGTTTCGGAGTGATTTGTTCTTCATGACAGGGTCAAGCTGCTGTGAAAAGGTTAAACAAACGGGCTTTGTAAGCTTCTTTTAGGGGAAAGCTGGTCAGAAGGCCCCTTTAATCAGCGATCCCCTTTAGCCCTGGGAAAAGGCACCAGCCAGACTCACTCGCACGGCTGGGGGAGCCGGGGTGAGAGTGGGATGGAGGATTCCTACCCTCCTGCAGCTGCCTTTGGCTGCAGAGACCGGAATCCTGCAAGGGAAGGGGATTGACTGGAAGTGCTCTGGTGCCTCCCCCTGTGCTGAGGTGCTGCCGCAGAGGAGGAGGAGGGGGAGGAGGAGGAGGACATTCCTCTGGGGCCAGTGTGTAGCCCAGCATCCCTAATGCTGTCTGCACCCATCCTGTCAGGAGGGTAATGAGGGGAAGTTCCCAGACTGAAATTAAAAGCACCTCGGTCTTCAGAGGAGGTTTGTAATAGCAGCCTTCAGCTCCCCTCTGCTGGGGCTGCGGGGCTGGCACTCTGCTGGGAGAGGATCCCTCTTGGGTTAATCCCTGCAGATGGGCAGGATTTAGTTCAGCTTTTCCTGACCCATTTCGAGGTGGACGCCCAGTGCAGTACACATCTGAACTGCAACTTCTTGGAGATGCCCTAGGGCAGGGATGGTTCCTCCTGACGCCTTATTCATAGGGCAGATTAATAATAGTACTGGCTCTGCCACCCTCCCAGGGAGAGCAGCAGCAGCCAGGGGTGGCTCCGGTCCTGCTGCTGTCAGTGGTGGAGGCAGGAGGAGGTGGCACTGAGGCTCCTCGGCCCTATGTGTTACATGGGAAGGGTGGGAGGATGCATGGGAAGAGCTGAGCGGGGCAGCAAGGGTGTTGTGACACTGCTCTCTGTCCTCAGGGCTCCCCTGTCCGCCACAGCTGAGTCATTTGTTAGCTTGGGCCCTTGTCTCCTTCCTGCTCATCCCCATTAAACATCTTCTTCCCCACCCTCCATCCCCAGGGCTCAGCTGTGCAGTGCCCAAAATCCACACACAGACATGGGCTGTGACTCCTGGAGCAGCACTTGCAGGAAAGCCCAGGGGCTGTAATGAGCAAGCCCTGCCAGGTTCCTGTGCCAATTCCAGCCATGCCCATGCCAGTCCATGTCTCTGCCTGCTTCCTCTCTTAGATCCTTGCACCCCTCACCTCGTTCTCTTCAGCTACTTTCTACTTACCACAAGATAATATAGAAGTGATTTTCCACAATGACTCCAAGCCCATTTGATTCCTGCACTTCCTCCTGCCATTGTTTCATCCTTCTCTCCTTATTATATCTAGCAACCATTTTCTTTTCCTCTCTCTGCCTCACTATCTCCTGCTTTGTGTACATTTTCCTCCTGACACTGCAGACAAATATGAAAACAGAAGAAGTTACCACCTCCCTCCTGTTTATTGGCATGCCCCATCAGAGGTACCATAATAGCCTGTTTGATCACCCCTAATCTATTGCAGAACATAATAAAACAGATAAATGCAGTCAAATAGTGAAGCTGATCCCCTCCATTCAGTTTCCATAAAAGAATCTCTGTGACCAGAATTTAGAAAAACAGTACTGTGCTTCCTACTTCGAGTTCTTTTCCTAGTAATTCTGTTAATTAAAAAAAAACCCTCAGGTCTCTGTCTTACTTGTTGGTCCATTTTTCATCATTTCTGCTCCACTATTTCTTAGGCAGTAATTTCAATATCCAAAACATGGGTAACAATTATTCAAATGAAACAACAAAGAGGAGAATAAAAAGCTTAATATTTTTTATTTAATAACCTAGTGAATTTAAGAGCCTAATCACTTTCTGTGCCACTCTGATCTCTGACTGCCATACAGATCATGCTGAAATAGCCATAATATTTCAAAGAGATGGAATAGATTTGGTAAAAGGCCAATCTTTTGATATTTCTTCAAAACACAATAAAATGGACATGTTAGTGCCTGCCAGATAAGAACTTGGTACTGAGCTACTGAAGCCAGCAGTGGTTTGGATGTGAATTAAGAGTCTGAATTCTACAATAATCAACATATCTTTACCACCATAGTCAACCTTCAGCTGAGTTTAATCCCCATCCTGCATCAGCTGTCAGCCAGCTGAAGAGCTGCCTTGCCTCCAGGGTGAGAGAGCTTTGTGACAATGAAACCCTGAAAGAGAAACCAGGAGGTCACCCAGTCATCCAGGCCACTCTCCCTCCATTCCACCCTCTGCATCAAAGTTAGGTAAATCACTTTAGATATTCTCTTGTAGATATTTTTTCTGTTTTTCATTTCTGTGCCACAAGTCCTGGGATTTCTATCAAGCCCTTTTCTTGGATATCCTCTTAAAAGACAGGTTCTGTTTTGAATTTCCATCCTAGTTTCCTTTGCTGCAAATTCAAGTGATTTATCATTCTTCTTCAGTTGCTCCTAAGTGATTACCAGCCACTTTGTACCCACATTTTACATATAGAACACTGTTGTCCTGTCTTCCTACTCTTTTTTTTCTTTTCTTTTTGCAGTTTAAACAAAGGCACATCTTTCACCCCTCATGTTTTCCAGATTTCCTTTATCCTGTAGGCTCTTTCCTGTTGATCATTATGAGGGCAGCCAAGCTTCCCAACTCTGCAAGCAGCATGTCAGAATGCCATTAGGCTGGGGGCTGTGAGGCACGTACCTTGGAAAGATGAGCAGGGAGGGAAATGAGATGCAGCACTAAAGGATGTGGCTCCTGTGAACAACGCTTATGAAGAAAAAAAATGGACTCCCTACAAAAATCTGAAAATCTGGGGCAGCTATTCCCCAGAGTGACTCAGTGAGTGTGATCACACCACAGCTCAAGACACCTTGTTTTCTCTCTATTGGAAATTTGGATTATTCAGCAGCCTCTGGGCAAGTAAAGACTGATGTGATATGGCCAAGGTAGGAGAGAGGCACTTGGACTGTTTGAGAGCAAGTGTGTGGCCAAGCCTGTTTAGCATCTGCATACCAAATCTCTTAAAAGAGGGAGAAAGTCTCTTAAAAGACAGAGAAATTATTTCATTACCAGAAATTATGTTGCCACTCACATAATGTAGATACTTTCATCCAGATGAGTGATACAAATGTTTTTACATTACACTAATTTTCTTTTCCTCATCAAAATGATGCAGATACCACAAACATACAGTTCTACTAGTGAGGCATGGAATTGGTCCTGTAAATTATCTCCATAACTGCATGTAGGATCAGATCTGAATTAACTCAGCTTGATGTTCAGACCTAGACCCTGAAGACATGTGGTTTGTGTTTCGGAGAACCAAAGTCTGGGCAATGAATTTCAGTATTCTCTATTTTTTTCATGTGTTCTTAATACTAATTGCTTGTAGGTCTAACTTTCCCAAAACATGATCATAGAGAACAAATTTGCAAAGTTAGTTCCAGCATTTCCTCATGCTGAAGAACTTTGTAGGTAAGATTTCACAGTGACATTAATGAGTTCCCACGCAACCAAAATTGATTTCAGAGGCTTAAATATCTTACAGAACTGGAAAAGCTCTGAAAAGCAAAACCTCCAAGATGTTCAGCCTATGAACAAATTTGCATCTCCCCAGTATTAAGGTCCATTAACAACTTATCACACTGCCAGGAAACAGACAGAGGTTGCAGGCTACCTGAAAAATGACCTTTGGTGTGTATCTCACAAAGTTGCAGAAGTACAAGCAATGTTAATCTTTGGCAATAATTATATTCTAGACTTGGCACAGAAGAGTCAGATTAGCATCTCTGTTGCTGCAGAAGTTATATTTAGGTGCTTGTTTTCTATGAAGCAGGAAATTCTGTCAGCAATATATTGATACTCTGTGTGATCAAAGTTAACTCAGAATTACATCTTACCGACTTCAGAAGACTCCAAAAAGGACAAAAGACACCCTACCTTCAAGAATGGAAGAATCTGGTGTATGTTTTATTCTGGTTATTCTTTATACATTTTATTTAAACCCATCTCTTTTAAAAATATTGTTTCTGTTGGCAATATTTTGTGAAAGAGCAGAGTTCAGACACAGACACCATCTCTTCTAGGTATGAAGAAAACAAAAATTCAGAGGAGTGATATGAAGGGCCGTAACACCAAAGTAAATCAGGTAAATCCAAAATGTGGGGTCGTAACAAACATGCTTAGCTGTGGTCTGCACAGTCCCATTGATGAGGAAAAAAGAAAGTTGTAAATGCAGAAGTGGGAGGAGAAAACCTTCTGCAAATGGTGTGCAGCACTTCAGCTGTGATTGGCATTTTGTGCCCAGGCTCAGATGCTGTCCCATGGCTCACAGGGAGCTGCTCCGTGGGGGTTTTATCAGAGAAATATACTTGTTCTGCTATTGATTTTTGACACAATAACAACAGCAACAATGAAAGCAGATAGAATTTTCTTGGATCTGAGCAAGGCTCTAGAACAGAGAAATGACAGAGGATGTACATATTAGAGAAGAATCAAAACTTACTTTAAAATACCTTCACCTGTGTAATGGCAAACCTGGAAAAGAGCAGAGAACAACTGGATGCAAGGCCTTCCTACATGATACCTGTGTAACTGGGAATTTATCTTTCATCTTGGACAGCCACCTATTTTTTGTGACTTAATTTAAGACTAATCTGTGCTTGGTCCTGTCGCAGGCAATGTTAGAAAAAATATTTGAACAAAATGGAATACTGTGGAAATTTTCTGAAGAGCCACTAAAGGCAGAGACACCTCTAAAAATAACTTTAAAGAAAAAATAGATGAGAAAACAAACAAACAAACAAACAAACAAAAAAAAAAAAAAAAAGGAAAAAAAAAAGAAAAAAGCTCCTCTGCTTTGGGATAAAGCTAAAGGAGGGAAGAAGACACATTCCTGAAGAAAAATTATTCCTTCCTTCAGGAGGGCTCTGTGAGGATGGCCTCATCCCGCATCTGTGTTCTCCTGTAGGGATGATCTCTGTTTTCCTGGATGGAAGGATGCGCCCCGGCCGCACTCGGTCGCTCCCAGCCCGCGGGTCCCGGGGCGCTGGGACTGATCCAATTCACCTCCCAGCTGCCAAGGAAAGCTGCTTTGGCCGGACAGAAATTTAGTCCCGGGTCTTCCATCCCTCCTCGCCTCTCCCCGGCTGCGCTGGTCGCGTTTTGCCAGCGGGGCGGGCTCTGCTCCGCAAAGGCGCCGGGAAAGGGGCGAGCACTCGCTGCTGCTCCCTATGGAACCTGGGCTCCTGGCGAGAGGGTCTGACGAAACGAAATGAACCTGAAAAACGGGTCTATCTCAAAAAGTAAAATTATCAGAGTGAAAACGACACAAAACCAGATTTTTAAAAAAGGAAAGGAAAGGAAAGGAAAGGAAAGGAAAGGAAAGGAAAGGAAAGGAAAGGAAAGGAAAGGAAAGGAAAGGAAAGGAAAGGAAAGGAAGGAAAGGAAAGGAAAGGAAAGGAAAGGAAAAGGAAAGGAAAGGAAAGGAAAGGAAAGGAAAGGAAAGGAGGAGAGGAGAGGAGAAAGGAAAGGAAAGGAAAGGAAGGAAGAAGGAAAGGAAAGAGGAAAGGAGAAAAGGATAAAAGGAAAGGGAATAGGAAAGGAAAGGAAAGGAAAAAAAATAAAAAGAAAAACGGAAATGAGGAAAAGAAAAAGGAAAAATAAAAGGAGAAAAAATCCATCCAATACCTGGATCACACACCCACCACCTCTTACGCATCCCGGGACAGTCCCCCCACATCTGCTCTCTCCTTTCAGTGAACCCGGGGAGTGCTGCCTGCTGCAGCATTTCCTGCACACACCCTGCACAGGTTCACTGCAATTACCATGTGAAACTTTGACAAAATGATCTCTCGCAATACAACTGAAAATTGGCAAATCCAGCAAGTTTTAAAGCTGAGGAATTTTCTTTTCCCAAATATGATTAACAAAACTTCAAATGTCACCAGGGTTGTTGGTCTATATCTAATGAAGCAAGGGCAGGAGAACTTGTTCTTTCTCTCTCAGTGCTGCAAGACACACAGTACCAACATTGGAGAGATGTCACAGAATTGGGGGAAATTCAGTGGATGTGAACACCCTCCTGGAAGTTAAGCACTATCATTGTCTTTGCAAGGAGAGGGCAGGAAGGAGGGACTGCATGTCCCCATCATTTGTTAGATGTCAAGCAAAAGGCAGAAGCAGTTACTGTGTTTCTTAGAGGGCAAACATTGCCATGAAGAACTACATGAATTGCTTTACAATCGGTCTTGCACAGAGACAGACCATGGATGGGCAGTGGGATGAGGAGGATGAGGCTCTGTTTTCATCTTCCAACAGCTCCACAAAACTGCACAGTGACTGAACACAGACCTGCTGTGTCGATTTTTTTTTCTTTGTTTGCCTTTGGACTATTAAAAAAAATGTGGGATAAACAAACCATGCAAATGACATTTTGCAGGGGGAAATAACAGTAGGTGGTTACGATGGCATTATAAATGTACTGAGTATCTCTCATTGCATGTTCCTCTGGTTTTAATGCTCACCAAGACTTATTTTTTTATATATGAAACAAACATAATTGCTAGAGCCTAATAACTCATGTATTTCCTTTGACTTAACTGGATTTTACTTGTGTTAAAAATACATGTTCAAGACAAGTAGATATCAAAGCAGAGTGGATCTAGCAATCGCTTTGTCTCTTTCAAGGATGAAAACAGAAAGAGGAAATATATTGTTTGAACATACCAATGAAAATAGATTTGGTCTTTCCACAGAGGAGAGCAGAAAAAAACTCACAGTAAATTATAGAAATAAACAGTGTAAAACAGGTATACTAGTGAAACTCTTCAAAGAAAATTTAAGTGCTCATCTGAGAAGATTCCATCATACAGACAAAATGGGTGCAACTGGAAGAGGGTTGGTAGTCGCATCTTGGGGTGACAGAATAATTTTGACAAGTGTCAAGACTCAAAGACAATGCCCAGGGAAAAGCCAGGAGGAGGAAATGTGCAATTTCAGAACCAGAAAAAGAGCATTCCCAGTACAAGGAACAGCTTCACTGCTGGGTAATGGGCAGGTTTTAAATGTGCCTGAAGATGGTGCTGTTTAAATGGCAGAAGGAAGGACTCGGACAGTTGCAGTAAAGGGATATACTGTGAAACAAATAAATAAATAATAAATGGTTCACCTACATTTCTGTAACTCTCCAGCAGATTATTCCAGCAATAATTCCAAAATCTAAGCAGGGGAGATTCATTGAGAAAAGGCTTAACGACCAACTTAAATCTTGAATAATTTCACTGTGATAAAACAGAGTCTGGTGAGAGAAATTTCAGCCCCTGACGCCTATCAGCAGATGCCACTCCCTCACTCCAGCACAGCCAAGGTCCTTCTGCTCCCCTTCCAACACCCCACCCTGAGTATGGCTTTTAAAAACTTGTGTCTGTGCATTGACCACTCTAAGGAAAGGAGAAATGCAAGGGAAATACTCATGCTGACTTTAAAGCAACAGATGGTGAAGGAATTTAAAGTGGAATTTCCCACCACGTAAAAGCTTTAATGTTATTAAACTTTATTTTCATGTGACTGCAAAGTGATCTGCTACAGTTTATGACAATCAATTCTACTGTCATTGCCAGCCTGGAAACCAGATTTTTTTTTTTTTTTCTGATGGTTTTTATAAGGTAATTTTTTAAGAGCACCAGGATCTGGACTAGCATATTCAAAAAGAAATTCACTGACACATGTAAGACACTTCTCTGCAATTAGCAATAAATAATCTGAGGAGAAAGCAAGTTTTCTGGCAAAATGCAACTCTAGCAAAATTTATGCTTTCCCTTCAATTGCACAACAATTTTTAACACCATATGCCAATCTGGGAATCTCAAGCCCGGTAATTAGCTCCGAGTTTTTGGAACATTTCATGAAGCCTGGATTAATCCCAACTGTATTATCTGGTGTCAGTTACTCTGAGCTGGAGACACAGTATAGGAGTTACCAGCCAGTGAATTGTGCAATGATGACCAGATGCCATATGCTCTTCCTGGATGTATATTTTACCTATAACCCTATAGCAACCCAACCTATAATTGGTGTTAGATCAAATTAAGAGAAAACCCATGTTTCCTCATGGTGCAAGGCAGAGCACACTGCATTTTTGCATAAAACAATGTTTCCCATTTGTCAAGCTTTAAGTCAATCCCCTGCTGAGCCATTGTACTGAAATGCATCTTGCTTTAAAAAAAATTAAATTTACTTCTTTCCAACAAAAATATTATTCCAGAACTATCTAATGACCTTAACAGCTTGCAAGATCAAGTCTTGAGTGGAAGCACAACCTTGGCATGGATTAAGGCATAGGAAGCCTTTCCTACAGTCTGTTGCTCTCTCCTGTAGTCCCTCAAAGCAGCTTCAGCTTTGTCCCTCCCATCAGTGTCTGGTCTGTGCTGCCTTGCAAGAGGTCCCCAGAGCTGGGTCAGCAGCCTGCATTACTGCAGTGAAATCTCCTTTCAGAGGTGCCAAGAGCACCCCATTGTCTTCTGCTAATTTCATTATCTATTTTACTTGTGCCCCAGAAGCAATTTGTAGTATCACTGGAGGGACAGTTAATGCAACTGAGTTTCTCTATGATAATTGTCTTTTTCTTGCTCCATAGCAGGAGAACTAGCACCCTTCCAAGGGATCTTCTGACTGTAGGACTTACATCCAGCAGGACAAATAAAATCGAGTGGGAATAGCTGCCTATGGCTTGGCAAATCACTTTGCTTTTTTTAGTCCTCTGAGGGAAAAAAACCAAAATAACACAAGAAACCTACAAACCCAGGCATTAATAATGCCATTTGTCTCACGGCCTTTGCAGGTGGGAGTCAGTTGCCAGAGAGATGTGTCTGGTATCACTCAAGCATTAAATGGTCCTGCTCCACCACTTTGTCTCCCAAAAGTCCTGGGTCATAATTGAAGTCATCATCTTGGATGACTTTGGGAATATCAAAACTCACTCAGTTGCCTTTAAACAACCTAACAATGTTCTGGACATGCCATGAAATGTCCTGAGAGTTATTAGGGCACAGTGTTTCTGATAAATAATGTCCTGTGGATGAGACAGTGTTCTATACTCATAAGTTTTTGTGCTCATTAAGGTGTCTAGGTTAGCTGTAAATGACTAAATTATAAATTATTTCCACTACAAATAACCCAGGTTCTCTTTTTCTGTTTTATGTAACAATGAAAGTGGAAGTGATGCTGATGGACCCAGAACATCTGCGTTTCTCATTCTTCAAAAGCTTCACAGATTGTGGTTGGGAAGAAGAAAATAGCTTTTCTAAAAAGTCATGAAAAAGCTTCCTAGGAATGAGAGGATATTTCTGAGGCATTAAAATGGGGGAAAATACCAAAACAAAAATTAAAAAAAAAAAAAAAAAAACACCACAACAACAAAAAGAACCCTAAAAGCCCCTAAGGAATAACATAAAATCTTTCAAAAAAAAAAACCTTGACAAGATTGTCTTTATAGAGCAGCTTGTTCTGTGTTGTGTGGGGCTCTATTTCAGTCCCAAGGCTAAGTATCTAGCAAGACCAAGTCCCATATCAGAAAGATGGAACCTAAATTAAGACAACAGTAAAAGAGGGGAACATAGGAGGCTCAGCTTTCAGACAGTGAAGGAACAAAACAAGCTAAATATTTATTAGTCCAAGGTCAGAGGTTGTCTTAGGTAGGATCAGAATTGAACACAGGATTGTCCTGTGCTGTTCTGATTTTACAAATAGCTTGTCTCCATCTTTGTAGAGGATTTGGCAATTTACTGTGCAGGGTATTTTTTCAGCTAGATGTGAAATTTGAGGCAAACTTTAAGGGTAATTCTGTAAGGGTTTGCTAGTTTGTTTGGAATTCTTTTTGTTAGTATTCTTTCTACTTTTCCCCCCTTCTTTTTCTTCTTTTTTTCAAATTTTTTAAAGTAGACAAAAAGTCTGTATGGCTCATGAAAAAAAAAAAAATCAACACTTGGAAACTGCTTTTTGAGCTCAGTTATTAACTGCTAAATGATTTTCAAAGAAGGTCTGCTTCCTATTTTTTCCATTTCCAAATATAAAATGTGTCACTATTTTGTCTTGTGTGTTTAGATGTTAGATCAATATCTGAATAATTAAATGCAGCAGGACAATGAACAGTTTAATTAGCCTTGAGGTTTTCAGAGTATTAGCTATTAAAACTAAGTAGGAAAATTGGCTTGCTCTGAAGCCTTTTATTTATAAATTGTGACTTGGCAGAAGTACAGATCTAAGTTTAGTGTACATTTGTACTGTGCAATACAGAACTGCTAGAAGAAAATCTTAATCCACCTGGACCTCAGCAGTGGTTTTAGTCTGAGCTGTGTTACCTGCACTGTGCTCTCACAACACCTGTGAGCATCCCAAGGGGTTCTGCAGCACCAGAACCAGCCTGGAGTGGTTTTACACCACACATCTCACCTGTGCTTCACTTTCAATAAACTTCTGGTGAGAAATGAGAAAACACACCCATCAGGCTGTTCTGAGAGCACTTTGCAGAGGTCTGTGCTTGGTCAGGGGAGGGATGTAGCTTCAAGGTGCACATGAAAAAGTCCATCTTGTCTTCAGTTACAGAAAACCCTGTCCTGGTGTTTAAGCCATTAAAAGATATCTACACATCATGTCTCCAGTCAAGGATTAGCAAAGATGTTCCTCTGTGTCTTCTTATTTCCACCTATGTTTTGCTTTCATTAATTGATGCTTCAGGTAAATACAGGCAAACATTTTGAAAGATTAGAAGAAAGAAGATTAGAGAAGCAGTGGGGAGAAAAATATTTTATACACTTTTAAAATTAGTGCAGAACAACCAGACACTTTTCTTATTAATTTACACAAGGAAAATATGCAAAATGCTGGTTCTTGCTAGCAAAAAATCTTTCCCATGCATTGCCTCACAAGTGTAGTGTTTCATACCAAGGAAGGCTGGTTAAATGTGCACATGGAAGAAACATCAGATAAGACTGCAGAATAGAAACAAGTCCAAAACAAAAAACATGTGGCTTATGGTCAAAATCTCTACCTTGAAATAGGTCAGATCCAGAAGATCCCAGCTGGAAGAAAGGCACAGTTTTATAATTTCTCTCTTTAGATTTCATTCAGATCCAAGCTACTCCTGTTAAATGTAAGCCATATAAACTTACATACCAGGTAAAAATTTCCCCAAATTCAGACTCTGTGAAAAACAGCCTTGAGGTTTTTATGATTTTTTTCTTAATCATGCTGATTGTGGTAGAATTTTAAATAATCTGCATCTACTTATCCTGATTAATATCTGATTAAGTGCAGATACTGTAATTGGCATTTACTACTTGTTGCAAAATTTGCTAAATAGCAAACTAATTTGGAATATTAATCTTAATTTAAATTTAAACTTAAGAATCTAAAAGTCCTTAATAGGTATCAGAAGAGTTCCCAAAGCTCTCTAAACACTGAGTGTTACTTAGAATCAACAAGATGCAAGTACTGCTAAAATCCTCATTAATCCTTCCCATCCATCATTAGATTTGGTCCTTATGGAAAGAAGAAATTCAGATTCCTCAGACTCATATTTCTCAAGTATAGCCTGTACTTTAATTTATACCTCATAAGGCTAAGATATCTCTTCTTTGGGTCAGATCTCAGTAGATTTGGGTTTTTGCTTTGTTTTTAAACTGGCATTAGTAGGTATGTGAAAAGGGGAAACCTGTTTGTAGGAACACTTGGAATTTCAGCACAAGATATAGAGCAGCAACCCAGCATCAGGCAAAAGGGTGCTTGCTCTTTTTGATTCTGAATCAGTTTCTTTTTCATTCTCTGTTGATCTCAGAGGTGGGTGTCCACAAGGCTTCCTGTATCAGCACAAAAAAAAATCCAGGGAAATATTTCATTGCCACACCATTTAGTTTTTCTGGATTGAACACATAACCAAATGTAGTTAACTCAGAGTAGTATAGTTGTTGCACTTAATAAAAAAAATTAAATTATGGTTGAAATTAAGAGTTCCAGATGAATCAATTGTTTTTATCCCTGTGGACTAAAAGCACAGCAAATCTAAACAAATTTAATCTAAACTGTGTTTTTACATCTAACTGCGTTTTTTATCCTCAACTGAACTTTACTTTGACTTCACTGTACCATGTAATAATTTGGTCAAAATCACACAAAACTTGCCTTTTATGCAAGGGAATGGCTGCCATGCAGCTCTGTGGCATAGTTTTGAGGCTATGTGCATACATTTTTAAGGATAAGCTAAAGATGGAGTGATGAGTCAGGTCCTTGGTCTGCTTCTTCACACTAAAAGGCACAAATGGAGGAAGGGAAATGGGTTATTCTGGCCAAACAATTTAAAAATATCCAGAAAATTGAGAAGCAAAGGTGGGCTTCTTTTCAACCTGCATCAAACCACTGGAAGTTAGGTGCTTGGTTTAATGCCAATGTCCTGCACAGAGATTTTGGCAGCACTTGCAGGAGCCATCATCCCTGCCAAGTAGGGATGCAAAGAGAGGGGAAATAGATGACCCTCTACAGGTGTCCCTCTTGCCTTTCTGCACAGTAAAAGTCAAGATAATCCATCAGACTTGGCATCTGACTTCTGCCTGGCTCCTGCCCCACTGGGGACCACGAGGGAGTGCAATGATGTGCTGGCTGCTGTGGAGAGACACCTTGTTTGACACACACCTCCTCCATCCCAGGGAACCCTGTGGAGCCCTGGTGGACACCTGGAGATGTCCAGGCTTTGGCCTGACAGCCAAAAGGGACTCACAGGATCTCACTCAGTCTGACTATCATGGCTGTCACTGCTCAGCTGTGGAACCAAAATCTGTGCTTAGTGTTTTAGCAATTGCAGCAGCTGGAGGGGTTTTTCCCCTCTTGCTAAATGTAAGAGGACAGCTCCTCAGGCCTGACCAAGCCTGGGTGATCCACTGGGGCTGGCAAGGGGATTGAATCTGCCCCAGCCTAAGCAAGGAGCAAGGCAGGGTCAGGAGAGCTCTGCCAAAGGTGCAGACAGAGCACATGGTGTTTCAGCAGCTCTGAGACACACAGCAGAGTGTTTTACCTGCTGACAGCTCCACAGAAGATGGATGCAACAAGACCCCAAGCTCCTGCTGCAGAGGGCTGCCAAAAGCCCCAAGTGCTGGCATCACCCCAGCTGCTTCCCCTCTGCTCTTTTCCCTGCTGACCTGTGCAGGCAGAGAGAAGGTGGATGGGAATGAGGGAAAGACCCCTCAGCTCCTCTGCTTCCCCCTTTGACAAGGCAGACATACTCCACACATTTTCTGCTTGGGTCATTCAGATCTGTGAGGAAGCACCATTTCAGATCACCTGGTATAAGCTTCTGAAAAGTTCCTCTTGTGCCCCTCAAAAGCACAATTGCTGTGAACCTGAAAAGTGGATATTTGAAAAAAGTGGCTCTGGGATACAAGGGATGTAAATGTCAGCCCTTCAACCCCAACTTGTCAAATGTTGTTCTCCTTCACTGTGTGGAAGCCTCATTTAAGCACAAGCTTGTTTGCTTATTTATTAAGTACATATGTTTTATGGAGACTATGATCTGCAGAAAACATTCCAGCTTTTGGACCCAAGGGCAAAATCCTTCTTTCCAATCTGTACAGATGATCTTTATGCTGATATTTTGCTCTTCCTAAGGGATTTCCATGTATTGAGGGAAAAAGAAATATCAGAGCTCAAATCCACCAGGTGTGTCTGAAAGGAAAAACTGCTTTGTTGTCCTCCTCATTACCTCCCTTGGCAAAAGGGGAAATGCAAAATGGAAAATGCAGTAGAAAATATGATGGTTGATAGTGCTAATATTTAATAAACTGACTGCTCTTTACTAAATCTGGTGGCTATTTGCAATTAAATGATAGTTCCATTAGTATTAACAGGAATTCATAGTTCACCAAAGGAATGGAGATACTTCTCAAACACTTATCTTAAGCATTTTCTGTGAGAAAGCAACATTTGAAAAGGTTTCATTTCCACTCTTTAGATGTGTGTGATCTTGGATCACCCCTCTAGTTTCTCTTCCTTTTTTTTTCACCAAGTGTAGTCATTTCCAATAAGGTTCATGAAGGGTTTCTGCTTTTGAAGGTCCCAAATGGCTTAAATCACTCCTAGCACAAATGCACTCTCTATTGTGGAAACTGAAACCTGCCACACCATAAGGTGATCTGTATATTAGAACCAGATATCCCTCCACATCTGTATTTCCAAGCAGCAAAGCAGTATGTTTTGAGTTAACCTACTTTTAGAGTGGCTCATCAGATAGAGATATAGCTATAAATACTGCTAAAGGGCTGGTGTTTGCCAGACTTTTGCAAGGATGCTGCCAGGGGAGAGGAGGCAATGTAGGCAAGAAGTACTCCCCTCTGCAAACACAAACTACCCCAACTGCACACAACTGGTGATGAAAAGACACCTCTTCCTCCCACTAAGGAAACTGGGTCCCTTGCCAGATGCACTGCAGGGGTTTGGGAGCTGCAGGTTGGACCCCTGCTGCCTCCATCCTCTAGTCCTAAGTGCTGTGGTGTGACATGGCTTGGTTCTTGCCCACCAAAACAGGGTGGTCTGATACCCACCAAGAGCAGCCTAAGGACTTTATCATCCTCTGAATATCTTTACACAGACTGAAAGGGGACTGATATGCCAAAAACCTGCAGGGTGTAAATTTACAGTGAAGACTGTGAGCAAACACATGCCCAAGCCTGTGCCATGATCCTTTCTAACCTGCCCATGATGCACACTCAGACAGGAAAGCCAAGACACATGGAGCACTGGAGCAGGACAAGGCAAGACCAAGCCATCTTTGACCTGGAGTGGAGAGACCACACCATCACAGTGTGCTGGCTAAAGAGACCAGCCCCACCTCCAGCTGAGTCCTTGCCCTCAGGAAATTCAGCTGACTGCATCTTCCCTGCAGAGCTGCCCTTCATGCCTCTGCACCATGGTGTGTGCTGTCACAGAGCACCAAGAAATCTTCCCAAGAGAGACAGATGGAAAGGACCATGCAAAGAGATCCACCTGACTTTTCCTGTATGATGGTCTCCCCTAAACATGTGGAAAATATTGGCTAGATGTGCTCGATATGTAAGAGGAACACAGGATGACAAGGTTAAACTTAGAAGTCTCCACTTAGTTTGATTAGTCCCCTCCAGCAGATATGGGGGGAGAATTTTGCATGAGAGAAGGGCATAAAAGGGACATTGGCACCTCTTCCCACTTACTATGTTAGACAACTAAGCTGCACCTCCAGCTCTCCTCACCCACTTCTCCAGTACTGTCTTCATTTAAATAGAACTTTAGCTTCCTCTGGGCAAGACATGCATTTACAAAGCCTAATATGGAAATTTTCCTGCAGCAAGGCCACTTATTGCTCCAATTTCAGTTAACTGCAGTGTAGATTTTATTATTCATAGCCAGAGGCTTGTGTAAATTTCTGGGTTGACTTCTCATGTCCTGGCAAGGGCAGAATGTGAGCTGAGGTGCTCAGGTTTCATAATGAATTACTGTGGGAACTGGCTCGGGCCATCCTAACACAACTCCAGGAGCTTGGGAAGTCCAAGGGGAATCCTGTGAGAAGGAGCTGATATGGTTGGGTTTCCTGCCGAGCCGCACTGAGATCCTGGGGAAGATAGCACAAACAGAGCTTTACCACTGAGTTCACTCCGTGCTTGACCCAGCCTTCCTACTGCTTCAGGGTTTTCTAGGACTAATCAGAATTGATAACAAAATAATTCAGAACAAGAAAGTGAATGCATTTGGGGTTTCCATGGATTTACATTAGGATCTGACTTCATTACAATATTAATTTTGACTAGGTTCAATCCTTTCTGAAAGCATTTCAACACTATTTTCATGCTGTATGAAAATGTAATTTTTGTATACCATAATAAATATATTCATGTGTATGTAACTGAATATATCTCCAGATATGTATCTCCACACATGCTGGAGCATTGCAAAACCATTTATAATCTATTACAGAACCATTTGAAAATTACATTCATCCCCAGATTTTAATGACTCACATAAACTCTAACTACTCATGGATTTCAATAAAGATTATTTCTGGACTTACTCAAAAAACTTATGGCTTTACATTTGCATGTATATCATTGGTGAAAGAGTTTTTATTTGGAGGGGAAAGATGTATGCTTTACTCAGATATGATTTAGAGAAGCATAATTTTCACATGACAAGGGAAAACACTTTCCTTGATCTAATGACAGTTTTAAAGGTTGAACTATTGTCCTTCTATATGATGAACGACTCAAAAGTCAGTGGAAAGGAGATGCTTACTGTTTTCTATCTATGCAGAGCACACTTGCATCTTATTAATATAAATCATAAATATACATGATTTTTAAATATCATAAAGTTTCATGTAATTTTCACAAGTTTTCTTGAACATTAGAATATCACCATAGTATATACATGGTTTGAAATATCTTACTATCAAAGTAGAAAAGCTAGTATGATTTTTACTCCAGTGTTTATAATATTTGGGGGCTAACTTTGATCCATGCTTCAATTTTCCTTTTGCACAACTGTACAAGTACAAAGGATGTTTTGTACTCTAAGTTCTTAATACTTTCTTTGATTGAAACTGGCTCTGTCCTGGAATTAATCTAAAACTCCTGAGTCAATCAGATTTAAGAAGGTATGAATTTTTACAAAATTCACTAAGCTCCAACAGTTTTTGAAGTTTGATCTGAGAATCCAATCTATCAACACATGTGGACGTAAATTACAGTCCTTGACAAAGTTTAGTGCTCTGCTAAAATAATTCAAGACTGGATAAAGGAAGAGAAACAGCATTTTAATTTTTACTTTATAATCCTCAGCTTCAAGTTTTGGCAGAAAATGTTTAGGTTGAAACAGTGGATACATACGAACTAAAGACTACTTTGTTATTCAAAAATAATTTGACTTTTTTCTTATGTTGCATTACACAAAAATCAAATATTAAATGTTATTTCAAAATTGAGAGTTATATTCTCTTGTGACAGCACAAGATTTATTTTTAGTTCCCTAGCTCTTTTGATTTTGGTAAAATAACAATCTGTGTGCAGTGCTTCATTTCAGGGAATCTTAATTTTCTGGGGGAAAATAATTCCAAAAATCTTACTTGATAATAGGTAAATGTTCTGAAAAGCTTTGAAAAGTCAGGGCTTTTTTTCTTTTTCCTTTTTTTTTTTTTTAACAGTGTCTCTGTATTTTCCAACGTGATTGTTAACAGAACAAAATATCCATGGTTAGGTCTGGTAAGGATCTCTTTCCATAATGCTCTTTTGTCTGTATAACAATAATAAAAGCTTTATTGGCACCTATTTCACATGACCTCCATAATTCTCCTGTGGCTGACCCTAACCAGTACCAATAAAACCGTGCATTTTCTCACTGTACATAAAAAAAAAAAAAAAAAAAAAAAAAAAAAAAAAAAAAAAGGTTAAAATTGTATAAGGAAATCCATGCCAAAGATCTTTCTAGAAAAGCCTCTTTAAAACTGGATTGTATTATAATTGTTATCTCATTTTCTGCAGGGACTACTCTTTTATTTTAAGGTCTCATAAAATTTGCTAATGGTTTATTTTCTCCCTCTCTCCCCATCTCCAGTCGAATAATGAAGTATTTCTATAAGGGCCCTGGAATTTTAAGACAAGGGAATAGATATTCCCCAAAATCATTCTCGAACTCTTTTCTTAGTTAACATATTCAGGTAGGCAAGGACATTCTGCAGTTCGATAATTTATCATGGTTAAAACAGCCCTCACTTAGCAAGAAGCCAGCTCTTAAGCGCTGCTATTCATGCTGCGAGTTGTATGGCATCTCTAACGAGCAATAAATAGGCATCGCGGACACTCAGGACATGCCACAGGCTGGAAGTTTCCATCCAAAGCACTTAGTGACTATCTGTGAATAATGAACACATTCATGGGACGCAGCATGGGTTGTGCAGCGTCCTTGAAAGGGGAAAAGTTCTCTTCCAGTATCACTGATGGTGAAGAATTCAGCTGGGCTGGGTTTGTAGAGATAATACACTGGAAAGAAAAATAATTTGCTCTGTTTCCCCATCTTCAGGGACCCGTTAAAATTTACTGCGAATTCAGGAAGGAATCCTCAAAGTGTTGTTACACTCAAGTGTCATTTAACTCACATTTGAGGGACTTTGGAGATTTTTACCGGCAGAAAAAAATTCCCGCTGCTGTGTCCTTGGTCCATTTCGTGTTCCCTGTCGCAGAGGCCACCCAAAAAAGGTTATCCCCATGGGATGCTCATGGGACCTCCATCCCGGCGTAGGTACTTCTAGGGATACCCCTCTGAAAAATCCCCTCTGCTTGTCCCTGCGAGCCTCAGCGGGGAGTAACCCACCACCCCTGGGTCCTGTCCGAACCCGCCGCTTTTTGGGGACAGCAGAGCCGGAGCAGGGACCTGGCAAACTCCAGAGGGACGAGAGATGCCCGGGCGGGAAATTCGGATAGCTCCCCCGGAAGGTGAGCGGGTCCCCCTCTCCAAAATAGCTGCGGGGGAGGAAGGTGCTGCACAGAGGTTTACGGGGGGTTGTAGTCATCTTCTGGTTGATCCTTATTTTATGGGCAATGTTTGTTTGTTTGTATGATTGTTGCTATTGTTTTCTTGTTTTATTATTGCTTCTAAATAGATATCCCTACCATCCCACCACCTCTGCTCCTCTGAAGGAGTTTTGGACACGAAAAAGCAACACTGCTTTCTAGGCACTGGTTTTGCGTTTTGGTGGCTCACGACTGAGGATGTTAATACAGTTTTATTTGTTTTACTTTTATACCCAAACATCTGAGAAGAATATGACTGAAACACTATTTTTAAGCACGCACACACACGCACACACATATATATACACACGCGGGTTTAAGTGTATAGCTATAAATTATAAATATGTCTAATATATTTTTATATGTATATATATATAAACATCAACCAGACGCAAATACTGGCCAAGAATTCCCTTACCCCCAGCGATGCCGTCTGATCTCTTAGGAAGGTGTCAAGAACTGAGCGATCTGTTCAGCACAGCTTTTTTTGACCGGAGAAGGGAGCATGATGCCCCTGCCCAAAACCACGTCTGTCCGCAGCGCTGGGGGTCAGCAGTCCCCCGCAAAGATCCGGCCTCCAAAAATCGCGGCCCTTTAAAGCGAAGAGAAGCAGAGGTTAGGGGTGCGAGCGATAAAGCCTGCGTTTCATTTCGCTTCTATTTTACGACACATCGAGGCAGTGAAGGGAGAGCGAGGGGAGACATCAAACACCGGGGGATAATTGCATTCACATTGCAGGAAGCGGCTCCGCTCCGCTCCGTGCGGGAGCGGCCGGGCGGCGGCGGGAGTGGCCGGCCCGTAACACCGTGACTCCCTGGGCATTCTTGTCACACTCACACACCCGTTTTCGGCCCCAAATATTTCCCTCCGTCTGCTGATTCCCCACGGAGCCCGACCCCGCATCCCCACTTCAGTGGGGCATGGCAGCCGCTGTCGAGCCAAGGCTGAGAGAGGCTCAGGAGCCGTCGGAGGTGGTGGCTGGGAATATCCCGCGGTCATCCCGGGGCAGCGGTGGGCACGGACTGGACCCCAGGACCGGCAGAGGGGCCGGGGCCACAGCCCGCAGCCGTCCCGCACCTCGCGGAACAGCGCCGGACTGGACACCTCGGAGAAAAACGTACCTGGGAGAGAAACAGAGCCAAGGATGAAAAACAGTCAGAGGCCCCACCACTTCTAGACTAAACCCGAACTCAAAGCCAACTTTGTAGAAAACACCTGGGTTTTTTTTTCTCCCTCCTGACCCACGGGCGGCATCAGGACCTGCCCAGGGAAAGTCTCTCCATTCTCCCGCTTGCAAAAATAACGATTTACCGTGCAGCAAAGAGATGGCCGTGGAAGAGAAGGCAGCGGGGGAAGGAGAAGCCTCACTTCACCGTGGCCACGCTGATCCCCGAGCAGGCTGCCCGGGACTGCAGCCCCTGCCCGGTGCGGGCAGCCCGGGGGGATGGCAAAGCCCTCGGCACAAGGGGAGCCCTCCGGGCAGGTGACTCCAAAAAGGCAGCGGCCAAGAATGTCTTCCTAACGTTAAATTTAGAAAATACCGTCATTGGGTGCTTTTTCTGGTGGATCGCTACGGGAGACACACGCCTTTTTTATTCTCGTAATCAAATTAAGCACTAAGTATAGGAAGCCTGAAATGTTAATAATGTCACTATAGCAATGCAAAAAGTGTGTAAGCATATCTACGATCTTAAAAAATCCCCAATAAACATGGGCATGCATGTACAAGTGTTGTATTTGCAGGTATAGAATTATACTCATCCTGATTTTGTGTTTCAGGAATACAGGAATACATCTGAGTATACATTATTTTCTCAAGCACATTTCAGCATTATTGCACACCAATCAGTTATATGCTATACTAAAGAAATATGGGCGGGGGGTGGGGGCGGGGTGGGGGGGTGGGAGGGCGGCGGAGAGGAGCAGGAGCAAATTTAACCGCGGTGATTTTACTAAGCTACTTCTAAGTGGAAAACAGAAAATAGTACATAAGTTGCATGATTACACTGCAGAGACTCTATAAAATGTGGGACACAAGCATGTCTTTTTAGATATGCAGATTGTATATGTGATGTAGAGAAGTAATCAGAGGCCACGTTTTCCACTTCATTCTGGAAAACACACATGTATTTTCTGAGTCTGGCAGTCAAATAGAGCTGATCGTTTATGAATGCATAAGAACTGTCGGCCAAACTCATATTTCTTATACAGGAGCAAGCAAAATGTGCAGAGCATAAAAGTCATATTTGTTGACACCACTTCTGTGCAACAAGTGACAAACGCTCTGTAGCTCGGTTTACAAGTCACTGGAATGCCCTCGGTCTCTGCCCAAGTAAGAGAGAAAGCCGAATGTGCCGCCGTATATTCCTACTTTTCCAGAGCCCATTTCAGAGCTCCGGCTCTCTGCATCTTTCTGGAGCCGTTGGAAGTGGAACTATTCGCTTATCTTTTTTTTTTTTTTTTTTTTTTTTGTAAGTGTTTTCTCGACTATAGGCCCTGACATCAAAGGTCCCCACTGGCACTCCGGGAAAGGGTCGAGACCGCTCCGTGGCGGGAAGGCCGGCTCGTTTCCCGGCTGTCCCCGGCCCCGCCGGACACTCCCGCTGGGCAGCAACCGGTGTCCCCGCTCCGCAGCGGGAGGGGAGGCGGGGCTTGGGGAGGGGGTACTTGTCCAGGAGTACGCAAACGGGAGCAGGAGGGATCCTCCTGCAGAGGAGGAGGAGAGGCTCGACCAGCAGAACATCGCAGGGACATCTCTGTACTCACCCAAACCTCCACGGGTCTCCGACGTGCACTCTGGACCGATCTGCCCATCTACAAACCTGGCTCGCCTGGTCCCAGCAGAGAGGAGAACTTTTGTGGGGTTGCTGGAGTCCATGTCCTAAGGCTGGCTCCAGAGGCTCGGAAAAGGGGGGGGCACGACTCGGAAAAAGGGAGGAGGACTTTGGAGCTTCCCACGAAATGGTATTACAGTAAGACGATGATAAAAAAGTCGGGCTGAAGAGGGGCAACGCCAGGAACCACGGACCGGGTTCTGGAAGGGGCAGCGCATCCCCTCTGCCTCCCCTCCTGGGGTGGCGGGAGTCAGGGAGTCCCATGAGCGGGGCTGTTTGTCTTTCTAAATAAACTCCACAGACATCGTATGTACATCTATACAATATGTCTGTATAGGTATATACACATGTATAAGGTAAACAAAACGGACCTCGGGACACCCCTTAGAGGCGAGTCCTCTCCCCTTCCCCAGCAGGCACCCTCCCCTCCACCGGCAGGACACCTACCGCCTGCTCACGGGCAGTCACCCCTCCGTCCCTCTCCCAAAACCGATTCAAACACCTCAATCAGGGGGCTCCGGGCCGAGGACAGCCTCACCTCTCCGCCGACAGCCCGCGGGCCGGAGCCGGCTCTCCGGGCGGCGGAGGGCGCATCTCCTCCGTCCATCGCCGCCGCCGCCACATGAAAGCGCTCGGCGGGGGGTGAGCGGGGGGTGATTATTATTAATGATATTAATGATATTAATATAAGCGCGATGTCCGCGGCGCCGATTGGCCGCCAGAGCTGCCCGCTGAGCCCGCTGCAGCCAATGGAAGGCCCGGGACGTGGAGCGGCCAAGCCCCCCCGGCCGCGGCCCGTGTGCCGGGGCCGCCGCCGCCGCCCCCCCGCACCGGGATTTGCTCCCTAATTGACCTAAATAAGGAGCTCGTGAACGGCGGCCCCGGGGCGGCGCGCACACACACGGACACACAGACACACACACGGACACACAGACACACACACACCCGGCAGCGCCCGGCGCCCGCCGCTTTCCCCGCGCAGCTCCCATTCGGCGCGGCGCTCCGCCCACCGCAGGATCCCCCGCTCCTGCCCGCCGTTTAACTCGCATGACATTTTTATTTCGTTATTAGCGTTTTCGCGCAGAATCTGGCGCCTCCGATGGGTTGTCGGGCTGGCTTTTTTTTTTTTTCCTTCCCCGTTCCCTTCTTCTCCTCCCCCTCCCCCCTCCCCTCCTAGCTTGCAGGAAATGATGGCAAACCGCGATCTGAAATGATTACTCCGGAAAAAAACGCTTTTATACCAGGAGAGCATCCACGGGGCTAGGCAGAGGCGAGAGGCGGCCGCGGGGCAGCGGGGAGCCGAGCAGCCAGCCGCCGGCGGAGCCGGGACCCCCTCCCGCAGTTCTCTGCGACGATGCCGGACGAAGCCACGGAAAACGCCGGCTCCACCTCCGCCCGCGTCTCGTCCTTCTTCATCGAGGACCTGCTGGGCACCGAGGGCACGGCGGGCGGCGGGGCGCGGCGGGCGGCGGCGGCGGGCGGCGGGCGAGGCGTTCCGCGCTGCGGGCCGCGCTCCCCGCTGCGCATCGGCGCCCCGGGCTGCCCGCTCCGCGACGCCGCCGTGGGCTGGTACCGCCGGGCGCACGCCGCCTTCCTGGGCTGCGCCAGCCCCGACAGTAAGTCAGTCGCCTTTCCCTCCGCTCCCTTCGCCCCGGGCCCGGCCGGGCTGGGGCTGGGCTGGGGGTGTTCCTGCTGCCCCGGGGTGGGGGGTCGGGGTCCCGCCGCGGCGCCCCGGAACAGGCCGGAGGGGGATGCGCGGAGTGCCCCCGCAGCCCCCGCCCTGCCTCCCCGTTTTCGGCCGCTCGGGGCAAATCTCCGGAAATGCTCCCTATGTGTCAGGCACCTGGAGCCTCCGCCCCGCCGCCCAAAGTGTAAACAGGGATTCTTGACTTGCTTGGGGATTTTTTTTTTTTCTTGCCCTTTCCCCCCCTCCCCCATCTCTTTTTTTTTTCTTTCTTTCTTTATTTATTTTCTCTCTCCTTTTATTTTATTATTTTTTTAAGAGGCAGGTTTTATTCCTTTTTTCTTATTTTTAATTTTTTGTTTGTTTTGTTTTTTTGTTTTTGACTCCCCATGAAGCCGGAAAGCTGGGACAAGCGGCCCCCAGCAGCGCAGGGGAGAGTTTGGGAAGCCAGGGAAGCGGCTGGGCTCGGTCCCAGCTGCCCCGGCCGCCGCTTCCTGCAGAGCCAGCCCCGCTGCCCTCCGCCCGCAGCGCGGCCTCTCGCTGCAGGGATCCCCATGGAGAGGATCCTGGAGCAGCAGCCGGGGTTCGGGGCAAAAATTAACATATGATAGAGTGAACGGGCTGCCATGAATGGTTATTTTTTATCTATACTAACAGAAAAAACACTGTGCCTCGGCGCATCTCTGTGACCCTATACAAGCCTTCAGAGACCTCACGATTGCTTTATAAGGAAAAGAGGCATGATTTGTAATACAAATAGTTTATTTTTGCAGTAATAGGTTTATTAATATTTTTAATTTCTCTCAAAAGTACATATAGAAAAAGGAACGTACTCTATAAACCACTGCGCTTTTTTTCTTTTTTTCTTCTTTTTTTTTTTTTTTTTAATTTTTAGTTTTTTTCTATTCCATAAAGAGTAGGAAATATTTTTTTTCCTTTTAAAATTGGAATTGGAATGCACATGTTGGAAACTCCATGGAGCTATGTCACGATACCAGAATAGTTATCCCCATCCACTAGCTTTTTGAAGTCCCGAATAATATGGATTATTTATTTTTTGCCCCTCTTTATATACACATGGAGCACTATTATGCTTATCCCTCTGACACAATATACTGACTCACAAATATACTTTTACGTATGTATGGGTGCATACTTCTGTAAATACAGACGTGTTTATATAAATGAGAGGTCACACGTATTCCCGTGTATAAATATATATATATATAAAGTATATACATCTGTGTGTATACATACACTGGTGCGTTTTATGATTTGAAAACATCCCATGTGTGTGCTATATACATAAACAGAGGTGCATTTAGCAGATCCACGAGTATGCCCACAGATCAATATATTTATATATATATGTAATACAGGGCTTGTGTTTCCATGTAAGCATGCGTGCATGCGTGTGTACACACTGAGAATATTGGGGAGTTTATCGCAGGAGGCAGAGAAGCTGCAGGAGCCTTTGCTCGGGCCCCTCTCTCCCCGGCCTTGCACAGAGAAGCCGAGTCGGCTTCCCCTCGCGGTGAGCGGGCGGTGCGTGCCCCCGTTCCCCGATCCCTGCAGCAGCCCCCTGCCTCTCTTTGCAGCCAGCGACCGGGACTCGCCCGAGCTGCCCGAGGAGCCGGCGGAGCGGGCGGGCGGCGGGCGGGCGGCGGCGAGAGGCCCGGCGGGCGGGCGGCCGGGCCCGGGCGGCCGCGAGGAGGAGGAGGAGCGCGGCGAGGAGCCGGGCGAGCCCGAGCAGCGCGCCGCCGGCCGCAAGAAGAAGACGCGCACGGTGTTCAGCCGCAGCCAGGTGTTCCAGCTGGAGTCCACCTTCGACGTGAAGCGCTACCTGAGCAGCTCCGAGCGGGCCGGGCTGGCCGCCTCGCTGCACCTCACCGAGACCCAGGTGAAGATCTGGTTCCAGAACCGACGCAACAAGTGGAAGCGGCAGCTGGCCGCAGACCTGGAAGCGGCCAACCTCTCCCACGCCGCCCAAAGGATAGTGCGGGTCCCTATTTTGTACCACGAGAACTCGCCGGCGAGCGCCTTGGGCTTCACCCTGCCGCACATGTCGCCGCCCTTGGTGGGCTTCTCCAGCGGCGTCAGCTACCCCCTGGGCACCTTCCCCGCCGCCTCCCTCCCTTTCCTACGGTCGCAGATGACAGGACTCGTCTGAGCACCCACCTCGGCCGGGACCGCGGCCCCTTCGCCCCCTCCCTCGGCTTGCAGCTCCACCCCCCTTCCTCCACGGACTTTTTATTTTCAACTTACACGTTTCTTGATTTTTTGCTTTTTGACTTTTTGATTTTTTTTTTTTTAACGTGCAATAAACGAACTCTTGGGGTTAACTCGGAGCGACGTGCGGCAGCCGGAGGGAGCCGAAAGGACTCGAAAGACCCCAGCCATGCACCGGGATCAGGTTGGCGGGGCTCCCACTGCCGCGCATCCAAAGAAAACCCAGCCCCGTGGCAGCGGCAAACCCCTCAGAGCCGCCCCGGCCCCGGGGTGACACAGACCGGCGTTTTCCGGGGTATCAGACTCCCCTGTCCCTTCCTCCCGCATCCCGCGGAGCTGCCGAGCGAGACACGAATGTACGGAGCAGCCGGCGCTTCCCGGCCGCGCCGCCCCCGCCCCGCGGGCGGCCGAGCCTCGGGGCCCCGCCGCGACCGAGAGACCTTCCCCGGCGCCTCCGGTGCCCCGGGCCAGCGCTCCTACCGGGAAAACCTTCGCGTTTCCCCGCTGCCCCAGCAGCTTTCCGTGCAGAGCGGGGGACCCTGTCGATCCCGGCCTCCAGCAGCTTATCCAGGGCCCTTTGTTTTAGCCACTTAATCCGTACATATCCCCCTCCCATCGTTACTCTCATTTCCATACTACCGATACCCAAGCATGTGCGGGTGCCCCCTGGTCCTTCTCGGTGCAGAAGTTTTCATTTGAAACAACTTGAAGGCAAATTGTTGGAAAGAATTCGCCCTGCTGAAATCCGAGCTGTGAGGATTTGGTTTCTTTGTTTTCGCTGGCAAATTATCGGCTGAAGTACACGGGTTTATATATACACATATATATGTAATTCTACATTCTGTATTTTACAAGTGGATTTGCCACTTTTTTTTTTTTTGGTCTCCTGAAGAGGCTGAGGAAAGCGCACCTCGACTTGTCCGTCTCTTACGGGATCGGTTTGTGTAATCGATTAATAATTCACTGGCAATTAAAAAGGAAGGAAAGAAAAATAATCAGATGGGAGCAGACTGGGGAGCTGTATGGCTGGTTATGCAAGCGAACCTGTAACATGATATTATATGAAGTATTATGCATGCCAAGTTATTGTTTTTCTTTAATAACTGTTTTGTTTCCCCCCTCCTACCCACTCCTAAAATGAATTTCTGGACTATCATTATTTCTGAAAGTTTGAATTTCTTTTTTCCTAAAATTAAGGGGGAAATGACCTTATAAAACTCGGCCTTGGTGAAAAGTCAAGCTTTGGTCGTACATTCTAGGGCATAATCAGCTGCAATTGAACCAGCCAGCTCGGAGCACTCGGTGTCCCGGCAGGGAAGGCCAGGTCCTGGATCTGTTGGGGAATGTGCATGCGGACATGTCACCTGTGCAGGAAGGGGGATCTAATTCTTACACTTTCCTACGCTTTTCTTTATAATTGGGGGAATCTTACTTTTTCTGGTTATGAAATCGACCAGCGAGATGTGGTGGAGCTTCAGCTTTGATACAAAACCCGAGAAGAGGGGTCAAGGGATTATAACCTCGACACAATTTTGGGGTTTCCTGTCCTTTTTTTTTTTTTTTTTTCCTTTCTTTTTTCTTTCTTTTTCTTATTTTTTTTCCTCTGCTTTAGCCTGAAATATGGCTCTGAGCACCAGCCTGCTCAGTTGAAGCCAGGACGTTGCAAGCCTCAAAACCACTCGAGAATTGCATATATATGTATACATATATATCTGTATATAAGTTCCTGAGAAAAGTATTAAATTGCCGGGCTACTGCTGGTCTCGCCATAAGTCCCGTTTCTGGAAGCTATTGTCTTTCGAAGGTTTTTTTTATTATTCTTTTCCTTTTTTTTTTTTTTTTTTTTTTAAAACCTTCGCAACTGCTGCTGATCTCCCCCTGAAATCTCCAGACATATTCGCCAGCCGTTTTCTTGGCATATCCGTCAAACACCCGAATTTGAGATGAAAACTTTTAAAGCCTGGTCCCCGAGCGGTGTGGAAGGACCGGGAAGAGGCGAAGCCGGGGATGTCGGTGCCCCGGACGGGACTCGCCGGCCTCGGGGAAAGCGGCTGGGCTGGGCTTCAGCCTTTTCGTGCCAGAGGAGGTGACTTGGGGCGATATTTCTTCCTCAGGGCGCAAGCACTTGATTTTGATGCCGTTCAAAGCCTGGCTGCCCCTGGAAGAGAGCGGCTAGACCGTTTTTCTCGTCATATCCAGCTCCCCAGATCTCCCAGTGTTACCCACTGGAGTAATATCCTGACTCACTACAGTCATATCAGAGTAGATTGTAATCCAACGAGAAATTTAACACGCCTGCCACTCTCCACATGCCTTTTCTTTGGAGTAACATATGAGATTATTATACTTCTGATTCTACTAAATATTCTTTCCTTGAAGTTAAGGAACTGGCAGGGCTAAATGATCAATCGGATTTTTAAAATGTGTTTTGACATTAGTATGTTTGTTTTTTAAAGATGTGCTGATTATATCAATAAACAGATTTTTTTCATACACTGTATTTGTAACTTATGATCATGGTAAAATATTAAAAGGTGCAAGACGTGAAATCATCTAAGAAAAAGTGCTTACTTATGCCTTATTCTGTACATGCAGAAAATTATTTATAGTGGCTTATTAAAAGTGTGTGCTGAAAGTAGGAACATATACACCTCAGGTTTCTTTACCTCGTAACTTTTGTAATGATACTTTTCTGTATCTGATGGCAAGAAATTTCTGCAGGATGCAGAGAAACATCTAGCATCAGATGACTGTCCCTGAGGTATGTGCATTGACTATTTCAAAACAGGTAAAATCCCCAGACCCAAACACCCAAGCCCATCCCTCAAATCAGGACAGCAAATTCCTTCTTTGTGTGTATTTTTTATTAAACAAATAGAAAGTTAAGAGTCACACGCATTGTGCTGCTCCTGCAAACAGAAAGCTTTAAGAAAAATGTTGATGGACTGTAAAGCTCGAAGTACTTTTGCCAAGGCTGTTTATGACATATAGAGACATACGTTGCTGCTTTATAGATCAAAGCAACCTCAGAATAGCTTTAAAATAAATCCAGTTATACTACAGCTGTAATATTATTATGCAGCATAAATCCTTGTCTGTTGACATTTATTTAATGAATGTTGCTACAACAGCTTAGCTAGATGGCACTCCAGAGGCGAGGCAAAGGAGAACCTTGCCAGATTACTCACAAAGACAACTTGTGTTTATTGGACGCTAATAAAATAATCAGTGAAAAGATTTTTTTTTTTTTTTTTTTTTTTAGCAAAGCAAGCGACATTCAAAAGAGTCTGAACTGCCCTTTTGAAATAAATTCCTTGTGTAGCTGCAGTAAGACATTATTAATTACACTTTAAATGAAAATGATCGATATGCTGGAAAGTACCTTGTTAAATGGCTACTTTGCAAATGGTACATCGTTCACCAGTTTAAGATGGCCCATAACTTTTCTCGTAGGCACGAGTCTAAAATATTCATGCAAATCAATACTTGATAAATCTCATAGGTGCGTGCTGGCTCCACTGTTCAACAATATATTTGGATCGATTATTTTTTTTTCTTTTCCACTGCATTATCTTGGAATAGTCTGTCTGTGCCCGCTGCCAATGTGTCCCGCGCCCACCATCGATCGGAGAGAGGCTCGCCCCAGACTCCAGCGGCCTCGTAGGGCTTAGTGCTGTCAGCCTCAAATTAGACCCAGGCAATATTCCTACATTTCCCTTCCCATTCCAGGTTAATGTAACTTTATGATGTATGTCTTAATGCTTCCTTTAACTATCCTGAGTTTCTCAACTCTGTTTGCGATGTAATTTCTAGGTAGTGAGATACATGAAGGTCTGTTCAAAAAATACAAATGAGAATTTAGATGTGACCTAACATTAAAAATTTTCCTTTCCTTTCCTTTCCTTTCCTTTCCTTTCCTTTCCTTTCCTTTCCTTTCCTTTCCTTTCCTTTCCTTTCCTTTCCTTTCCTTTCCTTTCCTTTCCTTTCCTTTCCTTTCCTTTCCTTTCCTTTCCTTTCTTTCCTTTCCTTTCCTTTCCTTTCCTTTCCTTTCCTTTCCTTTCCTTTCCTTCCTTTCCTTGTCCTTCCTTTCCTTTCCTTTCCTTTTTCCTTTCCTTTCTTTTCCTTTCCTTTCCTTTCCTTTCCCTTTCCTTTCCTTTCCTTCCCTTCCCTTCCCTTCCCTTCCCTTCCCCTTCCCTTTCCCTTCCTTTCCTTTCCCTTTCCCTTTCCCTTCCCTTTCCCTTTCCCTTTCCCCCTTTCCCTCTTCCCTTCCCGTTCCTTTACCTTTCCCTTCCCTTTCCCTTTCCCTTCCTTTCCCTCTTTCCTTTCCCTTTCCCTTTTCCCTTTCCCTTTCCTTTTCCCTTTCCCTTTCCCTTTCCTTTTCCCTTTCCTTTCCTTCCCTGTCCCTTTCCTCTTCCCTTTTCCCTTTTCCCTTTCCCTTTCCTTTCCTTTCCCTTTCCCTTCCTTTTCCTTTCCCTTTTCCCTTCCTTTCCTTTCCCTTCCCTTTCCCTTTCCCTTCCCTTTCCCTTTCCTTTCCTTCCCTTTCCCTTCCCTTTTCCCTTTCCCTTTACCTTCCCTTTCCCCTTTCCCTTTCCCTTTCCCCTCTTCCCTTTTTCCCTTTCCTTTCCTTACTTTCCCTTTCCCTTTCCCTTTCCCTTCCCTTTCCTGTCCCTTTCCCTTTCCCTTTCCTTTCCCTTTCCTTTCCCTTTCCTTTCCTTTCCCTTTCCCTTCCCTTTTTTCCTTTCCCTTTCCTTTCCCCTTTCCTTTCCCTTTCCCTTTCCCTTTCCCTTTATCCCTTTCTCCCTTTCCCTTTCCCTTTCCCTTTCCCTTTCCCTTTCCCTTTCCCTTTCCCTTTCCCTTTCCCTTTCCCTTTCCCTTTCCCTTTCCCTTTCCCTTTCTACTAAGCAGTTGGGTATTACTGGCTTTATTCGTAATTCCCCTCCAGATTCTTCGGCAGGAACCAAGCACAGTGCCTGGAGGAAGGCGATTTAGCAGAGGATTTTGAATTGACCTAAGAGAGAAGCAGAATTTCAGGAAGGGATGCTCTGTCCCGGGGCACAGCATGGCCCCCCCTGCCGTGCCCCGACAACTCTCGGGCAGGAGCAGTGCTCTGAGCGTGCCCAGCTCCCAGAAAAGCCTGTGGCTGTATGACGCTCGTAGCTGCCTTCCCGGGGAGCTCCTGGGAGAGGTGCTTTCCCCCCAGTGATAGAGACCATTTGCTCTGCCCTCCCTTCCCCGCTCGTTTCCCGGGACGCTCGGCTCAGGCAAGGGATGTCCCCGCTGTCCCGAACCTCTGTCTGCTCCAGGGGGAGGCAGCGGGGTCCTGCCGGGGTGATGGAAAACCACAACAGCAACCGGCAATTCATGTCCAGCCACTGCTGAGCCGTTAAAATCAGTTTTATTCAGGAACCAGCAGCGCCAAAGTGCCCAAACCCGCCTAGCGATTTTCGGACAGCGCTTCTGTTCAAGAGCCTCTCGACAGGGCTGTGTCCCAGGAGAGCATCGGAGAAGGTTTAAAGAGTTCTGCCAGCTTCTGCTGTGTCCGCAATCACCAGGGTTTGGATGTGAAATCCAGGCAGGGACTTTTACCCTCGAGTACCTCGGGGGATAAATCAAGCTCGATTCCGTAAAACAAGCAAAACCAGACTCTTCGGCGTTTCTGTACCATCTAATCAGATTTCATTTCCATCAGGTTTGGAGTAAGAGACTTCTTGTGCTCTGAGCTAAAATGGAAATATAGATATGTATGACGAGTGATTTCTGGTAAAAAGCTTTCCCAGGTGAAAGGTCTCCACTCTGCACGATGTTAGCTTCTACTATAGGATTTTATTATTAAAATGAAAAGGTTGGCTCCTCCTGCCCTGTGCGGTACCGGCCTCTGTCCTCACACATCCCAGACAACGAGGTTCTTCACAAACAAAATGCAAATGAAGCATGAGCTGAAAGGGTACCAGCTTCGGAAAATCGCTGCCTATTGCAGTAAAAGCTGTCGCTTGTAACCACAGCCCTTCGGAGCCCGGGAGGGAACCGCGGAGCTGAGGAGCGGCGCTGGCGGGGATGGCGACAAGGGATCCACTCTCTGGTCTCTCTGACCCCAGATCCTCTTTGCTGGCTCTGATCCTCGCAGAATACCAAGGCTGCGGCCAAATTCGCCCACGGCCGCTGCCGCACGAATCTCTTCCCGGGGCTGCTGCACATGTCACATGCACAGGAACAATTCACTGGAAAAAGCTCCTGAATTTTGGGAAAGGCTCTCGCCTTCCCGCTCGAACACTGTTCTCCACATCAACTCTAGGTCAAGTGAGCGGGCTCTCGGACTGTGCTGCCGGGGGTCTGCAGCGGGCCCGGGAGGTTTTGCTTCCTTCCCCCGACGCAGCCCCGCTCTCTCTGCAGGAGAACTCCTCTCTGGTAGCTGTTCGGGCTGTGCAGGACAAGCTCTACCTGTTGGTATTTCCTTTTTCCGGGCGCTAAGAGTGACCTAGCAGAGGGTGTGAGGAGCCCGGTATGGACCTGGCTTGTGGAACTCGTTGCACGGGGACCCCGAATCCCCCCCCGGGCCCCCGCATCCTCCTGTGGCCAGTGAATCGATTCCAACTCGTCCCAGGGGCTGAAGAGATCCAGCTCTGTAAAGTGCTCCCTCTGCACGAAGTTTATCAGGGAGCAACAAACAAAACCAAAACCAAAACCAAACTATATTAAACTAAATCAAACAAAAATCAAAACAACATCAACAACAAAAAACCCCCACAAACAAAGAAACCCACAATCAAGCAAACAAAAAAACCCCACCCCAACCAACCAGCCAAAAAATCCCCCCAAAACCTCAAACCAAATCAAACTAAAAACCAAAAACCAAAAAAAAATCACGATTTTGAAAAGTTTCCAAATGGGGCTGGGAAAGGATGACAGGGTATTACCAGACCCGCATCTCCCAGGGCTAGGCTTGGACTGCTGGGAGAGTGGAGAGAGCTACGGTGAAAAAAAGATTGGGTGGTAAAACTTATTTCATTTCTTCGCTTAACTTCTTATTTCTCTTTTTCAACTTTTACTTTTTATTCCAAGAAAACGTCTTCTAGGAAAGTACACTGACTCAAGGAATTCGCCTTGTAGGACAGGTTTTTTTTTGTTTGTTGTTTTGTTTTTGGTTTTGTTTTTTTGGTTTTTGTTTTTTTTTTTTTTTTTTTTTTTGGTTTTTGGTTTTTTGGGTTTTTTTTTTTTGTTCTTGAAGAGAAATGTTTTGCAGCAAGAACAGATGTGAGCACCTGGGACGTGTCTCACTCACAGACAGTGCCAAGGGAGGCCGACACAGGACCGCAGAGAGCTACTCGACCTGGCATCCAAGTCTCCCATGCTCCTACCTTTACCCTATCAGACCAAATTTCTTAAATTATATTTTCAGCTGCTTCTTCGCATTTTGTAATTCTCTTATCCGGGTCGTTCCCTTGGCCCTTCCCTCGCTCTCCCTTAACTGAATATTTTGCTCTGATAAAACTCTCCGTTCGTATAGGAGACTGCAAGACAAATGCAACAAGTTCGGGTATTTGACGAATAATCATGTTGATGGAAGATGGGTATATTTATTTTTTTCGGCTGGTGGAAAACGTGCAGGTCTCCAGCAGAAAGCTTGCATTAATATTTGAGCGTGTTAATAAAGTGGAAAAAAATCATTAAAAAGAGCTGAAACCTGCTTTCTCAAGTACCAATGCGTTGAAGATTAACACAGTCCAAAGCCCTAAGAAGCCCCTGATTTTAGCACCTGGAATTTCTAGCATCCTCATAGTATTTTAAAGCCTGTCAGCACCTCTATTATCAACTATATTTTCAAGGACCTCTCGCTTTCCCTCTGCAGTTTTCGTAGCGGAAACATCGAGACTCGCACTAGAAGCCCTCTTAAAAGCCGGTTGGAAGTCGCAGAGAGGGAAAGGTTTCGCTGTGATGCACAACGGATGGAGGCTCTAAAACCGCTGGGCGTCCTGTCTCGAGTAGTGCAAACGGGTTTTAAAACGCTGCAGTGCTGAGAGGTGTGGGAAGTAAAAGTTCTCCAGACAGTACAGAAATACATCGATCCTTCCCCAAGTTCCACAGCTCAGGTGAACTCTTCCCCATCTCCCAAAGTCACACCTTGGGGAAGCACTTTCTCATTTGAAAGCTACAGAGGAGCTCTGCTGACCCGTGGGGGGAGCAGGGGATGTAGAGGGGATGGTAAAATGTGGAGAAATGTGAGGAAGTTATATGTGGATTTTGGGGTGGTCTGAAACCATGGGGCTCCTTGGGAAAAAGGATCCCTTTCGCCCCATGCGAATTCAATCTAAGAGTCTGCAGGTGAAAGGACCACAGGGAAGAGACTCTGGCTGTATCTTCCACAATCTACCCCACAGCCGAACAGCAGCACGGACGATCTGTAGCGAATGCCCTCGGCAGACTGCCTGGGGTCGTGCCAGGTGCTGCACAAACACAGGGAAGGGGTTCGCGTCTCCCAGCTTCCTCCTTCCTTCCTTCTTTCCTCCCTTCCTCCCTTCCTCCCTTCCTCCCTTCCTCCCTTCCTCCCTTCCTCCCTTCCTCCCTTCCTCCCTTCCTCCTTCCTCCCTTCCTCCCTTCCTCCCTTCCTCCCTTCCTCCCTTCCTCCCTTCCTCCCTTCCTCCCTTCCTCCCTTCCTCCCTTCCTCCCCTTCCTCCCTTCCTCCCTTCCTCCTCCTTCCTCCCTTCCTCCCTTCCTCCCTTCCTCCCTTCCTCCCTTCCTCCCTTCCTCCCTTCCTCCCTTCCTCCCTTCCTCCCTTCCTCCCTTCCTCCCTTCCTCCCTTCCTCCCTTCCTCCCTTCCTCCCTTCCTCCCTTCCTCCCTTCCTCCCTTCCTCCCTTCCTCCCTTCCTCCCTTCCCCCCTCCTCCCCTCCCCCCTTCCTCCCCTCCTCCCTTCCCCCCTTCCCCCCTCCCTCCCTTCCTTCCTTCCTTCCTTCCTTCCTTCCTTCCTTCCTTCCTTCCTTCCTTCCTTCCGTCCTTCCTTCCTTCCTTCCTTCCTTCCTTCCTTCCTTCCTTCCTTCCTTCCTTCCTTCCTTCCTCCTTCCTTCCTTCCTTCCTTCCTTCCTTCCTTCCTTCCTTCCTTCCTTCCTTCCTTCCTTCCTTCCTTCCTTCCTTCCTTCCTTCCTTCCTTCCTTCCTTCCCTCCTTCCTTCCTCCTTCCTTCCTTCCTTCCTTCCTTCCTTCCTTCCTTCCTTCCTTCCTTCCTTCCTTCCTTCCTTCCTTCCTTCCTTCCTTCCTTCCTTCCTTCCTTCCTTCCTTCCTTCCTTCCTTCCTTCCTTCCTTCCTTCCTTCCTTCCTTCCTTCCGTCTTTCCTTCCTGTCTTTCCTCCCTCATTCCCCTGATCTTATTTCCAATCTTCCGCATCCATTCTTTCCCTTCAATCCAGAGATCTCCGTCCTGTCATCCCACCTCCTCTTCGGCTTTGTCGTGGGCTCTGGCTCTGCCTTCCCTCCGCCCACTTACAGTGAAGGGCCTGTGCAGGAGGGCAGCCAGTCTTGCCCTGTTGCGGCTGCCCAGGGCACATTTCGGGACACCTCGGCGAGCTCCCCGCCCTCCCTTCCTCCCCGCTCCCCTCTACCCCTTTTCCTTCTCCCTCTCCTCTTTGCAGCCTTCCCTCCCCTGAGCTTCTCCCCGCGTCCTCAGTCCTTTGGCTCCCTCTAGCTCCATCCCCTCCCTCCGTCACCCCGACCCCTCCTCCTCCGCGGACCCATCCTTCATCCTTCCCTCCGCCCCGGCTGCCGCCGCCGCCCTCCCGCCGCCTCCGCCAGTCCCGCGGCTCGGCTCGGCTCGGCGCGGTTCGGCCCGGACACGTCGCGCCATGGTTCAGCTCGGGGGCGGCCGCCGAGCGCCTCCGGCCCCGGCCGCGCCGCCGGCCTTCAGCATCGACAGCATCCTGCAGCCCGGCCCCCGCCGCCCGGCCACGGAGCCGGGCAGAGCCCGCTGCGCGCTGCCGGAGGAGGAGGAGGAGGAGGAAGAGGAGGGAGAGGGGCCCGAGGAGCAAGACCCCAGTAAAGGCTCCAGCGACTCGGGTACGGAGCCAGCAGCCGCCTCAGGCTGTCCCGCACGTCGGGTCGCGGTCCGGCCCCCACCCAGCGGTACCTGGGCATCCCCAGCGCCGCCGGGCCGGGCCGGGCCGGGCCGGGCCGGGCACACACGGACATGGACACGCAAATACAGACACACGCGAACGCAGTCACAGACACACGCAGATACAGACACAGACATGCAGACACAGACAGACAGGAGGACGCAGACACGAACACAAACACAGACGCACACAGACACGCACCCGCAGGCACAGACACACACGCACACGCAGGAGGAGGGAAGGCTCTGCCGGAGGACGCGGGGAGATGCCGCACACACACCAACCTGCTTCCAGGGTGTTGTGCCCCCCTCCCGTCCTCTTGGGGCTGCGTGTCCCGTGCCCAGGAGCTCCTTGCTTTCCTGTCATATAGCTGGCAGAGGGATTTTCTTGGATCCTTATGGAAGCGCCTCACCCTTCTTCTCCCCTGTGGAGGGTGTGGGACCGCGGCCAGCCCTCGGCATCCCCCTCCCCATCCTGTCCCCCACCCTCTCCCTGCGCTCCGCCGGGCCGTGCGTGCATGCGGGGCGGGGGCGCGGGCTGCGGCGGGGACTGATCTGTGCTTTGCCCTTGCAGGCAGCGAGCCCCGCCGGCTCCGGGCAGAGGGGACGAGCCGCGGCCTCCGCCCCGAGGGCGGCGATGCGGGGTCCCCGCTCCCCATGGAGGGGCTACGTGGCCCCCGAAAGCAGCCGAGGGAGGCCGGGGGCTCCGGCGCGGAGAGCGGCAGATCATCGGCGGCGGGCGGCAGGAAGAAGACGCGGACCATCTTCTCCAAGAGCCAGGTGTTCCAGCTGGAGTCCACCTTCGACGTGAAGCGCTACCTGAGCAGCTCTGAGCGGGCCGGGCTGGCGGCCGCGCTGCATCTCACCGAGACCCAGGTGAAGATCTGGTTCCAGAACCGCCGCAACAAGCTCAAGAGACAAATGTCATCCGAACCCGAGGGCCAGGGGCCGGGGCAGGCCGAGCCCCCCGGGGAGCCGCAGCCCCCCGCTGCCACCTCGGCTCTCTCCTTCCCGTCCCTCTACAAGGACAGCGCCCTGCTCAGCCGCTGCTTGCTGCCGCTGCCTTTCCCCCTGCTCTGCCCGGGCAGCGCCATCCCCTACCTGTGCCTCCCCGGGCCGGGCAAACACTTCAGCCTGCTGGACGGGGACGTATAGCCTCTCCCCTGGCCTCCGACCTTCCCTTGCCGGGGGCCGTCCCGATTTTATTTATGACCCCGCCGTGCCGGTGGAGTGCCCGTCTTCGCCACAGCCGCCCACGGAGGGGCCACCCGCGCTCCCCTCACGCGTGTCCGTGGGCTGCCGACACGTCAGTAAAGTTCGCTAAAGGAAGGGCGCTGCCAACCCCCTTTCCCTCTTGCAGCGCCTTTTCTGTGGTCAGCACGGAGGAGATAACACGGAGCCACCAAAGAAACGGGGACGTGCTCTGCCTGCCTCCCTTCCAAATTACCCGGTCCCGGTGCTACGGGAGGGCCGATGCTCTGCTCAGTCCGTGGGGACTGTGTCCCCGCGTCTGTCCCCAGCGCCGTGGCGGTCGCTTTGCCGCGAACCGAGTCACGTTTAACCCAGATTGGTAATGGCCAAGGCCGCTCTGTGCTTCTCCAGCTCAAACTCTCCACCTCTAATATCCCTCAGAGCAGTTTCTCCCCGTCTTTTACATCACCAAAATTTAGACACCTTTCCTCAGATCTGGTTTTTAAACTGTTAATTTCCTGCTTTTTCCCCCCTTCGGAAGAAACTCCCCAAGATCTCTATTACACGTTTTGTGCTAACTGATTCTCAGAGTAGGGCTCGTGTGATGTTTTTACAGAACAAGACAAGTTGTTTCTTGTGCTAATCCCGCCCCCGAAATCTCGTGGGACGGTTTTACCTGCTGTCCTCGGGTAATGAAATGGGGTTTAAATTTTTTTTTTATAATATTTATCTACATATAAATTTGAAAACGCTTTTGTCATCCTTCGATTTTTAAGTTCACATGCTTTATATCTCGAAGTTGGAAATAAACTTTTTCAAAAAGTTGAAACTTCTGCATTTTCAATAGTCACTACTAGGTAGTATCAAAGTAAAGATATTTCCTAGAGTGCATCGATGGTTTTTGTTTTACAAATAAAGACTACAACTTGAAAATAAAAACACAGTCGTGGCATTACAAAATTCACCCTTGCACGCGCGAATGGCAACTCATCGATTTTCCCAGGGGGGAAAAAAGCACGGTGGTTGTTTCTGCTAAATAAGAAGGGGTTTTCTTTCCTTTTCCCACTCATCCGTTTGATTTCCGTGGGCAGTTGATGCAGATGGACAATAATCCCCCAGCCCAGCGAGGGCGAATCCCCGCGGTTCGGGCTCGCTGCCGGGGCTCCGCGGGTTCCTGCAGCCGGGAGCCCAGCCCGGCTCCAGCCCAACTCGAGGAAACTTTTCAGCTTTCCTCGGCTCTCTCGAGTTTTTTCTCCGCCGTGGTGATCTAGGAGTGTTGTTTGACCTCTCCTCTCGCTTTTTAATCCGTTTCGAATCAGTGTCAAGTAGCAAGAGGCGTCTCACAGGGTCCCCTTGCTGTGGAAAAAAAAAAAAAAAAAAATTAAATCGCGGCTGTGGTGAGGGTGGTGTAAGCAAGTGGACAGGCTTAAGGGGACCAGCTGGGCGCACTTCATAGCTCAGGTTCCCCAAATTGCCACTCCCGGGAAGGTACAGGCGAGGAACTGACGGTTTGGACTGCAGGACTCACTCTTCTAGTCCCAATTTATAATAATAGTTAAATAAAATAGAATCCTCTGAGTCTACGAGTTGCTCTGCGGCTAAAAACCATATTTCCCAGAGTGATGATCTACTTGGCTGCTTGGCTACTGTCACCAGACTAATTAACACCAATAGGAGAAAATCCACCTTTTTCTAAAACCCTACCAATGTAAGTTTAATCAGATGCAACAGCTATACGCTAGTGTCCCTTTCTTTAGTTCTTTAACATGGAACTAAACTCTATTTAAAGACACCGTCCTTCCACATGACTGCAGCCTCGGATGTCTCCGTGGTGAAAAATGACCACATAAGAAATCGTTATTCTGCAATTAATCTACTTTTCACTACAGTTATCAAACCATTTTCAGTTTTCTCCCCGTTCTTTTTTAAATTGTTGCTGGAGTTACAGAAGTAACTGAAGGAAAATATGAACCCACGAAAACGGGAGGGGGTTTGGTTATTTTTTTAAATTTTCAATAGAAACAACGGGAAGAGTAGTTGTGCAGGCAAGAGTAGTTAGCACGAGGTCAGGTTTCACAACTTGCTGCCGGCGGACCCCAAAGCTACGATGGTTAGGAGTTAGAGAACAACGAACCCCTAAAACACCCCTGTAGCTAGGATGAAGTAAGTAACTACCCCAAAATATTCGTTTTCCATCAAGATAAAAGTGGGAATTCTGAGAGTTTTGGCCAAAAGTGTCATCCAAACTGCTGCTGCACAGGGTAACACGGCCAGTGGCAGGGGGGCTTTCTCTGAAGAAAACCAAGTTCGGGATGCATCGGGATTCCCAGCCGAGCAGACAATGCTGATCACACTGAATATTACTGACATTTCTTTTACAGCCCAAAACAATTGTGTTTGCAGTTATTAATTGCTCCTTACTACAACAGGAGATTGCTACAAGCTACTGTATGGCTAACCTGTTGATGGGAGACTTCAAGGAATGAAACAGACCACAACAGAACTAAACAAGAAAACAGGCAAACAAATCCCAAAGAATTCCACTTCCACCCCAAACCAATCAATCAACCAAAAAAACTGCAAACCTCACCCTAAAAAAGCCCAGAAAACCCCCAACCCCCCAAACCTTCAAATTCCCAATATCTCTGACAGAGTTAGCAAGCAGTTTCAGAAAAGAAGAAAAAATCTAACCAACCAAACCAAACCAAGTCAAATAATCAATCCCAACTCCAAACAGTGCTAGAGCTGATTAACTGCTGGAACTGAGATTTAAAAACCTGCTGTAAAGGTTACAAGCAATGAAAAAATGTAGTGTAGCTGCTTGAGATGTGTGTGGAAGAGAGTTCTTTCATACTGTCTATCAAAAGCTCATATAAAGTGATTTTTTTTTTAATTTTTTTTTTTTTTAGTTATTATTCGAATAACTAGAAACCAAAACCCTGCCTGTGCTGAGAGATCCTCTATGTTAGGCATGGCACATATGTACCAACACGTTCCCTCAGAATTCTCTATAAACTGAATAGGAAGAAAGATATGAGTAAGACCTGGTGCATGAATCTTGAAAAAAAAAAAAAGGTAATAAATATGACATTTATCAACAGAAAAATATATTTTAAGAGCAGTTGAATACATACACAAATGCCTTGTATACAAACATAAATGCATCGCTCATTGAAAGAATATAATAATAGGGCTTAAAAATCCTTTTATTCTCTCTCTCCTCCATCTCTTCTTAAAAGCCCCACAAGGCTCATTCTAATTGTAGCAGCTCCTGAAATCTCGATTTTCATATCATCTTTTATGGTGTAAAATTCCTGGAGTTTATGGCGATCAATCACACTACTTTTCTTGTAAGATAGTGTGTTGAGAATTAGAAAATTCGATTTTTTTCTGCTGGAGAATAAGCCTTCTCCCTCCTCTGCTCTGTTGGAAGGTTTTGGGAAACTCCTCTAGGACTGGTTTCTCACTGGACTCTCCTAATCAGGAGGGTGGACCAGGCACTTGTGATCATTTTGTTTTGTTGTTCTCTAATCATCACATACATGCACACCTCGATGGACCAGCACAAGGACACTGTGCCACCTTGTCAGTGCCCCTGCTGTTTACATTTCTGCTCCTGACCAGGTTGGGGCTCACCTGCACGAGGTGAGGGAAGGTGTGCTACAGACTAGACAGAGAAGAGTTATTCAGAACAGCTCTGTGGCCTTACTGGGTGTTGAACTAGAATATGAAAACTTTCCTGCTTCTTCTCCTCTTTTCATGGATTTTTTTTCCCCTGACTTGAAATGATAACTTTTATTAAAGTGTTTATTTCTAAAAATAGAGTCCATTGAAGAGTATATTTCAGGAATATTTATCTTTTGTCCCATTCTGTGTTGCATTATCTGGCAAGTGCTCTGTTTCTAAAAGTAAAAGGTCTTTTATTTCAAAGAAGAGTTTAACTCTAGAGAAAAACCAGTGAGTTCTGGAATGGGAAATGGGGATTGCAATGTAGAGGGAGCAATCCTATCTGCCTCTTCTCTGCTCTCCACACATCAATTACATTGGTGCTGATCTTTGTATAAAATCCAAAGGAGATAAGAAGACATTACCAGGCATTCTAGAAAACAAAAACAAACACAAAAACAAAACATCAAACATAAAAAACTTAAAGGAATGTCCAGTGTGAACACAGCATAGCATTCCCAGCTGTGCCATCAAAATCAAGTTACTTAGTACAATTAGCAATTGAGAATATGCAAGCAGAGAAAGTCTGCAAGATCAGAAAACCTGCAGTTAATTAGAGGGAGCAGGAGAGGAAACCATGGACATGCCTGAAGGTGGCTCCAAGGAGGGCAGAAGCACAGCAGCAGGTAAGAGATTTTCAAGCAAAGTTTTGCTGTGCTCAGCTGTGAGACTTCTAAGCCCTAGTGGGCAGTGAGGGCTGCTTTTATGGGCAGCTCTGTGATCAGAGTGTCAATAGCTGTATCTGGAGTCAGGAGCCCAATAAACCAGTGAAAATCATGATTCTACCAGGACAACTGGGCATTGTGTCAGAACAGAAATGATGGGGAACTTTGAGGACAAATGTGGTGGCAGAACACTGTGCAAAACTTCATTGCATAGATCCACCTTTGAATTTTGATTCCTCAGCCTGCTGCAGTCATGTGTATCCTTTGGGGCAGTGATTTCTGAGCTGTTCTGGTTGGAGCAGAAGCCACCCTAGCCTGCTCTAAGGTTTTTCATCAGTTTCTGAATTGTTATACTGAAAGAGGTGACACTTCAACAACAGATCCTCTCCCAGAGTTTTGATTTTTTTATTATTTTTACACTTAGATTTAGGGATCAGAAGTATAACATTTATAGAGACTGCATCATATGAGAAATCATCTGGGGAAGTTGTTTTTCATGGCTGTCTTCTATTTTGAATTAAATGATTGAATCAGGATTGCTCTTATCAAGTGGGGATGCAATTTAATAATTGATGAAGATCAACACTTGATTGAATCTGAATTAGCTTTCATCATGATTGTTCTCCCCAAATCTACTATATCCATCTCCTCATTTCTTTTAACAACCAACAAGAGCCTCTGTTCTGCCTGTAGATTTTATCTGGGAACACTCAAAGTTTTATTTGTGGCCACTAATGAGGAAAGCAAAATTACATGCAGAGCCAACGTGACTGTGAGATTGCTGTAAACTCTTAGTTCTTTCTAAACATCATGAAGAAAAATATTTTATTAAAATAATCGCTATATGCAGTTATTATATCTTTCCAAAGTAACACTGATGCTCAGATCAGAAAGGAGATTTGTCTGCCAGTTAATCAGAATGTTGTCTGCATTCCAGTCCTCTGGGAGATGTAGATCAGCCTACACATGTATAGACTATACTCTCTGTGAGATATACACACTTCCTTAAGTTACTCCTGACAACATAAATATTCCCTTTTTCATAAATCTTCCCTTTTTTGTAAATAAATGACAAGTTTAGATCTATTTTGCAAATTAATAACTGGCACCCATGGATAAATGTCTTTCACTCTTTCCTTGCAATGGTTGCAATATCTACTGAATCTTTCACTGTCTTACCAGTTTTAGTGAATCCTTTGTGTGAACAGATAAAGATCTGAACATCCCCACATTCTTTCATGCAAATGGATTTACAGTATCTTTACACTGATTCCCAGTTGTCAGCTGAGTAATTACCTGATGCTCCTGTATTTTCAGGTATGTTTGTATGTGCTTTAGCATATAATAAAAAAATTGAAAACTCTACATGATTAAAAAGTTTTGTTTTTAGCAGTCTCCCATGTTTTGTATGTGTAGGATTGTTTGATGTCTTCTGTCTCCCATACAGTGACATTACTCTGCTTCTTTGTGCAGCACAAGGGAAGCAGTCTGGAGCTGTTATGGTATATTACTGTGTAATTTCTATGTTTGCTTAGAGAGACATTAATGTGAAATTATAAATGCAAAGAACCCTAATTACTCTGTAGGAAATATTATGTGGTAGGATGTGCATGTGTTTTTAAAACACGCTGCAATTTGTGGATTTGTAACTAAATATCTGCATTCAATTTCCATTATTAAATAATTACTTCGCATATGTGTTTGCTTCCCTAGACTACCAAACCTGACATTTAAGTGGGTAAAGAAAAAGGCACTAGTTTATATATCCTTGTGTTAACAAGCTTGTAATAACCATGTGGTAAAGCTGTAAAATTGGGATGCAGGCAAAATAGATGAAAAGATAACAGCTAAATTAAAAAAGAAGTACACTTAGCATTTCAGACTTACAGATTGCAACATAAAACCTGTGAGAAAATATCTGGAAAATTCAGTTATATTTTCATATTAAGCAACATATATTTTCATATATCAAGCAACAGGCTCTTTTCAGACTGTTTCTTAGCATTTCCATTGCGTTATTTTGTTAGTAGAATATTGCAATAATATAGCAATTTTTGGAAAAAAATCTGATTTAGAAATGCAAAATATTTTGAAAACAGGTATTAAAACTAGCAACTCATGTATTAAGACAAATGTCACCTTTAATGAAACTCAGTCTCTCAGTCATTTGACTGTCTCAAGGGAGACAGCAGTCTATAAGCATTGCTATCAGAAATAGCAGATGCCTGATACAGTTAAGGCATCAATCCCCTTTGTCATGTCATTGGACTCTGATCTAAATCAATGGGGAAATGTCTCCTAATATGCCTACTTGTCCCTTTATTGAAAAATCTTTTGGCCTGGGTCAGATGCCAGGATCAATGAATTCTCGTGTTTTCTGTTGAATTCTCTGAGTTCATGTGTGGAAAGGGTTACTTAGGATGGTGACAGCCATGGCAGGGGACAGCCCTTGAACTGAAAGCACCTGCCACAGTAAATCTGCCTGGGGATTGCTATAAACACACCCAGAAACATTTTGAGTGAAAGCAATCTGGGGAGAGACTCTGGCACCCTCTGAAAAGCATGCATATGTTAACATGTGTCTTTTCACTCCACAGCTGTATTTTGAAGAAGTGCTGTTGTCAGGCTAGACTTGATTACTCTGATCCTCACAGAACACATCTAGCAAACTCTTTGGGGTATTGATACCAAAGTAAGTCAAATGGCTCCAAACGACTGGTTTTTTTTCGTTTGGTTTGCTTTTTTTTTCATTGAAAATAACATGAGTCCTTTTCTTAATAAAAATGCAGAGAAACCCAAGGTTTAATTTGTTGGGTGAAGGACCATATGTGGTACACCGGGTTCTAAGAAAAGGAGAAGCCCTTGCATCTTGTGAAAGATTGTCTGTGCTAATTTTCCAGTGCTGTTTCTGCTTTCTGCTACAAGGATCAGAGGAATACACAATTTATATTTTCAGACTGTTTTATATATTCAGATTATTCCAAGCCATCTTTTATAAATATAGAAAACCATAATGAAATGTCAGATTTACAAATCAAACACAATTCCAGCATGAATGAAATGAAGGAGCAGAGACATTTTCAACAGACTTTGGGGGTCAAATTCTTTTCCAGTGTCACACAGCATCAGCTTTGCAAAAATTAAAATTAACACAATAATACATAGGTTTGTGAAATGGGGTTGAGTTTCATTCCTAAATAGATTATATATGGCTTTTGGCTATATTTGAGAGTGTGCACATTCCACTTTAGTTTTAATAAAATGAGTACTTGCACCTGGCACCACTCTTTTCTAGTGGTGGTGGAACAGATCTATAATTGCAATTATTCTCCTCCTGGGTGATTTAGTTCAACTCCCTGTGCCATGCAGGATATTCCCCTACATTATTTCTCCTACTTATCTAATCTATTATTGAATAGTTCTGGTGATGGTGCCTCAATTACCTCCATTACCTCTCTCCCAGTGCTTAACGCTCTGTCTGGTATGATTCCCTCCTGCCCCACAGTCAACAGCTTGGATTGTGTGACAAGTAGTTTTAGGCTATATTTCTTGGTTTGATCACTTTCACATTCTTAGAATCCCCCAGTTTGAAAAGGTTTACAGTGTCATCAGGACTTGTGTAGTTTCTTCCATCCTCAGGCTTATGAACTGGGATTCTGTCCAATCCTTCTACCACTGATGTGGCTCTTCTTTACCCTTTCCTGAAGTATTTCCTGTGTGTGTCCTGTCCTTTTGTCTTCCCAAATGCACAGACAGAAATGCCTATACTGCAGTGAAGTAGTGCCTAAGCTGGTGATGCATAAAGTTTAAAATAAATTTCCTATATCCCCTTTTCTTCATATTTCAGTGACACAGTACACTGCAATATGATGATAATTCTATACTATTATTATTATTATTATTATTATTATTATTGTTATATTATTATTATAATTCTGTTTTACTATGTTGCTTAGATTTATTTATAGAATAGAATAGAATAGAATAGAATAGAATAGAATAGAATAGAATAGAATAGAATAGAATAGAATAGAGTAGAATAGATCTTTTTGTTAACCCACCTATTCACCTACCCCTACATCCATCCACCTTGTTTCCCTGTCAATTCTCTTACTCTCACTCTTGCTGTGCAGTCTCTCCACAACACATCAATATCACCACAGATTTTGCTCACAGAAGCAGATCTATGGCTCCTACCCTTAATTTCAAGCAAGCAACACTTCTTTCAAGAGTATCTCCCAGTGACACCACTGCCCTAAATATTATGTCCAAGGGAAATGATAAAGAAGAAAAATGGTTTATTATGTGTTTAGCCTAGCAAAATGGGATCCATCTTGGCAATGATCTTAATGCTGACAAGCACAAATGTATCACACATCAGTGATGGTGCTGATGGTGTGGTTAGGGATCCTCTGCTAAGAAAGCATGGAGGAACATGAAGTCTACCCCACTTTGCTCACCATGTGTGCTGGAGAACAAAGCCCATTAGGGAGGTCCTGGATGCCACCACACACAGATATGCAAAGCAGAGCTTTCTTCTATCCATGAAGATTTCCAAGATTTCCATGTTCACATACATAATCTCTATCACATCTGCATGTAATACCCTCCTGAACATTTTGCTGTGCTTCTTGGTTACCTGTGAGCAGATGGGAATGACAGGAAGAGCAGCATCATTCCTTAGGGCAGAAGGTGGAAGGTGGATGTGAGGGGAGCACTCACACCAAGTGGGGCTGGCTGATCTCTGAGAGAGGTGAGGTGTGGACACAGATCTGTGCCAGATCTCCACTGTGGGAGAAAAGGGCTGTCAAATCTAAAGGGCACAACCTGCTCACCACTCAGGGCTGGTGCCCTCCCACTGCTACTGACCAGCAGATCTAATTCTGCCAGGATGCCAGGGCACTTCAGGGGTTAATTTGGCTTTATATAATATCTATCTATCTATCTATCTATCTATCTATCTATCTATCTATCTATCTATCTATCTATCTATCTATCTATCTCTATATCTAATGTATATCATCTATATCTATATCTATATCTATATCTATATCTATATCTATATCTATATCTATATCTATATCTATATCTATATCTATATCTATCTACCTGTGCATTTAGTAGGCAGTATTTAACCAGGGATGAAAAAAGTGAAGGGGGAAGAATTAAAGAAGAGAGATAATTTGCCAAGCTACTCAGGGTTATGTGGGAAGTCTGTGACATGCGGAAGATGAAATCCCAGACCTACAGAAATTTGATATTCTGAAAGGTGGAAGACAATGTCTAAAATATCAAAGTTCATGTTTCCTTTTGATTGTTTCCCCTCATACAAGGAATACTGGCTATAGATCTGGTGAGAATTCTTTCAGCAAAATATTTCTTTAAATGTAGATATTGATTAGTCTGAAATCCATCAAGGGAAAGGAAGTATTTAGCTGAAATGTTTTGCTCTTGGTCATTCTGTAAACACTGCAAAATCATCAGAGCAAGATTTTCAAAATGAAAAGTGTTAATTTTGGGATTTGAAACAAAGCTCTTTTTTTCTGAAACAAGACAGAGAATTACAGATCATATGAATGGAACTTCAAATATCTGAAGTAGAAACAAAATGCTGACAAATTAGAGAAATTAATTTTCAAATATTTGTGATTTTTTTCCTTTTTTGACAGATGTATTTGGAAGACAAATATTTTAAAAAATCACTATTTTTGTGCACATATAAAATGACTTTATTAACAGATTAAATAAAATGATAAGGATTAAAGAGGAGCAAAATCCTTCTGAGCATTTTTATCTAATTTCACCATTCAAAACTGTGCTTGGTTCTTGGCTGTCTCCTTGTCCTGTTAGGGGCTGACCCAACCCAAAGTCATGCTTTGTGTTATCTAGATACCCACAAAATCCAGACCCCAGAGCCACATTGTGCTGCACAAACAAATGCATGAGGGCTGTTCAAGCAGTATTTCCAATGGCAGTGTGGTGAAATCAATGTTGATTTTAATTATGCTTTGGAAGTACTCCATGGGTTAGCTCACAAGAAGAAAATTGAGGAGGAGTTCAACATTACATGTACAAGTGTAAGAAATGGAGTCTGACACAACCAGCAAGAAATATCTCTGCACAGCCCAGCTTTTTGCACTTTGAAAGACCTTCATGACCACATTGTGGAGCATGAAATAAAGGTCTTAAGTGTGACTGCAACTCTGTTAAGTGTTCATGTTTCACCACTTTGGTTATTGTTCCCTGAAGAGAGTGAGAAATCATGCCCTTTCTCCATGGCTAGGCAACCCTGCTGAAGAAGTGGCACACACTCACATTTCCAATGAACAGTTGAAATAATGTAAACTCTAGAGACCTCAGACTGCAGAAACTGAAGTTTTCACCCTCCTGGGGAGGAGACTTAAACCTGTTTCAAAATATTTTCAAATCTATAAATATCAGATTTAGTGTCATCAAAATTCAAATTGTAGATCCCAAGAGGACAGCATGTTGTCATTGGAAAACATATTCCTTTAATAGTTAAGGGCTCAATTCTGCAAGCACTCCAGATGGAAAAAACTCCTGTTGGAATAATTGAGAGAAAAATCTTGCAGAATTGGGACCCCACTTGCCTGTAAAGCAAAATGAGTACCAATGGCATGAAAATTAACTACCAATAGTGAAGTAGTTATGATGCCAGGAACCAAATAAATGAGTCCTGAAAAAAAAGTCAGTAATTCACAGTTTTAATTGGCTGTGTATGAATGGAAAGAGAACTTGAAAGGAGGGAAGGGAACAGCACGTTCTTACAACATTTGGAGAAAGGTTCAGTGAAAGTTACCAGTTTGCATAACTATCTGTGACATTTCTTTCCTGTTAGATTAAAATGTGTTTTGTTTGCATGTGTTAGATATCACCAACAGTGATATTCTAGTTTTAAATTAATGTGGTCAAAATAAGCTTATTAAACCATCAAAATGGATGTTTGTATAGAAAATATAGAGCAGGTCAAACTGGCTGAAAATGTGTGATGTGGATTAAAGCTGATCTCAGTGCAGTGGATGGCCACTCATGATCAGGTGCAAGGATTTAAAGCTGTGGTAACTTTAGTTAAGCATTGTGTCTGTTCCTGAGTTATGACAGAAGGATTCACACCACAGTCTGGAGTTGCAGAGGATTCAAACTTCATTTCTTCAGGCTTCATGAGCAAATGACAGAGCTGTGAACTAGATCCTATGTAAATAATTAAGCTTAAGTGATTAGAACATTTGTGACATTAGTTATAGATAATTTAGCGTCTATAATCTAATCTGATTTACTAATGAACTCTTGATCTAACATCTCTTGTTATCTGACACGCCTGGCTGAGTATTTTTAAGATTTCTGCTGAATGAGAGACCAATAAAATTCACACAGTTGTTCATACTCATGTGCTTGTTTTACAGACTAATGATTGATATAATCAGCCACTGTACTCAGATTTTTTTTTTTTCTGTAGAGAAAAGACCTTAAAGGTAGTTTCATTGTCTGGCTGAAGGCTTTCTGGAGAAAGAAGATGTGGTCTGACTTTGCCATCCAACATGCTCTACCTGTTTGAAATCTGAACTCAACGGGAAAACAATCTTAAGGCTTCTCTAAGTAACAGTGCTGGAGAACTGGTCCTTGGTCACATCTTGACTTAGGGAGGACTTAAAATTGACTAACAAAAGTTTTATTCTGTGCCAGACATGTCCAAAAATCTAGTTCTGTGAAAATATATCTAGCAAGATTCCTAGTTGAACACAGCATTTGCCCAAATTATTCATAAATCAACCAAGGAATCCACGTATTCTTCTAATCTATCCTTATAAAAGTATTCAGTAAGTACTTACAGGGAAGAAAACCCTGCTGAGCTAGTTAATCATTATTTTGAGAGCAAAGAAAAAGGAGAGCTAAACTATAATTATAACCTTGGTGATAATGTATGTAGGAATCTTTCTTAATCCAGGCTAATCTTGTTCCATGTTCTTGCCTACTATAAAAATCTGAACGATTTTTGACAAGATCCAAAGTTTTGTCAGTTGTTAAGAATTAATTGAAAAAATTACTAGAGCACAGCAGCCATTTCAAAGGGACTGACCCAGAACCAATTAGAATTTTGTAACAATTGACCATTCACCACAAAACAGTTATCATGAGCTTTGGCCTCTGAAGTGTGGTGTTGGGGGTGGGGGAGAATCAGATTAAAGAAACTTTAATTTTTCCCCCTTTAACTAAAATATCGTTAGTAGCAGCTTTCTCAACACAACTATCAATCAACTTATCTGGGTTTTAAAGGCTGTGCTCAGCTTGCAGGAACAGCAGTGCAGAGTATAATGGATGCTTATCCCCTGGCTTTAGATGATACACAATATAGGTTACTATCTTGAAAAAACAGGTCAGACATAGGAACATTCTTTATCAAATTGCTGTTGACAGCCCAAACAAGAGATTGAAGAACACCACAAAAAGGTTCTTTCATCTAAAGACAACAGAGTTTATAATTGGTCATTCTTTCGTCCTTCATCCTCTCCTCAGCAGGAAAAAGAAAATTCCTACTGCAGTTTCTTGAATATGGTCAGCACGAGGGTAGGCTGGTGTACACTGAGAAATAGGTTCAGTGTTCAGTCTTTTCTCTCAATGTTCCAGCTACTGGTTGGGCAGGGAAAGCCAAGAGTGATCTTAAATTTCAAAAAAGAATGAGAATAAGTTACAGCTTTGTGTAGGATAACCAATATTTTGGGACAACAGATATGTAGTTGCTTTGAAACAGGAAATAAAAGCAAAGGCATAAGTATTTGCCAGATTATTCTATAGTATATGTAATATCCTGTCTCCTGCCCTCAGTCCAAAGAAAATACATGTAGCATATATGCAACATAGAAATATGTTGTATACAAGGATAGAAATGCATAGAAATATATGTGATCAATCATATGTTTTACTATATACTGCATATGTGTACACATATAAGTATAAAAAACATAAAAATATTAAACAGATTGTAAAGGATGCGAGAGTCTAATATTTAGGTTTGAAAAATTTTCCAGAGGATTCCACTACATTTAAGATGAGAAAGAAAACTTAATTTTGATATTCTGCCTGTTTCAGGCTGTTAAATTTCACCCAGTTAACTCTCACTAAAGTTACCTTGGACTGGTGATACATATTTCCAGGACATGTTTGCAAAGTTACATTGAAAATACCAAAGACTGAAACTCTACTGTCCCTTTTGGTGTTTCCCTCTAACAGTCAATTCTTCATGAAGAACAACTAAAAAAAAAAAATGAGATCAGAGCAATTAAATCACTGTCCCACAAACACTTACACTTTTGCTTACCCTGACACACGTGAGTAGCTCCACTGAACTCAATATAAAGAGAAATCAATAGAACTGGTCATGTGTAACAAGTTAAATATATGAATAAGTGAGTTTAGATTTAAAGCCTGAAATCAGCTAGGGAAAGTCTACAATATTTTTATGTATTTTATAAATGAAATTAATCCTGAAGGAAATTAATCCAAGAGATTCATAGAGTGCATGAATAGATCCAGCCATTTCCCTATGAAAAAGCTCAGCTCTGACCATGTTTCTTTAGCTCTGGATCAATGTTCAGACTGGCAACAGCAAAAAAAGCCCAAACTGCACAAGATAAAATCCACAGGGATCTGTAAGCATGCTCCCCAAAAGGAGCACCAACCATAATGGCTAAATGCCTGCTAGAAAGGCAAAGCCCCTCAGTTTGGTTATACACCTACATAAAGTACCTGCCCAGAAACTGAGTTTCATTTGTAGCAGACATAGAATAAAAACACTTGTTATGAGATTTAGAGAGGGGAAAAGGCTGCTGTGTGCTTTTTAAGAACATATAAAGACCTTTGCTAACAAGGGGACCTCTTTAGGGAAATTTCCTGGGTTGGAAGCACAGGACTGCACAGCCTCCTTGTTTTTGAAGGTAAGCAAATCAAGACCTGGATGGTGGGAAATTTGCTGATGGAGTCTCTTTATTAGGGTGATTTATAGTATGAAGTCTTCCCATCTTTCAGTTGGAGGATGCTATTAGTAGTTGCTACATGTGAATAGCTAAAGAGAGAGAAAGTTTGTGACAAATCAAAGAATCTAAAGGTGCTTTACTTATTTGGGTTTCTTGCATACAGCCTGGAAAATTTGCATACTGTATTCTATATTGTTTTACTGTACATGGCTTTGAGCAAAATCATTCTAAGACAGTAATGAACCCTGTCTTCTCCTCCCTATGCAATTCAGGGTGTTTAAAGGCAGGAGAGGGGATGAAATTTCATTGGAAGTAAAGCCTTGACTGTTCTTAGTGGCACAGGGCTGCCCAATCACCCTGATGGAGCAGGGGAAAAGGAGATCTGCAGAACAAGGACCTCTTGGCTTCCTGGCTCATGCAAAGAAACAGTGTGGGAGTCTCACTTGAGCTTGGTTTCTAGATGAGCACTATTCCAGACACTCCAGTGGATTTGTTTCCAACTCATTTAACGTCATTGTGAAAAGAAACAGACACAAAGTTTTCTTTGGCACTGCACATCGTGTTGCGTCACTGTCTAGCAAGCTTCCCATTGCACGTTTTTCCAAAAGGATGCATCTGCCAGCCCAATACAAACAAAAATAACTTGCATGTGTCTTATGTTAAAGCAGAATGAGAAACATGATGCCACATCAGTGTTGTCCATTCAGGAGTTAAAGCTCTGTTGCCTCATAAAAGATATCAGAGACGCTGTATGCATGTTTTTCCTTTTCCATATTAAACCACACTGTTGGGATCAAATCCTAAAAAGCTTCCATCCAGATAATTTTTATTTTTGTCTGGCATCGAGATCCTTTTGTGCCATCATGCCATACTCCTCTGAACAGTGTAATCAGTCTTGGAATAATTTCTGGTCTTATTTTAATGGTGATAACTTGATGGTAGTTAATTAGACAAATCCTGAAAATCTCAGTTTGCATGCAGTCTGGAAAATCCATGATGCTACAGAAGTTGTACGGACTCCCTAGATATCTTTCTATGACTTAAATGTTTATTTCCTCTTCTTTTTCCTTCTATCTGATCTGCTTCACACATTTATCTAGTAAGTCTTTGGGTTTGCATGGTTCTACTCCTTCTTAAGTCTTAAAGCCATTGGATGCTCTCAATCAAGCTTTCTAGAAAAAAGTTCTGTTGTGTTCCTGTGCTGGGAGCAGAGTGAGGTTTGCAGGATTCTCTGATTTTGCTCTCAGACTATTCAGTGCAGCCTTGTTAGTCCTGCCTTGAGCTCACCCTCCCTCTGTGTGAACTGGACTGTGAGCTCTGAGACAGGCCAGTAGTTGCTTCCATGCAAGTGTTTCAACTGGAAAATTGATTCAAAACTCAACCTGCCACAACAAAGTGTGTTTTGTTTGGCTAATTTGTCATCTGTGAGGATATCAATGAAGTGATAGCCTGGTGGCATTCTAAAACAGATTTTACTGTTCATCACTGTTGATCTGAATAAGTGAGACAAATAGTGTGTTTTCCTTAATGTGTAAAGGGATGGGAAACAAAACAAATTTCTACAAAAACTAAGAGCTGAAACAAGTCCACGAAATAAGTTTTGTCTTAATTTCCAGTCCACCCTCATCCTTACAACCCTCACTTGTAGGTAACTTGTTGCTTTTCATCACTGCAGGAATAGGCTCTTAATTTGGATTTCCCATCTGGTCTTATCTCCCTTTTTCTGTTTATTATTCATCAGAAAGCTGAGAGGCTGTGAGGGCCCATTTACTCCATGAAAAGATGATGCTATTGTAACTTCATGTCAGAGAGCAGATAGGAGCACAAGGAAACATGGAACAAACAAACAAAGAAACAATCAAACAAACAAAAACCACCAAATAAACCCCCCCAAAACAAAAACAACCTCCCCAAACCATGAAATAATTTATCCATTACTCAAAAGTTATAGTTTATATTTTATACTATGATTTCCTTACCCACCTAGCAGCTTTCCTTAGTACCAGTTTCTTCTCGTTTTTGCCAGCCAAAGCTGATGTTTTACAACTTTCATCAGCTTTTAGACCTTCCATCTGTAATGCTGACTGTAATGGCAATAGCAGCAGTGAGTGAAACATATTCCTTATTCTGTTATTCTAAGAAAGGGATAAAATAGACAGGGCTTGTGTGTTGATGCAAATTGTGGCTGCCATTGTTGTCTTTCCTCTTATAACATTCCCTTTTATTATGATTAATACCAAGTTTATATTATTTAGCAGTGCATGATATAAATGTTTTCCCATCTGACTGTTTCTGCAGGTTTGAATTATGGGATGGAGTTGTAATGTACATTTACTACAAGGTCTTCTTTATATACTTCCAGTTGTACAGAGAGCAACTCACAAATAACTCGTGAAAGTTTGCCATCTCTTTTCTAGAAGAGGAATGGCTAGAAAGAGACCACAACTGCCTCAATATTCATTGTGAGAAATGAGCTATTCCCATGTAAATAAACAACATTTGGAGGTTTTCAGTTAGTGCATTGTATTCAGCCCACATACACACAAGAATTCTCCACACAAGAACTCTCCACACAAGAATTCTCCATGGGAGTTGTTGATCAGTGGCAATTGCTCAGGTAAATAATATATTATTGAGCCCATGGCTGTGTGTACCAAAGAAGATTTATGAATGCAAACAGGGAATGTGGCTCCTGTGAGCCCTCATGATAAGTCTCAGCATTTTTTTTTTTTTTCAGAGTGTCTCTGCTTATGAAACCTGAGGACACATATAAATTTTGAAATATCTGGATATAAACACATATGAATTTCCTACAGTACAAGTGAATCAGTGCAGTGACTGGAGTCACAGCCCAGCAATGAAGGTTCACCTTGGATGATCAGCTGCAGGGGAAACATTGCTGATGGAGAGAGGATAACTAGACAAAAATCTTGTGATCAAACTCTGGGCTTAAGGCTTGCTCAGAACCAAAGGATACAACATTATAAAAAGTGATGAAATGCCACCAACCAAGGAAAGGAAATATAAAATTAAGCAGAAAGGAAGCTAACAGGTCAACACACTCTTATCCAGAATATGAAACATTCTGCAAATAAGTGTAAAAGTGTGGTATGAAGCATGGATGCTGCAGAGAATAATTTGAAATATCTGAAGGTGGAAATGAAAAATGAGAATGTTGAGTTTTGCAGCATGCTAAGACCCCTGCCAAGGTGCTGAGCACTTTCAGCTCTTGATTTACTCAAAGTGTCCTAGGGGTATTTACAGCTTCACTGCCTCAGATTCCCACAGTGCCCATACTCAGCTCACTGTCAGTTGATTTTTTTATCCATGCTAAATACAAAACCAGAATATTCTGAAGAGTTTCTCTGCCACTGGGAAGAAAGGTATGGCTTGGCAGATGTCAGAGAGCTCTGGAGGTGGGAGGCTGGGAAGATCTGTGTTTGCTGCTGACTCTGCCTGCTGTGGGGAAAGAGGATGAATTGTTCAGGTCCTCACCTGCCTGTTCACAGGTGAACAAGCTCCCATGGCAGTCCTCTATGTACCCCTTAGACACTGAGGACAAGCTTTCTAAAGAACTTGGACCTCTGCCCATCCTGACTTCAGTCTGAATGCCTGGTGTGAAATACCCCTCATATGCATTATAGCTGGACTACAATTGTACAAATACATCAAAAAGTAAATATGTTTGCCTCAAATTGCCTTTAATCCAGTTTTAAACTGAAGGCCATGATGGCAAACAGACTAAAGAGATGAACCAAAAATGCAGCTTTGAACAGCTAAGATAGAGCAAATGTTGCATATTTTGGTTGCTTGGAGCACAAACAGCAGCAGACTGTTTGTCCCTGAGTGTAGGATGAGGTAACAGCTCACCCCAGAGCTCAGCTGTGTCTCCATGGCCACCCACACAAACACATTCAGGACATGGGTGCAGTTATGGAGCTGCATGGGAGAAGAAAAGGCAGGAGCACATGTGGGCTACCTGGAAGTTAGAAAGTGAAGCCACAGTGTTGAATGGAGAAAATAGAAATATATTCTCTTCAATGACACGGTGATTTCCAGGTGAAAACATTAGTTTGAAATTATTCTTCCTTGTATTTCCCCCCCCAAAAATGAATTTTCTTCATTATGAATATGAGGAGAGAGATATGTAATTCCCTTTTAGTTTTGATCCAAGTAAAATGAGGAAATTTTGGTTGAATAAGAACAAGAAAGTATTTTTCCATTCAGACTGGATATCTGCAGAAAGAAAATTTAAATAAAATAGTACCTCATTTGAGAAATGTTTCAGTCAAATAATTGAGATCAAAAATTTGGGGCATGACTGACATAAACCAAGAAATGTTTGTCTGAGAAACTCAGAAGATGACTCAGCTGTATTTTCCTCATACAAATTGAAATCTGTTGCACCTGGGCTTATTCCTTTACTTGGCACAAAGGCATAGCTGTAAGCACTTTGACAATATAAATGAAATGAATTATGGATTTGTCATGTCAGAGTTAGGAAATCTATTTACACTGGGGTCACTTGGCATCGAGTCTGGGCTGAAGGGTTTGATGAGAATTAGGAGGTTGTTTAAAAGGTTCAGTCACCTTGGATGATGCATCAGTTTAAGAAAGCAAAACTCTGTCAATATTGTAAGGAAAAAATAAAGAAGTTGATCCTTCAGCAATTTTTTTTTTAAATTTTGTATAAGGAGAAAAGAATATGAGTACTTGTGTAGCTGCAGTTCTGCCTGTCCCTGGGGCAGCTCTCCAAGGGGATGTGGTGGTGGGAACACCTCTCACATCCTTTGTTTTAAGAAGAGCAGCTGAAACAAACATGCTGGGTGTCTGTCTTGCACTCAAATGTTGGACAATTATAAATATCTTTGATGTGCTTCTATGAGTCCTTTGGGTTTTTGTCTTTCTGGAAGGGACCCTGTCCCTGGAGCCTGCACCAGCACTGAAAGGGCCAGGACTCTGCTCCAGGGGAATGCCCACTGCTGCTCTGCTTCCTTCAACAGTCCTAAAACATGTCATTTGGGATCTTCGGGGATTAAAGAAGTCCTTCTCACTGTATTGCAGCTACTTTCTCTGGTTTCTCCTTCAGCAGGAATATGTCAAAAGGCATTCATGGAGAATAACTTGGAAAAAGAAGAAACACAGCTGCTTGTTAGGAACATTTTTGCAGAAGATGAACTGAACTTGTACATTTTTGAGTGGTCTGGTCAGCACATGGATGGCCAAAAATGCAAACTTGCTCCCATATTTTCTCACTGTGTCTTAACCAGGCAACTTAATTTACTCAAATGAAGTTTCCCATTGCTTCCCCAGCTCTGTGTTATCTGCTGCTTTTTCCTTTCACATGTGTTTTTTCCTGTTTAGCTGGTATATGGTCAAGTTGATGTGTTCAAGCACAGGAGAAGGCAATGCAAAACACCCAGTTATATGGTTGCATGATATTACCAGTTGCCAGATTTCTTGAATGTGTCACAGCTATGAAGGGTTTGAACCCTAAAACTACTCTGGCAGTGGGTACCAGATGGGGGGCTTCAGGAGGTTATGCCTCCCTTCTATACATATATATATAAGTATACATATGTATATGGTTTGAACTAACATCCCTATATACTGGGTTTATCCTTATTTTCTAAATGAAATAGTTTAAATTCAATAAAATGTCATGTAAACTTAAAAAAATTAAAAATTCAGATAAATTTTTCATGTGGATGAAATATTTGGGTTCTTCATGGTAGGAAAATAGCTGATTAAGGCAAGCTGCTTCCCCTTTTACCTTAATTAGCTCAATGTGCACAAAAAGTCATCTGATACTCGAATCTGCCAACTTTGGCTGTTATTTACTTTTCTGCTGGAATTAGTGGGCACCTCAGAGATGTGAGAAAGGATTCAGTGAAATCAGCAAATTAAATATCCTCTGGTATTTTAATCTAGCTGTGGTGACCACTCTGTGGATTTCAAGCTCCATATTCTGCTTCTTGGAGGCAACTGAGCTAAGGACATCTTGTCTGAACCAGGGGGAAAATGTGGTCCTGGTGCACTCTCACCTTTCAAAGACAATCCTTCCCATCACCTTCATTCCTGCTCAAACTTGCAAAGCAGGTGAGTATTCATTCATTACCTATTTCTTATCTTCCTGCTGCTCCCAAAGAGAAGAGGAAAAGGGCTCTGGCTGTGCCTTATTTTCTTACCTTCTCTCTTTCCAGCAGGCTTCCCTGTAATTTCCAGGGGAAACACTCTCCATGAAGCTGCACAGCCTGCAGTGCCAGCTGTGAGCCCAGAGCAAGGCTCGGAGGTGCAGGGAGACAAAGATAGTGCCTTTCCTAATGAGCTTCCATTAATGGATAATTTATAGTGTGGATAATGAAAATATTGATTTGGGCTCTTTTACTCTGAAATGTTACATTTAGCTTGAGGCAATAAAGGCTGTTGGTTATAGTGAAGATAATGACACTGTGGGAGCAGCAATGCTTCCCCTCATCTATGGGTTTCCACACAAAATAGGGAAAAAGTATTTTCAAAAGTCATGAAGTCATGAAAGGCAAGGGATTGATTTTTATAAGAGAGAGATGATGGTATTTACAGAGAAATCCCTTACTCAATGACATTTAAGGGTAAGAATAGTGTCTCAAACACATGGAAGTCCTGAGCATCAAGGCCATAGGTGGTGGTACAGATATCCTCTGGTGGAGTCTGGTCTCTCATTTGGAAGAATATTTCCATTTTTAGATATCTTGATTTGGAAAAGAACATTAGAAACTGAGGAGTCTACAAGCTGACAGATGGCTTTGCCAGGAACTTCACTGTCTGACTGTACAAAAATGAGCTGTGCCATAAGCTCAAATGCAAAAATGGAAAAATGGATCCTTCTATTTGCCAAAGAGCCGAGATTGTGTCTCTGATTTATCTCAAAAGGCTGCTGGGAAAGAGCATCCTGTGGTGTTGGTAAAATGATATTTCTGAATTGACACAGCTACAGTTTGCATTGAAGAGAAATGATTCTATTGAGCTTACTGGTATTTTCAGAAGATGAATCTGAGCTCCCAGCATTTTCTCTACATGATATATAACTTACTGATCAGTCTTTTTCTGCTGTTTCCAAAGCATTCAACAGCTTGTCATGGCCTGTGTGTGAAGTGCTGCAGCATCTGACACTGCTTTGGTCCCACACTGGTGGAGAATGCTGAAGCAGACTGCACACTGATAGAAATAGTGCTGGCTATTAAATGGGAATAGCTAGATCTATTTCCATCATTCAGTCTCCTAAAGTTTTGACAGCTTGATCAAACTAATGAACACAAAAGTGACAGACTTATTGGTTCACTAATATTAGGTTACCAATCTTTGCCTTAAACCCCATTAACGCTTCTTCCCTTGCCTGCTAATGTGAGGATAACAGACAGCAGCCAGACTTTCTGGCTCTACCCATGTGCAAAACTTCTAAACATTGGGCCATTTTTGTCTCCCACTGCACTTTGCTATAAAACCACAAGGTTAACACGACCTTCTGGCCCATTCCACTTTGTGTCTTGTTTTGAGGAGAGCTTTGTTAGGGACTAAAACCTATGTTATATTCCATCTGATCAGAGTACTTCATGCCATCTGTATTCATTTAGCAATATCTAAGACTAGAGAGCATTACAGTGGTATTTTGTACATGGTATTGATTGCCTTCATTTGTAGCTCTTACAGACACCAGACACTATTCAGTTTTAAAGTTGAGCATTGAATTTCCCATCTGCAATCTCCAGGTGCTTTCTTTCCCACCCTCCTCCTTACACAGAAGCTTTCAAAGACACTGAACTATCTCCCTTTAAAATTATTTAAATACTGTTGCATACTGTACTTTGCAGTTATCTTTTCATAGTTTCATCTGTTGTTATAGTAGTTAGTTTCCCAATGTCCACAGTGATGAAATGTGTTTAAATCTGTGATTTTGTTAATGTCTGCAGATGTATGTCTTTGTGCTTGGTTGCTATTTTTAGCAGTAGCTGTACATTTTGCACCACTGGAGAGTGTTATGAAGGAGATCCCTATCAGTTTAGCTCTGTATTTTTGTTCTGCTTGTGTTCAGCTCCTGCTTCAGAGCTGGTAGCATGGTCACAGACCTGTCTAGTTGTATCTTGGTATGAGTAGGTGCTCAGAGCCAGCCTAACTGACAAGTAATTAGATGAGTTCTAGCTATGGAAATATATGTCAGTGGTAAAGGAAAAGATTACTGGAGCATGGGGTATTTTCAGCAAACATGGATTTTGCTCTTCAAGGTACAAGGTGAAAATGTAAAGTTTTTTCCTGGTTAAGCCTAAGAATATAAAACCAACTTTTTCCCAACTTTTGTTAGAAATGGTTCAAAAGAAAGAAAAAGTAATATCATTGAAAAGATGTGAAAAAATAATTAACATTATTTTTTCTGCTTGCTACCATTTAGCAGAAACTTCTGCAAGGGTTAATCAGATTGTGGCTCAGCAAAGCATTTGAGCATAAAATCAGGTTTAGACCTGCAGATAGATGCATTTATCTTCTGAAAAGCAGGCCATCACTCACACCAAGAGAAAACATGTTTGATCCATTAATATCTGTCTAAACTTACAAAATATCCCGATAAATCTGTCATGAAAGCTTGGAATGGCAGCATCCATGTAATCATAGACAGGATTTCTATCACTAACACTGGGGGTGATTTTCTGAGCCAGCAAAGACTTGGAAAGTGCTGCTATGAGATTTATTGTACAAAACCAGGGGAAAACAAACAACTCCCAATAGGAACAGGAGCAAGTGGATGTCCTCAAAGTGCTTCAGAATATTAATAGCTCTGTCCTTCCAAACCTGTGAAAGGAAACACTTTGGGGTAGTAGCTTTTTATACACAGAATCATATCATAAAGCCATAGACAGGCTTGGGTTAGAAGAGACATTAAGGATTGTCCAGTCCCAACCTCCCTGCCATGGGCAGGATGCCATCCCCTAGAGCAGTTTGCTCAAGGCCCCATCCAACCTGGCCTTGAACACTTTCAGGGGTGGACAACCCACAACTTTCCTGGGAAACGTGTTTGAGTGCCTCACCACGCTCTGACATCTAGTATAAACCTCTCCTCTTTTAATTTTAAACCATATCCTCTTGTAGTGCTGATGCACCTGCATGCACCTTGGAGGCTGCAGTGCTCTGTCTCTGGGGTGAGAGGAATGGGAGGTGCCTGTTCTCTCTGTGTGTTTGCAGATGTGAGAGGGTAACCATGTCTGTAAATCTGCTGCCTCTAATGTGACTCTGGGGACTCCCTTCTGCAGAAGACCCCATCCAAAGATGACCCAAGGATGTTGTGCAGAGATCCTGCTCCTGTCCCTGGCTCCTGGCTGCCATTCATGGCTGATTAAAATCCTGCTGGAGTACGAGGCAGAAATGGCCAGATCTCTCTTTTTAATGGCTTGAATGAGCTTCAGATTTAAACAGCTTAATTTTCAGAAAAAGATGAAAATCAACTGAAAGATTTAGTGAAGATTTGATTTATTAATTATCAGACACCTGGCCTGTAAAATGAAATGTAGTGCAGGCAGCACTCATGGATGAGCTGTTTGGGTAAAAGCTGTATCTGGATAAGAGCAGAGTTGTTTTCATTGCTGTCCTTTAAAGGGTTTTGGATGATAGAAAAGCAACTTTGCAGCAATTAGTCATTGCTACCAAGTATGTGTATTAATAATTTAAATTTATATTTATATTTATATTACATTGAATATAATAATGACAAACCCAGGAAACAGACCTTCAAATGCCAATGAAAGATTATTTCCATAGGTGTGCTGCATCATTCTGTGAAGAATAAAAATGCATAGGAAACAGACAAAATTTATCAAGAAATGTCTAATGATAATCAAGAAACTATTTTGATATAATTGATTTCAATAAAAAGTAAGTCATTGCCGAAATGTAAATGTCTTCCTTTTTATTCCCTGTCTCTTCCCAAATAAATGAGTTCACATTTCCTTCACAACCACAGTTCTCATATGTAGGGCAGTACTGAAATAGTGATATGATTGCTCATCACTTGGATTGCTCACACTTCCCCTCTGTTGAACACCAGGAATAGACTACTCTAAAAAGCATTAAAAACAAATGGCTGCCCCACTTCTAGGGCAGGTTCATTCAGTGAAAGAAGCATTGAACATGTTAAGAAAATTATCTTAAAAAAAATGCTCTAAACCATCTCACAAATATTGCTGCTTTGCTGAACATAAGTCTTTGACTTAGAATCAGCATCCCTGGAATATTCAAGAGATGACTGGATGTGGCACTTAATGCTATGGTTTAGTTGACAAGGGAGTGATCAGCCAAAGGATGGACTTGATGACCTTTTCCAGCCCCCATTGACTCTGTGACACTGCAGCAGAATTGCTCAGTTTTATCCTAAGAAGGGTGCACTGGTTGGCTCATCCATGAGAAGCAAGATCTGGACAGTGTCATAGGCAAGAGAATGAAATGAATCCTCAGTTCTGCAAGTGTGACAACAAAGCAAAGAGTCTGTGCTCACCTAACAACTTCCACAATACCAAGGTCTCTGTTAAAGGACTTTGTGACTGCTGGAAAACATGAAAGATAACATTACAAACTTTTTTTTTTTTTTTTTTTTTTTTAAATATGGAACTATGAAGGTGAAAATTAGGAAGTATCTTGTGAACAACTTGAAAAATGTTAAAAATACAGGCATTACATGGGAAAGCTTCCTGTGGAACAATCTGTATGCACTTCTAGGTAGTTAGGACCCTGTGATAGAACAAAGTGCAGCTTGTGATCAGGAGTGAAGAAATGTGTCTGTGCCAGGGAATTTTGGAGGATGAATGCATGCCTTGGTCTGCAGCTTTAAGCAGCAGATTTGCTGAGTACTTTTGCATTCCTCAAACCTCATATTGAAAGGGATAACTGAGATCAAGAATTTCTCATCAACTTTTCAGAGGCCTTCCAGTGTAGTGTCACAGTAGTTGAAATGTCCAGAAGAGATGTTTGAAATGTGGAGCCAAGTTCAAGACATCTGCAGACATGGGATGTGCATATCCAAGGCTTAAAGCACAGGGAACTGGCCTTGGGAATGTTTCCACAGTGTAATAAAATGTAAAAAAAAATAATGTCTGAAGTAGATATATTGTTTATTTTGTGACTATAATATATGTGGTCGAAAAAAAGGAACCTGAAAGAATTAGGATTAGAGGAAAAGTGCCATAAATTGTGTAGCTATTTTAAAATCTAGAGCTATTCTATAGAATTCCATAATTCTGTCACTATCAGCTGAGAGTCTTGGCCTTGGCCAAGTCTCCTGGTCCTTGATGGCAAAACCTAATGGTCCTGTTTACACTGGATTTTACGTTGGTCTTAACAGAGATAGAATGGTGCCTTCAGTGCCTCATTTATCATGGTAGTTATATTGCTATGGTAAGATGTGGTATTTTTGCTTTCCTGCAGTGTGAGGTGTGAGTGAGCAGACATTAAAAGTGTCAGAAAAATAGCAAGTCTCTGTTTCCCAGAGTTCCTATATGCATGTGTAAAACATTTGTGGACAGTATGAAGGACAATGCAGCAGAGACCCTGAACTTTTAGAATTTTATTGCCTCTTGGAACACACAAAAAAAAAAAAAAAAAAAAAAAAAAAGAAAAAAGAAGAGACTAGTTTTTTGTCTTTACATTCCTTGATTCTGAGTCTTATATTCATCGTTGTCTAGTTCCCACAACAAAACTTCAGTGCTATGATTACAATCACTCCACATTGACATTAATGTCAAATTAAGGAGGAATTCTTTGTGGTGTGCCCAGAACAGAACATCATGATTGCATGCTTGATCATCCAGACTATGAGAGGGAGTGTCACATTTAAAAATAGGGGCAGATGAATTGGATGGAAATGACAGTAACTCTGGGAAGAAAATGGGGGTGCAGACTAAAGGTACCCTCTGAATTAAACACGTTGGTTCCATGTAATTGTGCCAAGCATTAGAAAAACAAAAGAAACCACCAAAGAAAATAGCATTTATCTGCCATTTAATACTTTTTGGGACATGGAAAGAGGTCATCTGCTTTCACTTCACTATTATTTGTTTGTAATCATTGAGGGATTTTTAAGGATCTGGCTTAGAGCCAGTTTTCCAACAAAATGAGAAATGAGGGCAATTAAAAAATGGAAGCAGATGATTGCCTGTATATTAAAAATCAAAGGAAATTGAGAACCTTGTCTTTGAACAATAAGAAATATTTTGGCCCGGAGTGTGGTATTTAGCTTGGTGGAGACAAAAAGCCACTTCATCAATATTAGCTCAGTGCAGTGCTTTTGGCAAAGACCTAACGAGTTATCAGCTGTTATCCTCTGTGGAGCTGGGGGGAAGGAGACATTTCTCTCAGGATACAGATTCATTCCTACATTGCCATAATGCAAGCCCTCTGTTTCTGATCTGTTTTCCATCGTTTCTCCTATTGACTGGTTAGAAATTGAGATGTGTGTAATAGGATAAAACATGGCATTGAACTTCAGGCCTTTTCACCAGTTGCTTCAACTATTTGGATTCTGAGTCTGGTTCTTAGAGGCACATTTTTGTGCTGACACATGTATATAAATGACCCTTAGCACTGGAGGGAAAGGGGTTGCAAACAGTGCTCTTCAAAAATCTGGCCAGACACTCATTATATTCACTGCACTTGGCATCATGTCACTTGTGATCTAGTGGGCTCCATTCAACTTCCATCCTAAGGCCTCTGCATAAAGAGTCACTGTGATTGTTTTTAATGCTGTGGCAGGAACAGATGGCAAACATATTTTAAAGTGCTAAAAATATGGAAGGGCAGTAGAAATCTACATGGCAGACATCTATTAAGCATCCACAGCTGTGACCAATTTTTAAAAAATAATAATAATAGATATAATACATGTAAGCCCAGACCCTAAAAGGAAAATCTCCCTTGAAATCAGTTGGCATTTTGGATTTGCCTGGGTTACAGCAAAGGACAGGATAAACTTCCACTTGTAGTTTCCAGTTTGCCTCAGTCATGATAATGAAAAGGAACAAGTGAGTGTGGGGAGGGACAGCAGAACCCCGAGCCACCATGGCAGAGCAGTGAGCAGAGGGCAGCCCCTACAGATCACTGTCTCACAGGCACTGTGCTCATCACTCTGCTATCACAGATTTTTACAGCCTTTGCAGATGTTTCAAGTTTCTGTCTGTCTATCACACTCTGGAGGATGATTTCTCTCAGAAGATGCCCTGTGGCTCAAGCAGCAATGTGCACACGTGGCTGTCAGGCTGAAAAGGCTAACGCCCATCCTCTCTGCCACATGCTGTCATCTTACAAGTGCCAGCACAGAAACACACACACAAAATGCAGATACTTCTTAATGAGTGCTTGTCACAGCCTAATGACAAAGCTGAAGGAAAGGCCTCAAGGCCTGAGTTTGGCTCTTAAATCTTGCTGAGGAACTACTTTCTAGGAGCCTAAGGAAGGACATTAAGAAAGAGGAGCACTGTGCCAGTGAGAGAAAGGTTATTCTCAGCAAAGAGGGTGTAGGGGTGCTGCTCCTGTTCTCCCCAGTGCTGCAGCTGGTGGCTGGACACTCACTTCTGAGTGAAATCAGCACCCAGGTGAGCCCATCTACTCCCCCTGTGTGTTCTGCCCTAGAAGTGACAGCCTTTTGCTGCCAGGGCAGTGGTGCTGGGGCAAAGCAGAACAGCCTGGGACATGGGCTAGGCAGGGTGCTTCCCACAGGGGTTAGGAGGCAGGCATTGACTCAACAATCTTAATCCTGATGAGCTGGGAGCTCTCACTGCTCCATAGCACACACAGTGCTCCTCTTGGCTTGCTCAACCCTAAAAAGTCATCCCAGAGCTGTATTCCCACAGCAGTGATTATTCCTGCTTGTGTAGCAGGCTACATCAAGAGGAGATCTGGCCTTGGCTTTCTACCAGCAGCTCATAGCACTGGTTATTTGGGTATCCAAAAAATGGCTGTATTCAAATTCTGCTCTTCCAAAGCAGGATAGAAGGTCCTGCATCCAAATTCTGTCCTCCCAAAGCAGCTCCCTGGGAAATTTCACTGAAGGAGGAGTAACACCTCTGTAAGTTTATAGGGCCTAATGCATGTTTGATGCAAGTCTGATATGGTCTAATGCACCTGTGTCCTCAGAGAGGCCTGTGCTGGAAAAGGTTTTGGAAATGATCCTGTGGACACCTTTGATTTGATGTGTACTGTCACCCAGGTCAGTCCCACACTGTGACTGCCCCACAAGCAGGGTTGATGCTTAAAACCCCACTGTGCTGAAGGCATCTCCTGGGGAAGGGGTGGGAGATGTGGACCCATCTGTGCTGCCCCAGGGACACTCAGGACACTGCTGCAGGCTGCACTATACCTGCCCCAGATGTGCCATGGCTGTCTGAGAATTTGGGATGCTCCTAAAGTAAAACCTCTTGTATTTTATGGGGCAATAGTGGATGTGTTTGTGTCGGTACTCTTAAAACTGAGGCATCAAAAAACTTTTGATATTCTGGCCTTTTTGGTCTTTAATGTCTCATTCAGAGTTTCCTTCATGTTACATATTCTTCATGGGGAACCAACAGACATTTTAAATTAATTTTCCTGTAGGAAATCAAGCCAGGAACACTTTTTTTTTTTTTTTTTTTTTTTTAAGAAGTAGAGAGGACAGAGTAAAAAGAGGAGGGAGACGTCAAGGGGAAAATGATCTGAGCTTGGTGTGCCAGACTGGAGCTTTCAGCTGCAGCTGCCTGTTGCTCACACACACACACACACACACACACATACATATGCATATGGCTCAGGCTTGATTTAGTTTGGCTCAGCCAGTAGATCCCAACATGTACTTGAAGAACCCTCCCCAAACAAAAACATGCTCTTATCAAAGCAGAATGCCTAGCCCAGGAAAAACTGTACAGCTATTAGCAAGTTATTTATAAGCAGTCTGAGCTAACAGCTAACATGTGGCTGGCTGTGGCCCAGGGATGCTTGCTGGTCTTGGGCAAGGAATAGCATGAGCTAGACCTCACCATCCTCCACATCTGGAGGCAGGAGTGATATAATTAATAGGTATGCTACCCCAAGTCTTCAAGCATAATTATTATGGGTGCTAGCCTAAGTCCTCACTGGTATAACGTTAAAATGAAAAAATAATGATAATAGAGATGCACTAATCTAGCCAAAGGCAAAATATAAACAATTTATGCTACAGCTATTTCCAGTACAAGATTTTCTTCTACCTTTAGGCTCTGTTCTGCAAACACTTGACATAACTATTTAATTTTACATAGATGTATAGTTCCACTGAATTTTGGGAGGTGTTTAAAATGAGCAAGTAAGACACTGACTACACTAAGAAGGCCTTGTTGTATAGGAACATAAAATCTTGGGCAGGCAATGCTCCCTTTCTGCTGATACAGCTGTGGTAGAATAAAGCATTTAGCATCAAAATACCAATAGAGTAAATGCACCCCTGAAAGCCAGACAAGCTCAGTCACAAATGCAACTATTGCTGGCAGAGGTTTATCCAAGTTACAGGGAAAGTCTCAGATATTCTGGTGCTCATTGTTTTATCCTTTTGCTTAAAAGTTTAAAGGCAGCAAGATGGAATTGTTATCCACTTCTTCTCTTGCCTACTTGCTATGGTCCTGACTAAGATATTTCAGCGCTGCTCCTTACAGCTCTGACCACACAGCAAAGCAGTCTGGAGTCTGAAATCTTGGCTTTGTATACATATGGATGATCCCTTCATCTCACTACACAAAGAAAACAAAAGAATGTGTAGACAATTTTATCTGTAGAGCCTTTACTGAAATTTGAGATAGTCACTCTCTGAGTTCAGCTTATCTTTTTTCACAGATTTTTAGGGTGGAAATTTTTGCATCTGATTCTGATGTGTGTAGTCCATAGTGTGAATGAACCCTGTAGTTTTCTGCTATGCAGTCACACCAGGACTTTTTACATTTAGAGTGAACTGCCCCCATGCAGCATCTTACCATCAGCTTGGTTTCAGTGCTGATGGATTGCGTGCCACTCGTCGCTTCAACAATGAAATGGCTTCTGCATCTGAGAAATTTCAAAACTCAGACATATCCTTCAGATTATGATACTGCCTCTCCTTCAGCTGTACTATCCAGCATTTCCACAGGGTTTTTTTTTTCCTGCCAGTGAACCCGTTGGGAGCAGCATGTGGGTAGCGTAGCCAAGACAGCGCTCAGAGATTTGAGCAGCATGGCTGCAGTCCAGCCCTGTTGAAGAAATGGCAGCACTCCCACTGACTTCAGCAGAATCAGGATTTCATGGCTCTTGTGTGAAAAAGTTTTCCCAACACTCTGTATCTACAGATTTAATTTACTGTACAGCTTGAAAAAAACCATAAAAATATTGGGATGCTCTGAGTGTTGGTTCAGATGAAGTGCTTAAAAACAAACTTAATTGAAGACAAGATGAATCTCGCTTGTCTCTTCATTCAGGGTCAAAAGGCATGAATTTCATTCACTAAATTATCAACACTTAAAACTTTTTCTGCATGATTAGTCTATTACTAAGAGTCAGGACAGCAGAGATCCTCCCACTGCATTGACCTGTGAACTTTGTTAAATCTTTTGACAAGAGTCATTGTCTATACCATGATAGTGAATGACTTTCCAAAATGGAGCCATTCTTTCAGTTGTAACATGAAGCTGGTGTTCTTTTCTTATGGCTTGAAAATGTTAATTTACGTTGATGACATTTCTTGTCAATTTATGTGCCATCTGAATTTGCTGATTAGTCACAAATGATGATGTGCTGCTTGCAGACTGCTGTTATTGCACCTTTACAAAAAACTTCAGATGCTTCAAATACTTTCAGAATTAGAAATAACTCCTTTTATTCTGAAAAATCTGTGTGAGATTTTAATCAGAAACTAATACTTAAAGAATGTGTTTACCAAAAGAATTCTCTGCAGGGTCTGAGTAAGTGGGAAGTAAGTGGCAAGTAAATTCTAGAAAGAACCTCTTTATACTTTTCCTCAGTCGAGGTGCTCCACCTTTCTAAATGTTTTGCTATAGCCACATCTGTTGTATACTTCCTTAATGGACACTTAGTTCTTCAGAATTTCCAGGTTATAGTCTCCAAGCCCTTTAATCTGAGCTGAGAATTTTTAAGACATGTCCTCATCCTCAGTGTCTTTCCCCATTCCCAGTTTCCTTTCTCCTGTGGTATATGTTTCTAATTTCCTGAAAGTGACTTGCTACTCTGAGGGCAATCACATGTGAAATTGAACTTCTTTGGGATTCAAGGGTCCTTCAGGAAATTTGCCCAGTTACTCTCCTCTATATCAAACTTCATTTTGAAGTTTTTTTTTTGCAGTGGTTCATAGGAGATAAAAACTGGCACTGATTAGGTGACTGATGTGCTGGGGGCCATTTCTTCCCATGATCTTTCATGATGGTCTCAGTGGCCTCTTTTGTCACTCGCTTTGCACATGAAGATACTCATGTTCTTTGAGCATAAATATAAAACCAATGTGCTTCTAGCACTCATCTTAGCTCTCTGATGATTTAAATGTGTTGTTCTTACAAGCTGAGCCTTTGAGGCAGTCTTAGTAAGCCAAATTCTGCTTATATATATATATATGGCTGAAATGTGAGAAACTTTAGAGCTTTCCCAAGGTGTGAAGGCTGTTCTAGAGTACTAGCAACTCTCCTCTCAAACAAAAGGATGGGTTACAGCCAACAATGCTTTTTGGATAATTTAGTAAATGTTCATGCTGGTTACTTATCCAGGGACTCCTGGCAGATTTGTAATGAATTACTATGGTCTCTTTCTTTGACAGTTCAGCTGTATACAGGACTTACTAGTACTATTTTGTAGATAGCCTAATTTAAATTATGAATGATTGCAATGTATTATTGAAGAATTCTCTGTCTTATGTTGCTATTGCTGACACAAGTAATAACTGAGAGTTTTTCTGATTAATGACATCAGGGAAAAGAGGTTGTGGCTGGACTGCACGAGGCCTGCTAACAGTTTGCAGCAACCTATGTGCCAGAATATATAAAGTGACCCAAACTAAATCAGCTTGGGAGACTGAGGGTTTGCTCCTGCCCTCCAAACCTCCACATGGAAATAAGGACTGGGGAGGTAGAAATTTCTTCCCTCTGGTGCACACAGAAGCCCAGCATGAGCAGTGGGTACTAACACAGCTTTGCTGGATAACTCAGAGCCCTGATAAGGCTGCAGGGCACACAGCAGTGCCTCAGCTCTGCTGCACCCTGTGGTGACAACCAGCCTGTCCTGGATCTCTGACCTACAGGGTGTGTGTTTTATGAAAATACGAGTAGCTTTGGTAACAGGGTCAAGAAGTTTTTTTTCCTAGGGGAGTAATAACCTGCAGGGATAAAGTCACTCTTAGGATAAGCTAAATTAAGGGGAAAATCTTCCCTCAGATACCCTGTAAAAGAGGTTCATGCTTGTGAAACACTATACAGTTTTAACATTAGCAAACCTATGAATTATAAGTTAGTGGTCCTGTGCCTGAGCTGTATTTAGCAAAAGCTAGCAAATTTAGGCATCTATTTAGGATCTATTTAGGCAGCTATCCCAGAGCCCTGGGACAGGCATCTGGGCTCCAAAATGCACATTTTGGCTAGTGAGTTGTTAAAATGGTTCATTCCACTCCTTGGGTACACATTCTCAGTGCCAGTGTATTGGTACATAAATATATATTTTTAATTAGGATGATTCCTGCAGCTTTCAGCCCTGGGTACAGGCAGACACTGAGGTGTAGGAGAGGCCCACAAATTTCTCATCAGCATTTCCTATATCCATTTGGGATTGCTGAGTTACCCTGCACATCCAGCTCCAAGTCCTTTAGCTGTGATTCTGAGTTGTGGATAGGGATTTTTTTCTTCCTGTAGGCACCTGCACTTTCCAGCTCTGCTTGAATTGCCATAGAATGACTTGATACCTCAAAATTAAGAGCAATTTAAGAGTTTCTGGTGAGGCCAGCAGTGAGCCTGTAGTGAAAGGAGCAATCACAATTACCTGTTGGAGAACCAACAGGACTGTGGCTGAAGCATTTTAGTTCAAGGCCAGAGGTGGGCAAGCAAAAACCAAGAGGACCTTGGCTGAAAGTGATGGAAATTACACCTTCTAGGGACCAATGCTCCACCAATCTGTACTGAGCAATGCTTTCAAATCCTGATGGTTTTGGATGTGGTTAATAAACTTAATGCCAAAATCAAAACTGATGACATGCAGACCAATCCAATGTTAGTTCTCCTTTCTTTTCAACTTCCTCTGTTGTTTATTAAGTTATTTTTTTGACTTTTGGACTCAAATAAAAATATGTTTCTTAGTTAAATTCTCTAGTGTCTTTAGGAAAGCTCTGAGAAAGAAACATTTTTACATGGCTTTAATGTACAATCAATAGTCAGATTAACTTTTTTTCAGAATTGAACTGATCATTGTCTAAATTTTCATGTGGTTATCAGTAACATTTCTGCCAAAGTTGTTCTGAAAATTAGACAAATATTATTTCTCAGAATTTAACAGAGACAAAGGCAGAAGTGAAAAGTTGATGGATAACTAGAATGGATGAATAGATGTGGAGATTATTTTATTTCAGCTATGAAAACAATCTCAGTAAATACACATCAGTAAAAACAATTTGCAATCCAGGATATAGAGGGGACTGGAATCTTAAATAACAGTTCCAATAACAGGCACACTAAATAAATCTACCAATGGGATAACTGGAATGCACAAAAAAAAAAAGTTTAAAAAAGACAAATTTTGTGTGATTTTGGAAGGCATTTTGAACAAGTGAAGAAGTGAGAAGCCAAATGGAAGGTGATTGAGATGCAACATGAGTTTGCAAGAAGATTAGTTGGGTAAATTGAGAGGCAACTTCATTTTTAGACAAGATTATATCTATCTACTTAAAATAACACAATGATTATGCACAAAATGATGCAAATTGGAACTGAACTGACCCTAAAGAAAAAAAGAGAGAAAAAAAAAATCCCAAACCTATTAAAACAACTGTTTGTTGTTACAGATAGCCCTATTTAGGCCATAGTTTTTTTCTTAAACAATGGTCTTCAAGCAGTCATTTAGTTTAGTTTATTTAGTTAAACTTGTTTAATTAACTAAATGAAATATTTTTGCAACCATAATTTTGGAGTTCTTAGCAAAATCAAAGGAGAACAGAATGAATGGAATAAGAACTGTAGAAATAAAAATGAGATTAAACATAATAGCACAAATTATGTAGTCTTAAGTGTTTATGAAATTGATTTCTCTATCAGAGAGGCACTTACCATCTGAAAATGGCAGACATGGAGGAAGATTTTTGTTCATTAGCTGAATAGAGAGTGACCTACCAACAAGTAATGAGATGGGCTAAGGAAAAGACAAATGTTATTTTGGGAAGGTGTTTCTAGCAGAAACAAAGATATTTTACAATATTATTGCAAAGTTTGGTTTAAATACTTCATCTGTCTTGCTGTGCAGTTATCTCTTCCTTATTTCCTTCTCATCACATTCCCAGAGGGGCCACCAAGGTGCCCGTGGGAGAGACCCAAGTTTGTTCCTCACTTGGAGCTGAGTCTGGCAGGGGCTGTGCTCCTTCTGAGCAGAGACAAGGGGGGCAGAGCAACTGCAGAACAGCCTTGGCACCAGAAGAAATGGGGATGAAATGACTGTGAGCAAGCTGTAGCTGGAAATAGGAGAGGGTTTCTAAGGCCTGGAGGGGTGTGCTGCAGGGTTGCTCTCCAGGAGAAGAGCTGCAGCCAAGGCTGATTCATTTCAGTGCACTTCTTGCATCTATTATCTGTACTGTGTAATTTCCTTTAGCAGCAGGGATGAAATTCATGGTGCAGGGTGCTTTTTTTTGTATTCCTTTTACACTAAAAGTATGTGAGATGCTTCCATTAGAGCGTTGTTTTAGTTTAAAATTTGCTTTAATTCTAATTATTTTAAATATTGCCATTTGACAAAAGGGTCAAATTCTGGTATTTGGAAAAAGATAATTTCAGCACATATACATTTAGCTTCCAGTTCTAATTATCATGCTCCAAAGCAGGTGTTAGATCTCTTCAAAGAAGAGATCGTTCAAATATTTTGAAGAAGGACAAATGCTCATTTTGGTGATACCTCTCTTCCCTTAGTCTCCTTCTTACAGATGTCTTAGTTTCCTTCTTACAGATACCTGAACTGCTTTGGTTACCTTTTTTTCCTGAAAATTTTCAGGTTTCTTATGACATCTGACATGGGATATATTTGCATTAGGCATTGAAGACATATGGAAATAAAAACAGTCTTGGAATAGATGACATTAATAATATATGGTATTTCCAAATCCTTCCTTTAATGCATTTATCTATGGCTATGGATATAACTGATAATATATTTAGAGATATTCTTTATATAAAAATATCAATAATGCTTAACCAGTGTTCACGTAAAGAGAAACACATTAACTACAGAAATATTGTTTCAGAACTGGAAAGTTTTAAAAAAACTAAAGCTAAAGCTCCTGAGAAGACTTTACAAAGGACTGAGAGTTCACTGGATGATAGACAGATATATTTTCTTAGAAATAGCTAAATTTAAATAATAAACCATATCCAGAATTTATTTTTAAAATAACAAATAAAATAAAAAAAAGAGTGTGTTGGCTTGCTCATATTTTTTTTCAGATCAATATATTCATTGGTTATGTCTGGACTGCAGCCAGGAATTTGTAAAAATATTGGCAAAACATGGTGTTGTACAAACTTCAAAGTTCATGTGAGACCTCATAAGCAAGCAGAGCATGTGAGAAAACTGCTATTGATTTCCCAGTGACTAAACTCTGAAAGTGAGCTGGGGAAAATTAAATATAAAGACCATTCTTTCTCTGAAGTGTACAAATAACTCAACCTTCATTTGAAAACATGAAGCAGTTCTTAATGCTTTATTTTCATTATCTTCCTATTCTAGAATTTATTTATGAAGCTGCAACAACAGCATGTGTCTCCTGGACAATCCTAGCTGTGGACACTGGAACACATGGGGCAGGTTAGTTTGAAGAATGAAAAATAGGGCAAATGGAGCAGACCTTTACTTCCAATGCATAATGTTTAAAGGTCAGATTTTGCATGGAAACTCTTCAGTAAATGTCTGGAAGATGTCCTGCTTTAGACAATGCTTTAGGAGCTGTAAAGAGCTGAACTGTCTGACCAGCTCTGCTGTTAAAATGAGTAGTTTGACTTTTGAAATCCCAGAAATATTATCTTCTGCTGAGATGTGGATGCTCATTTGTATGAACTGTTTTTTCCCTGGTGCTGTGCTTATCTACCTCACTGGAGGACCTAGAATATGGTTTTTCATCTCATAAAGTTGTTACCATAGATAATATGGCATTATTTAAATGTATTTTAAAGAGAATGGCATTAGGCATGCTTTATTTTCAATGTTTGTTTTTTGACTTGTAGATAAGGAATAGATTTTTGAGCACAGCTCCCACAGACACATATGCCCAGATTCTTAAGTGACCCCATTACAGTAACACAAAAATCAAATTCTGAAGTGACATGTGAAGCGCATTTTGATGCTGGGCAGTAAGCAAAATGTTTATCATACTCTTTCTTGCTCAATATAGGAAAAGAAATTGGCAAATTTATTTTAATCTTGTACATATTTAAACAATAATAACTTTAAAAGGTTTTTGTTATATATTTACTCCTTTTGTATTATGTATTTTTATTAAATTATTATTAAAATTATCAGAATTCTATTGAAATACATGAACTACTGTATAAAATAGAGGAAAACCTTTAATATTATCTGAGTAAGTCCAACAAAGCATCAGGTTACTTAATTGGCATGTAGGATATTCTGCCTAGATTTCTGAGATACCAAAGTATTTAAACAAAGGTTGTCCCCAAATTCCTTTATAATTTTCTGTGTAGCTGTGTTCTTAACTAGTGAAGTCAGATGAAGAATGAACATATTTAATTAGATAAATAAATACAAAACCAACTCATTATACTTAATTAAATCCAAATAATAATAAAAAATATTTTTCATGTCTTGACTGGAATTAGGATTTTAATTAATTGCAACTTGTAAATTGTCTAGGAAATTATCTGAGGTCTTGATTTTGCTGTGATTCTGGTTCAAATGTCTTGGTGGTTGCACTTTTTCTACAGGTGGAATAGATGCTTTAGCAGAATAGATGATGTGACAGTGGTGGGATGGTTTTGTAGCATGAGGAGACATACAGCAGGGCAGGATGGGTTCAGTCCTGACTGACACCTTTCCTGTGTGACTGAATAAATCATTTAATCAGCTATGGTCCCCTCACTGTGCTGTAAGTCAGTCACTCCCCTCATCACACTCTGTGTGTCCACCAGACCTCCTAAGAACATATATTCCTATTTATGGAGAGAATAAAAGGCATCCTCATGTCTGGGGCCTCCAAATGAAACCCAAATCATGGGATTAAAGGAAGATTAATAATTCTGGTTTTCCATAAGGAAAATCTCTTTGATTCAGGTGAGGAATCATTGCACAGACAAACACTCTGTTGAAAATAATGGCCATGTATAGATTCATTTAACTTTATAGCTCTTAACTTTAAGTTAAGCTGCTCAGGTGAGTTAGGATTTTTCATCTAGATAAACATCTGCCTCCCAGTCCCTCAGTTATACCCCTAGCACAATAATGATATAAAGACAACCTTTCCAGGACGTGTGAATGCCTCCTGTCAAATGAATTTTAAACACCATAATGATGCCCCTTATCTGCAAATGAAAACTAATAATAAATAGCAGTGAGTATTTCAAGAATGCACATTCCACATTACAACTTTGCTTCAATGAAACTTTAGGAGAAAGTTTTACCAACAGTAAAGCATGGAAAAGCACACAGACTAGATTTATCTTTACCTGTGCCAAAAATAACAACCTAAAAGTTAATTAGAAAAAGCATTCAGCCTTATTCACTAGAAAAAAAAAAAAAAACCCAACAATTCTTAAGCATGATTAGAAGATCAGTTGCTAACTTTTAGTAGAAATAACTCAAAGCAGCTATTTTATGAAAAGTTAATCAATTCCAAACTTTCATATGTGGTCTATGAAAATATGAGCATGACCATCTTTATTCCAAAATGAAGTTTCTATTTCTCATTATTGTAGCTGACAAGTTTTGGAAACACATCTCATGCATTCTCTCACATTTAATGTAAAGCAATCACTGCCCTATTTTTCTGTCAGATTCCTTTTTTCATTCCTAATAGCTCCTGCACTTATGGGCTCTTCTGACAGCTATTTTTTAGTAGAGCTGCTCTCTCCTCTGACCACTGGCATTAATTAATCAATTGATCAATAAGTCATTTGAGCCCCCTTGGGAATGCTGAAATAGCCGTTGTCCCTCTCAGATTGCTGAACTAAATGATTGTGTTGTTGTTGTGTTGTAGTGGGGAGTGTTATGGAGCTCTCTTACAATCAGAGTTTGAGCTCTAAAGCTCACTGGAGGGCTATCAGTCGCCTTCCTCCTGATGCAGAAAAGGGGATTTGTTCTTGAGAATCTGCTCCTTCTTGGAAATACATCTGTGTGAGCTTAACTTAAACATACCAACAGCTCAAGAGACCTCAGGGGGTGTGACACTCACATGTGGAGATGTAGGCACATGAAAAATGTTTTTAAGACCAGCCCCAGAATGAAGATATGCATTTATTCTGTTTCTCCTGGTCCAACCTTTAGGATGTAAAACCCACAAAAGGACTGCTCAAGGAAAAGCAGGCTGGGCTGTTTTTTACTTTGGAGTTTTGGTATGAGCTGCTATTGTGTATAAGTTGATATAACTTCACTGAGATTCTTGCTCATCCTGCAATGAATAATTTTGCCCTTATACTTTCTGAAGTACAATGCATATTCATTTTCCATTTAAGCAAAAATTCTACTTCCTGTACAGAGACAACATAGTAGCTATTTTCCTGCAAGAAGTGATGGGTGAGAGATAAGTTCGTACTGTAAAGATCCAAACACAACCAAGAATATATTTATGGTAGAAGCTCCAACAGGGACACAGAAACTTTGGAGATTCCAGATTAGAAATTAAATTCAAGCATTATTTGAAATGGTATTGTGCTACTCTTATGTTTTGAAATGTGGTGAAATTAAATTTTTTACTTTTTTCTTCTAAGAACAAACTGTTAGATCTCCAAGCAGGCACAGAGCAGGAGAGCAGCTCTATCTGGTTTGTTCAGAAGTCTGGTGTGGATTATGTGTGAATGCAGAAAAGGCACATTTGGGAGTCTCTGTTTTGTTCCTGGGGAACTTCAGAAATTCATGATATTGTGGCATTGTGCCACCAAGTGCCACTACTGACTTTGGCAGTATCATAAAGAGCAGAACACTGACTATGGCAGTGTCTGGAATATCAACAGATCCAGAGAAGTCTGATCTTGCACTCAGTGACAGCTTCCTGCTGCTTTTAAAGGGAATAGAGATGGAACTGCAGGAAATTTAAAGAAACATTTTCCCATTGACCTAGAGATGAAACTGGGCCATGGATAGAAGGTGCTCAGGTGGATTAGAGGACTGGGAGGTGTGAACAGCCACTTGTCTTTGGGTAGCTGATCCCCAGTAAATAACAAGTGATTGACAAACTGTGTCCTGGGACACTACAACAGCAACTCTAAAATGAGGGGAAACGAGCATTGAAAAAAAAGTAGGAGGAAGAAACCAGTAGTAGGCACTCCTTAAGGAGATCTGGAGTCTCCAAGTAGCAAATCTGACCCAGGTAACCCCAAAACTCTAACACCATTTAATCCCTCTGTGTGGCAGAGGTCTCTAGAAGCTGAGATACTAAATATTGGTGAGAAATTTCTTCTTTCTGTGTTAGAAAGATCTTAAACAAAGAGCTTGTATACCAGGAACAATAAAAACAGCGTGTTCTACCTAAAGGGTAAAAATATCAGCAAATGGAGGTAAAGGTTTCTTAACATCCAGAGAACTTGGCTTTGAATTCTCCCTCCTGGGAACCGTGCAATTACAGCATTGGTATTTCAGTCAGAGGTAAAATCCACCTCTACTGTCTGGTTTCCATCTGACTCAAAAAGAAGGAAAAAGGAAAAAAGGGTGGGCAGGGTTTATCTTAGTCATGCAAAAGCTTCTTTTTCTTTCTTTTTTTTTCTTTTTTTTTTTTTTTTTTTGTTTTTTTTTGTTTTTTTTTGTTTTTTTTTTTTTTTTTGTTTTTTTTTTTTATTTTTTTGTTTTTAACATAAAGTATTTGCAGGTCTGTGAGGGCTGAAAGACAGACTCTTGCTTTGCTTCCACTAATTTCTGTGTGCCAGTTAAGAGTGTTCTGTGTTCCCACAAAGCACAGGCAGCTGAGATGTGTGGCAATGACCTCAGGAGAAGCTCAGCCTGATGAAAAATATTTCTGGACTTGCAGTGTTTCTATTTAGACACATCTTGTAAAAATACCCCCACAAATGAACCCTTAAAAATTCAGACTGCAAGGACATATAGTGATCCTTCAGTTATGATAAGTACTGCATCCACTTGCAAAAAATAATCTTTGCCAGGACAGATAATAAATTTCATCAGGAAGCAATGTCTGGACCTCTTGCAGAAATCACATTTGTGTCCTCTGCTGACCTTTGCAAATACATGTGTGCAAATTGACTGTATATATTTTTTAAAATCAATAGTACTAACTGATAATACAGAAATGTGAGACTAATGGATGAAGAATTAAAATGTCAAACCAAAGGGTTAAAATTCATATTAATATGGACAGCTAAGGCCAAGTCATACTGCAGAACTGAGGGCAGCAGGTCACTTTGACAGCTTGTCCATACTTAATGGAAGTTTATTGACCCAACTGTGTGAAACCTCAGTGAATATTGCATACCACTTTGTCACATGGAAAAGCCACATTTATGGATTTCTGTGTCATCAGCAGGAGTAAAAAATCTTTATTTCATCCTTTCTTTTTTATTTTTTCAGATGAACGTGGCCCCTTCATAAATTTATACTGTGAGCATATCAGTTTATTTTCTAGTCTTGGACATCTGGATTTATTCTCATTTTAAAGAGGCCCAGATCATGAGACCCTCTCTGCAGGACTTAGCAGAAATAAAATCAGCAAGGAGTTGAGTCAGTGCAATACAAAATGCTGCTCCAAGCCCTGCCCAGGTAAATTTTCCATTGTCCCATTTCACACCACCAATATATTATTTGGCAGTATTTAGTGCTTGTGCACACATTAGTTTATGATTTTTCTGTGCATTAGCACCCTTGTGCTTGGTGATACATTGACACTAATGGTGGTTCATCTCTGCTGGTGAATTTTCATTGTAAATTGAGAACAGGAACAGGTGACGTACAGTGGTTTTATATAAATATCACAATCAGCTTCTATACTTATTGTCTGCATTACATGGTGTCTGTAATTTCATATATTGCATGAATGTAGCATAGGGAAAAAATTCTTTGGTATCAATAATTATGAAAAACCAGACAGGATTACTTTGACTTTCTGTACAATTTGGATCAAGATTATTCTATTTTACACATTGTTGCAGAATCAGTCTGAAGCATAGGAACTTATATTTTAACTCTACCAACTTATCTCCTGATTCACTGAAAACAGTTGAAAATCTGGAATTACTGATGTGATCTTTTAACATTTTCTGCTATGAAGTAGCAAAGTAACAAAATTTCAATAGCTCTAAAGTCTTTATAAATATCAAGAGAATGAATGAAGGTACTTAAATATTGCATTTTAGTTTTACAGCCCACAAGTTTAGTTTAAATTATTTCGAAATATCTGTTTGGAGTAACTTATTATTTTTTGATGCATTATAATTCTGAAAGACAATGAAATGCTTCCACTTTTCCCTGTTCAAAATTGGATTACATTCCTGAAAATAAAGTCAAATAAAAACACTTACTTTTGGTAAACAACTCTCCCACAGAACATTTTTGCCTCTCTTCCTTTACAAGTATTTATAAAATGTTCTGAATTCCCACGTTTGGTCTGCAAAGGCTACACTTGTGTGGGGGTGCATGGAACAGAAGCAGTTTTTAATTTAGGGGAATTAGCCTCAGTAGGATGAGGCTCTGCTCACTTTGACAGCTGCAAATACTGGCACACACTGAGGTAAACATGTTTAAATTACATAATTTCCAGACCACTGATTTTTTTGCAACTAACTCCAGGGCAGTTCCCTTGAAAGAAAAACTCAAGGACAGATTTGTGATGCAACATTATTGTATCCATTAAAAAATTCCAGAAACATTCTGCTCTGGCTCTGTATTAAACATATTGTCCTAATATGTGATTCATGCAAGTCTTCTGCTCCCTCCAACTGGACCAAATGGCAGCAGGCACTAATAGCCTGGACTAACAATAGATGCATTTTCTTTGAATTTCACATGTTTGTTTGTGGCTTTTTTTGTCTACCAGAAATTATCTGATCTTTTCTGGGTGGTTTACTTCTCTTTCATTTTCTGGCCTGACACAGAATAAAACCATGAGTCAGTGCAGAAGTCATTAATCTGCTGTATTAACAGGCTCACAAAGTGGCAAAGGAGCTAAAGATTTTTATCAACCTAAACATAAAGTCAAATCCTGACATTTCCATGTTTTAAAAGCTGTGTTGATCTACACACGTGCTCTCCTTGCTTCCTTCCCAGCTGTCTCCTCAAAATGGGTGAAGCAGCTGATGAACAAAGGAGGATTATCTCAGGGCCAGCTCCCAGCAGTCTCAGTTTTCTTGGAAGGCATCTTCCTTTTGGGTAGTCCTACAGAAACAAGTCATGTTGATTGAAGAGGAAGCAATATCCTAATTGAGTGAAGGTGTTGGGCTGGTGAGGTATTTGCAAAGAATGCTTCTCAGCTAATTGTTTAGAATAGTCAATGTAGAAGAAATGGTGGTGGTCAGTGAGGTGGAAAACAGGATAGGAAAGAACAAAAGGATTTTTAAATTCAAAATTTAGGCGGTACAGAAAGACAAATTCTCAGGTTGATAGCTGGCATTACTATTTCCATTGTACCATAGGTTTCTTAAAAAAATAAAAAAGAAATCTAGCACAGAAACCTCTTCCAACACCACTGTGACCCCTACCCCTGAAGGTGTTCATCTATGAAATGGGAGTTGTGGATAGGTTTGTCTTTGATTACTTGTGATACTTGAAGTTTAAGTGATAGCTCTGCATGTAAAAGACATATATTGATGTGCCAATAAAGTGTCAGATCAAAGGGAAGAGAAACAAATTAGGTTTCCTTAGGTGGTTAAATCTACTTCCTAGTTCAAGTGTGGAAACCCAAACAATTTTGGAGTTTATTTCACCTGGAACACTTTCTGAACATAGCATGGTAGCATTACTCTCCTTCCACAATACTCCACTTTGCCATGGAATGCCATGTACTCATCTTTTAAAAGCATGAATCAGCTGCAGTCTCCTGATTGAAACAGGAATAACTCAGAGGCTGGTGTTGGTGCTAGGCTTACCAATGAACATCCAGAAAGAGAAGGGATGGGGACCTCTCCCTCCTGTGCTGGGTCACTGAACAATCTCATGAAAGACACATTTCAGGAGGCAGCAAGGCAGGAGCATTTTTGGGGCAAGAACAACAATCCAGGGCTCTGCTTGTCCTCCATGGCTTCATGTGTGAGTGGAGTCAGCATTAGCTCAAGCTGATAAAAGATTGAGAGGTTTTATAAGGCAATTAATTCTCTAACATGTAGAGAGAGTGTTCTTCTGTGACTCACCAGTGCTTCTCTTAGTGCTAGGCTGCAGCAGAAACACCCATGAGATAACAAAAAAGAATTGAAACAATTGCACCTCTTGCCCTCTAAGAAATTATTCTCATCTGCTAGGAGATCATATTTGCTTCAGAAGGTGTGTACCATAATGAACCTACACTCAGTGATACAACATTAGGGGACTCCTTTAAGCAAGGAACTTTTATTTTCACACTTCTGGCATTTTACCAGAAACCACTTTATCTTATTTAAAGAAAGATTTAGCAAAAAAAAAATTAGGATGCACTTCTCAGGGCCACAGAAGAAATGGGGAATAATGGAAAAATTTTGGAGTCCTGAATGAAGCAAAACACTAATTCCAGTAGGGTTTTTTAAAATTTTTTTTATTATTATTTTTTTCCTATCATCTCTGTTACTGCTGAAGAGAAAAGCACCAATGGCAATAGTTAGACAAAAGCTGCCCTTGTGGAGGGCTTATGTTGTCTAATGTTTCTTGCCAAGAGGACATTTCTAGGCCCATTTTCAGATTGTAGAGCCTGTCAAAACAGTCTGAATAATTCCCCAGAGTCTCATCATTTTCCTGTAAATGTCATGACAGCTTTGATAGATGCCTTCATTTCCATATAATAGTCAAAAAGGCAAGAACACTTTTTATTTCTTCTCAATAAGAATAAGATTTTCAAAAGTCTTTGGTGTTCTGAAACTGCTCCAATTAAATTCAATATGTTTTCTGACTAGTTTAAAAGGGAAAAAGAAGTTAAGGCCATGTAGAGCACTTCAGAAAATCCTACACTACTTTTTCATGTATTATTCAATCCCTTTATGTGCTTATGCAAGCTCAAAGGGTGCAATACAAAATGGTCATATCCACACCCTTGTCAAAGAGTACTTAACAGCTAACAGCCCTCTGCCAAAAAAATCTGAACTATGGCTTAATTTAAGAACCATTCAATTTAGTCATATTTCCTTATGGTAATTTTTAACAGAAGTGAATCACTACTGACAAACACCCCTTTAACAATGGTATATTAATTAAATTAAGATGGAGAATAAAGGAGGCATTACAGGCAGTTAAGTGTGAGAAAGCATGTTCTACACTGAATAATTAATTTTCATTCCAAGATAAAAATGTTGCCCATTGATTTACAACCCCTTCTGGCTATAAAGCCTTTTGGTGGAAACCTGATTCTTAATTATTGTCACAGGAATGCTAAGCTTGTCAAAAAGCTATTTCCATCATGATGATCAGCCTTAACTGCTTGGAGCAATTTTTGTGCCATACTTAACAGCTGCTTCATCATTTGTTATCTTTTCAATGAAGCACTCTAGTCCTGCACAGCTCATAATCTCCACAGAAGAAAGAAACACACATGAAAACACACACGTGCTTACATACAAGTACATGCTCTCCTAAGCACAAACCCTCAACAACAGCCTGTCTCTGCTTTTCTTTATTAAGCAGAGTTCAAATATTTCTATGAAATCCTAGTGGGATATCTGGACTGTGGCATGCACAGATACTCTCAAAATAACACAGAAGTCTTCAAAGCATCACATCAGCATTTTCAGTTTACATAGTTCTCTTTTCCATTATTTTTTTTGTCTGCTATATTTACTCCTTTCAGTGACAGAACTGAAAATAGACTAATTACTCCATTAAAAAAGTAAGCAGAAGCATGACTTTCCTTAAAAACACCATAGTTATGCATTAATTATACTGAAACTAGATGTTAATAAATTAAAGTCCCTTCCTTGATATAGATTTTATATTCCTTAAGTAGCTATTTTATCTGGATATTTTGTAAGATTGAATGCTTTCAACCTGGATGAGTTTAGCCGAAAGTAAAGAGGGAGGGATGTCAGGTGCTTTTTCCTCCTACAAAATGAGAAGGGAAAGCAAATGAGGAAATTGGTCTTCCTCATGCAATGCCCCTAATTGCCAGTATGACAGTATCTCCTGTAAGTATTTTAGTTCTGCACACGGAAATGCACACAAGAAAATTTGCTGGTTCATTGGTTTACGATGTAAATCAATTCAAACTTAATTTGAGATACTTCATTTAGGCTCCTTGTTTGAACCAGTGATCTGTGGCAAATCTTGTTTGTGCAAAAGCAGAAACACAAGTTAATAGGTATAGAGTGCCAAATTATGTTGCCAGACCAACCACTTGAACAAAGTTTTTACCTGCAGGTTTGACTAGTAAACAAGAATATTTGTAGAAAGTTATCTTGACATGGTATGTAAATATTATTTGCTGTCAAGTGAAAACATGAATGTGTCTCTGTAAATTTGCTTAAGTATGAGTTGGGTGCATTTGTGAAATAACTGCTATCCAAATGCAATTTGGAAGCTTTTCAGGGGATATTTATTTATTACCAACAGAAAATGGCATTTTATGATAAGATAACATAAACAAGTGTTCTTCATTAGAAACCTGATCTATCAATGAAGCACATGCTTGGCTCTACTGCTGGAATTATTCAGCTATGTGTTGGTTTGGAATCTAATTTTTTTTTTTTTAGGAAGGATTTTATATTGTACACGTGCCTTCTAAGGTTAAAATACAGTCATCAGGTTTATTTGGGCAGGGTAAGAAGGGATGGAGCAGGGAAATTCAAGTGCTTTTGCATCTATTGTATATCTAAAGATCCTTCTTTACTGTTATAATGATAGTGGACTAACCACAATATCATTTGTATTGTATTTTTAGGTTTTTAGAGCTCCAGGTGGAAAAAATGAGCCTTTTGAGCAAGGTAGTTAAAAAACATAGAGCTTCACCAAAATCTGAACTCTACTTCTATCCATGTAGGCACCCTTGTTAATTTTTATTTTAACATCATCAGCCTGTACACAGAAAGAAACATATTTTCTCCAGCACTTCTGGTGATTCACTGTACAGGGATACCAGCTGTGTCTAAAAGCTCTGAGTTTCTCCACTACAAATTCAAACCAGACATATCTAAAGAATTTTCCTTCAGCTTACTTAACCTAAATAATTAATCAGGGACCACTCTGACTCTGGGACAAGCTAACCAGGTTCCTCTCAGTTCTGTCTGGGCATATTCTCTGTTCTGCCCTGCCAGCTTGCTGCTCTTCAGACACACTTTTCTGCTTGCTAAATAGAAGAGCTTTCCTCATTCTTTAGGATAACTGACAAGAGGTGTCTCAAACTGTGCTCTTGGTACTCTGGTCAGAACAAAATTTTTCCATTGTGATTCCTTTTTTGATGATTTTATATTAACCTCCAGCTCTGAAACTGATTGCTATGATCACCTGTAGTCCTGACCTCAGCTTTAAATCTGGTTTTGATTCTTTCAGTATTGGTTCCAAAATGCATCTTCCTTAAAAGAGTTTAGTGTTATTATCCTGCAAAAGATAGCAAGTTGCACGTAAATTATTTACAGAAATAGGACATGGGCATAAAATACATTCTTACTGGTTATTTTTCAAAGATGAGTCTATTCATCTTTGGGCCACAGAGGACTCAATCATATAAAGCATTTGTATGTGTGACATGGGCTGCTGTAAGCAATTAAAAAAAATAAAAAAGGAAAAGAAAAGGTTTTGTTTAGAGGGCTCATCTGACTTAAAGTGTTTCTGTCATCCTTTAAAATGCTGAACCTGAGGCTCATGTGCTGAGCCCAGCTGAGGGTCTGGCCCATCATTTGGCATCTGTGGAGAGAGCAGGAAAAGCAGTGAGTGAGAGTCTCCAGCTCCTGAGTGCCCCTGGTCAGACACTGCTGTCAGCTACCCCACATGGAACATGCTGAAATACATGGATTTACTTGCTGGCCCCAGAGAGGGAGAGAGGCATTCAAGTGTTACTGCAGACAGGCAGAATGCACAGCCCACACTCTTAGATGTGTGTGCAACCACATCAATGTACTTTCTGCTTTTCTTCACAATGCACAGAAAAGCATTTTTCACTTAATATGAAAGTAAAATATAAAATTAAATTTTAGAATGCTACCCAATGACATATGAAAAAAAAGCTCAAAATAGATTATTTCTTTAACAATGTCTCCCTCCATATTATTTCACAATCTCTGAAAAACAAGATTAAGGGCACAAAAAACATTAAAAAAATCAAGGAATTCAAACATGAAGTCCTGCAGTGTCAGAACAACAGATGTGATAAAATAATTTATATCTGTGGAATGATCATGTAAAGGGATTTACCTTGCCTTGAGATATTTAGCATGCAAATATGGATAAAAGATATTGCCTGGTACATTACTTTCTGCCAACATATATGCATATATTCACTTGGGGCCAGTTGTAGAGGGAGAGATAGAGGGTAAGTAGGTGTGCCCTCTCTTTATTAGGATTCATAATAAGATGCTAAACAAAAAGTTCAGGAGGATGGGGCTCTTTAGAAAATATCTCTGATTCATCTCAAATAGGAAGAAGGTAGGAAGAAAGGATTTAAACTTTGTAGATACCTGCCAGGAGAATAATGTGTCAGGATGCATTGAACATCTGCCAGGTTCTTGGAAAGCATTTTGTCAATATTTTGATAAGGCAACCAGAGATATGTGAGGAACAGAGAAAAGGCTAATGAAAAGGGGAAAACTTTAAAATTACAAAGATAGCAAGTTGTAGTAAAGGAACATGACATCAAAAATCAGGAAAAAAAGTGCTTCAAGGGGGAAATGTTAGTGTCACATTGGAAGGCTGGCTAAAAAAAATATAAAAATCTGAAAAACATTTTTGAGCAGACAAATACAAATCATCTCCTAGTAGAGGAAAAGCAGAGAAATTAGTGATAGGATGAGTGCATTAGCATGCTGCCTATGAGATAAAACTTGTAGGCATTTTGGAGGGATATCCCTAAGGAAAACATCTCAACTGTGGAGGAAGTAAGAAAACTGAAACCATTTCTGAGACTTTTAAAGGTAGAATGCAGTGCTCTTTGTCTAAACTCTAATCCTGGAAAATAAATAATTGACATAAAAACTTAGATTATATAATAGGAAAATTTTTGGATTAATATTATGGCTTCTCCTCATAGAGCTTCTTCTCTTGACTGACCCAAGCTGACATTGCCCTTGACATCAAAGATGATTACTTACTGCATCACTTTCAGGTCTGTCCCCAGGCACCTTCTTTATCTCATTTTCTCTAATACAAGTACAGAACCACTTAGTTCTACCCCATAATGTGTTCCTTTTCTACTTAAAGAGAGGAGTCCCAGCTGGAAAGGTATTTTATAAGTCTGGCTAAGGCTGGAAATCCCTGTGAGCTGCCATCCTACTGTGTCACCCCCATGAAGGCAGCCTGGGCTGGAAATTGCCATGGAGGAACACAAGACTGAGACCTGCAGCACCCAAGCAGAGTTTTGTCACTGTGTAGGATGACCAGGCATCATTCCATTCCAGACTGGTCATTCCTTTCTTTCTGCTGGAAATATGAGGCAGCATTCTCTAAATTTTACAAAACTGAACATTAGAGTGTGCCTATTTTTTCTTTGAGAACAGAATGAGGAGGCAGCTGTAGCACTCATAAAAGTCTTGGTTCAGTATCTAAAATGATCCTGGAAGGTGCTTCCATACTGCAGCAAAGAAGAAATCAGAATTGCTGTTTCTTAGGACTGTATCACATCCTTTTAAATTCTTATTTTGACTTTTTATCAGAGCTCAGTTTGTCTCCTTTTTTCTCTCCCCCCAGAATCTGTTGTTTCTCCTTTTCTGTTCTAATTGTTAAGATCTTCATGCAGCTGAGCTGTTTCTGTAGAGAGCCTTTGATGTGATGTAACCTGAGAGCTCAGCCACCATGTTCAGTGCTAAGGAATGTTTTGCAGCAAAGGTGCCAAGCCATTGCTTCTTTTGGATTTCTCTCTTTCATTTCTTTATTAATTGCATTGTGAAGGACCATACTCACAGAAATGTAAATAAAAGACTCCTCATTGTACATGGCTTGATTATGTGTCTTTGTTTGCACTAGGGAGTGTGTCATCTGCTAATGCAAAGGCTGATTTTGCCTCAGTAAAAGGAATGTAATTTCTGGGATCCCAACTCAGTTTGCTGCTGTCTTTTGGCTCCCATCCAGGGAAGCATTAAGGGATATGCTTAATTGTAATCATGTGAACAAATGAGAAGTCCTATTGATTTGCTTATGGTTTGGGTTGTGCCTGGGAGCTGTGTTTGGACAGTGCTTCAATTCTACTTTTAAAAGGGATAGCTTCTCCTTTCTGCCAGGTATTAGACACAATAGAGAAAATCCTCAGAACAAAACAAACATTTGCTGGCCAGAACAGCCCTGGGGAGAGTTGATGGGTGCTGAATTGGTCTGGCAGGAAGAACTAGAGAGACAGAAAGGAGAAAATGATGAAAACACAGTGAAGAGCAACAGGGAGTTGGGAGGTCAGTGAGGAGGGAGATGGAGTCATGAACAGTCACCTACTGCCTTACTCTGCACAAATATCCATCAGGTCTCATTGCAGGGGAATTAAATAGTGATCATTATGGTCTGGAAGCCCCTATGAGCAAGAGAAACAGAAAAGCATTGGCCTCCTCTGGAAATGATCAGCTGTTTTTAATGTTCTCTTTATCTACGAGCTGCCACAAGGCTGCCTTAAGTACCAGATGTTGGAAGAATTACTGAAATTTTTTTTTTTCATTATTAAAACAACCCTGACAATTTGGAAATGCTGGGATAAAAGGCTTGCAACAGGTATGATTTCATAATTTGAACATATTTTAACATATTTGAACACATTTTGGGGTCCTAAAGGGAGTTTCCTGTACCAGAAGGAGGCAAAGCAAGGCTCTAAACAGTGATGGACTGTCCATGCCATAAGGTCCCATGCAGTTCTGCCCACAGTGGTGTGTACCTCAAAGGGATATGAGACATTTGAGAAGATAAATCCAGAGCATCCAAATAAGAGTGAATACTCATAACTACTGTGTTCTAATTTGGATTGTCCCTCACAAAACTGAATTAGCTAAGGTTTAGGTGCACTATGTTACTATGGACTACACAGAATGAGCAATTTGGATGATTGCATTGAGCCTTTAGATGAGCCAAACAGTGTGTAAAGATGATAATCAAGATGCTAGGCATGCTAAAATGGAATAAATAGAGAATTAGAACTAAACCAAATAATTTTCATATGTAAACCTCATATGAGATTTTCTCTCCATGTCTCACTTCTGTTTCATTTTACAAGTCAAACCCAATTACTCCAGCTTTTCAATAAGCAGTGACATCTTGCAATTTCCAAGGCTTTTCCCCTGCCCCAAAACAAATTATGTGGGAAATCTTGATCAGTGCTGGGTATTTAGTAGCATTTAGTAGCATTCAACATTAGTCTCAGGGAAAACAGTGAAAATGCTGATGCAAAATGTGATCAATTAATGAATAAAGGAAAGAAGCATATTCAAACTTAGTCTACACTTCTGTGGAAATAGGTGTTGAGTGATGTACCATTTTGCCACATTTATATCTGTGAGAAAAACATCTGTTAAAATGTGTATAATTCTTAATGGTATTTGCTTGTCTAATTCAAGACTAATACTCTACAGAAATTATGAATTATGAACTAAATGTTCTGTGAAATAACAGGTAAAAAAAAGTCAATTAAAAATGAGATACAAGAAGACCTAGTCTCTAAAACTAAAAGAAATTTTGACTTGTTCTAATATTTCTTCAGGGTAAATATAGATATAGAATGATTGTTGAAAATTTCTGTGGGTCATGAAAGGCTTGACAAAATGGAAAATAAATTAATTAGGGCAGAGAAATATTGCCTGGTAATTTGTCTTGTGCTATTCAGCAAAACATTTCATACAAAAAAAATCTTCAAGTAAAGTGAACAGAACTGGAAAGGAAAAGACAAAACAAAAGACTGTGTCCTAGAAAGGCATAACTATTGAAATTAGAGAGAAAAGCCAGTCTGAATTAAGAGGTAAGATCCAAAAGTCTTGAGCTGTGTGATTCCAGTATGGCTAGTTCTAGTGAAATACCACATCTTGCTCCATGATCTTCACTTTAAAGATGACAATGAAAAATTTGGGTATAATTATTTTGAAAAAATGAATATAAAATTATTCTTGAGCTGAAAAGATTTTTACAATTAAAAACTTAAAAAGTATTTGCAAAATTAAAATTTAGGAGTGGTCTGTCTGCAAATTCCAAGAAGTGACATTAATTGATATTGTTGTTTGTTAAGAGATTTTCTCATTTGGTAACAAGATCAGAAGTAGAGAAAACTAATTATTTTTGACACTAAAGGAAAACAAACCATGTTGTAAACTGATAATGGAAAGCGATGACTGTAGGAAGAAGATGGAATCCACAGCTCTGGGTATTCAAGTGGAGATCTGTCTGAAAATGCTGTTCTTTAATCAAATGCAAATAAATGGGTAACTAATTGCAAATTAGGTAACTAAATGCAAATAATTACAGTGAATCAAGGGGTTTATTGGTCATGCATGGTCTAAAATATATCCTTTTATTGGCTTTGAGCTCTGCTCTCAGTCCTAGTGCAATGGTGCTGTTTTACTTGAGTGTGACCATAGATGTCACTTAAATTAAAAAAGGTAATAGGTTTGGAAAGGAATTTAGAAAAATACTATTTTCCATTTTCAGTGAAATTGAAACCACTTTGGAACATATTTGAAATATCTTATTTCAATATTTATTCTTAACATCAACTTTTCAACTCTTCTATTACCTAACATTGATAATATTAATGATATTTATTCTATTTCATTTATAGTTGGGCACTTCAGGCTTTGCATCTGGATTCTTTTGGGTAATATTGCTTTAAGAAGAAATACTTTCTCTATCAGAGACTTCCTTTCAACAGAGTAATCTCTTAAGCAGAGAGACAGACCCCTCTTAAATTAGAGCATCTGCTTTGCAGGGTGAAGTTCCTGCTGTCTGTAGAAGATATGGCAAGTAATCAGTAGCTCTGTAACTGCCTGGAGATACAGCTAATACAATCATTTGCCTTTCTTTGGGCTTTTAAATGAGACCTTAATGCTAGCACAGGCACCACAAACACATCCTCTGGGCTTGTGAATACTAGAGGAGTTTCAAAAACCAGATATTTTTCATTCTGAAGAGCTATCAAAGTCTGTTTGCCCAGCTGAAGATTTTGCTTCTTTTATCAGAAGGATAAATCTTGTGTCAGTGTAATGGACTGTGTCAAATATGGTCTGGCACACACTAAGTAAGGAATAATACTCTCCAGGGTTTGCCTCCAGCACCTGAGAAATAGGATATATTGTAGGAAGCATACCCTGAAGTATAGGATTTTAACCACAGACAAAAAAATAAATTTTCTGGATGAAAATAAAAGTGAACGAAATGGTTTTTTAAAACCTTCTTTGGGATAAATTAAACATCTTTCATTCTTTTCATGACAGAGATATATTTGGTTAAAACTCAGTTTAACTTCACTTAAATCAATAAAACTACTGTTTTTCACCCACTATATCCTTGATTGTCTTTTTCTTTGATTAAATTTGGTTTCACTTAGGAAAGGAGACAAACTGGTAGCTGACACTGGGTTAAATGGCTCATGAGACATTGGAACAGGTTATCCAGAGAAGAGCTGTGGATAATGCAAGCCTGGAAGCCTTCAAGGTCATTTTGGATGAAACTTTGAGCAACCTGATCTAATGGAAGGTGTCCCTGCCCGTGGCATGGGGGTTGGAATTAGATTATCTTTAAGATCCCTTCCAACCCAAAAAATTTTAGGATTCTATGAAAAGAGTATTTATCAACAGACATACTCAGCATTTTTCATTTTTATGTTGTTTACACATTTAAATGAAAATAAAAAAGTGCAATTCAGCAGTTAGGGGCTGAGAATATATCTTTAAGGCATAAAGCTTTAACTGTACTTTGAGACTTTGATGGGCACTGGAGGCTCATGAGATTTGGCCACTTATTCATGCAGCTTCACTACAAATCTTCACTGTAGAAAAAAAGTGTTAAATAATTTTTGCTTAATTAGGAAATGGCAAGCTGTTAGCAATCACAACTCATCTCATCTGCAGAATACAGGTGAAGGAATACCAGTTTAAAGTTTCAATATCACATAGCGCTAAAGAACTTTTTCTCTGATACCCTCAACTACTAATTTTGATTGTAACCTTCCTTATAAAATATAAACATCCTTTATTTCCTATTATGTCTAGAAAACAAACAAACAAAAAAAAAGCCTTTTCTTCCTATATAAACTCCTGCTTCATAGCTTGGAGCCATTTATATTAAATCAGCCAATGACTATTGTACTTTGATTGGTGTTAATTTACACTGGGAGTGTATCAAATTACAGCTATTAGTACAAATGTATTAGTACATCATGCTGCATGTGCTTTCCTCGGAGATGCCTTTGATGAGGCTGGGAATTGCAGATTTGGGTGTGAAGTCAGATTTTCTCTCAGAGATATTGATTTGTTTGCTGCAAAACCTTTTAAACTGCTAAATACTAAGTGCCCATAGCCACTGAGCCACAAGTAACCCTATTTTTCCACCTGTTGATATGGTCATACTTGCTCCTATGAACTTGAAGCTCTCCACAATTGGTGGTCACTGCCCTCATTGTGAAAGTGTAGGTGTGGTGTCCACTTGGGAGAAGCTGCTTCCTTGCACAGCAGGAAAGATGTGGTCACCCAGAGGGGGTACCACAGAAGCATTCAGGATTCCAGGGAATGCCAGAGCCTGGTGCTGCTCTCAGATGGACCAGGGAGAGCAGCTCTGTGGGGTGGGATCAGGTCAGTGATCTGCTCAGTCCAGGAGAAAGGCTAAGAAGTGTTAGGGACTCTCACCAGCAGGCAGAAAATGAGATCTTAGAAATGGAGGGGAGGGGAAAGGGATTCTGTTTGGGGTGGCAGGAGAATCCCCTCCCAACCTATCCCACCTCCCCAGGTGCCCTTAAACAGTAGGCATGGGACCCTGGAATCCAAGGCCCAAGGGAATGAGGATAAGGGAAAAGAGGATGGGGATGGAGGTTCTTGTGGGATGGAGGTGCTGCCTGGCCCAGGGCAGCCTATCCACTGCATCATGACTTCCTCAGCTAAATAAAACACCCATCTTGGGTGCACAGTCAGCACAGGAAGAGCCAGTTTTGGAGATAATAAGGCTCTTTCCATCTAAGTTTTTCCTTGGATGGTGTTACAGACTTTCCACACCAATTTAAAAAAATGCTCCCCCAAATGATATCATAAAGAATTCAAAATGAGCCGTATGTATCATTTGCATTCAGGAAAATCTTTAGTGAAAATTGCCTACAGCTTTCTCTCTCTTTGAGCAGCACACTGACATGATCCAAAAGGAGTGTCTTAATTATGGTAATTACAGGATTTAAAATTCATTAAATAAAATATTGAGGCTATTCAAACTCAGATTTTTGAAGGATTATAGTGTTTGACAACACTATGAAAGGTTTAAGTGCGTAGTTTAACTGCCAGAATTGGTTTGTGTTTAGCCCTTATTACTCAGCACGAAAAACATGTTTTAAGTGGAATCTGCAGCCCACTTTCAACTGTCAGTCTAAATATGTCTATTCACAAGCTGAGAAATTAGCACAGTGCATGATGCTCTGGTGACACCCATCAAGCAAGAATAACTCATCGTTTCACTCCATCTCACATCCAAGTCATGAATTTCTACACTTTGTTAAAGAAAAAAAAACAAGAAAAAAAACCATCCCTGTTCTAAAAGGTTGACAGGGGCTTAAAATGGCTAAAGTAAGTCTGAAGTAAAAGATGATCCCTGGCTTTCAGTCTGCCTTTGTGGACATTAATTGTGTTATAGTAGGGCTGGTAGGAGGCAGGTATGACTTTTCCTCTCCTACACCTTCACAGCCTCTAGCCAGCTCAATGGCACTGTGTTTGCACAGTTCCCTGTGTTAGGCAAAACTGGGGGAAAGACATAATGGCACAAATCCCTCTGTGGTGAAGTAATTTCCCAGAACTGTCTCTGTTCTGTTCATAAATGCCTCAGACATGGTCATATGGTCCTGGAGGCTCAGCCCAGCACTGAGGATTGGTTTATCCTTTATGCCACTGGTGTCCATGTCACTGCTGTCCTGACCCTCCTGTACAGCAAAGCAGCTCTGTTCATGCCTTGTACCAACTACCTGCTTCTGTCTTTAATGCTTCAGCATCTTCCCTCCACTCAATGCTGCTTTTCCTTGCCTCGGCTCTGACTTGCTGTAAAATAGCCATGGTCACCTTGCAAAGGGAAAGTGTGTCTCTGTTGGCACTGGCATTCAATGGAATAATTTTCAATTATTCCTGCCACTCTGTGCCATGTTTTAATGAATTGTGCCCATGTACAGTGACTAAGACCATTGATGCAAATGAAACCATACTGGTATAAAACCAGTGCATGTAAGACCAGAATCAGGATCCTAACTGCCAAAAATAGAATAATAAAATTACATTCAGGTTACTTTGCAACAGAGCTAAGACAGCTCCAATTCAGAAAGGTGTTTTAAAATGTCTTGTGTCCACCTATCAAAATGTCTTCATTTCAGACTTAGCCTTGGTCCTGACCCTCCAGGAGCCCTAGGTCTGAGCTCAGGACCAGAGGATTTTGTATGCTGCATGGCTATAAAAAGTATCAGGTTTGAAATCTGCAGCAAAACCTCTGCTGATGACAGCATCTCCATGAAAGCCACTGCTGGGAACCAAACATATGTAAACAGTGCATGGCAGCAGTTGCAGGGGTGTGGCACAGCTGTGAACATACAAACTGAGCATCATGGAAAATGCAAGTTCTCACAAGAACAAGCATGGTGTGTTGACACAGTCAAAGCAGGGCATTGGCTAGAAAATAAGGAAGAGAGGCATTCTTGAAAATTTTTGCAGATTTTTAGCTAAGTATACTATCAAACTTATTGAATAATAAATGATTTCTTCTAGAAAAATCCAAGAGAATGATGAATTTCAATAGGGATAGGCAGAAACAGCTCTTCAAAGTGAAAGCTGCCTTACCATTTTGGTAGGTCAATGAGCTTTCCTTAAATCATCTGTCAGGTATATAGTGCTGTACTTATTTCTGTGGAAAGAGGTTGCTCACTGGGCTGTTTTCTCACCAATTTTCCAAAGGTAAGTCCACACAGGAAAGAAAACAGAGGTTCTGTCTATGGTGGTCTGTGCCTATGGTGCTCCCAAAGGTGACATGAGAGCATGAGCTCACATCTGGAGCTCTGTGTGGCTTGGTCCATATGTGTCCATCCACTCTGTTGGTGGCATTTGGGTTCCCTTCCCTGCTGCTGAGTGCTGTGCAGCAGATTTACTCCCACCCTGATCCAGGGGCTAGCCAGCATGAAGGTGATGGGAGGGTTCAGGGAGTGTGACAGTGGTGTGAGTTCAGCCTTGGAGATGCCACAAGAACCAGGAGGCGTGGAAGAACTGGGAAATAATTTTCTCCAACCAGGAGAGGGCAGAAACTTCACTGTGCAGTGAAACCACTTCCACAGGCAAAAGTCATCCCTGATTTCCTGAAAACGTTAATGTTTACTGCATGTAAGAAATGGAGGATCCTTTTTCTGGTAATCCTCATGGTCAATGGAAAACTTTTCCTGAAAGACTGCAACCAGAGATTCATTCTCTGCTCTTCATTTTCACATCTATTCCGTGCCAGGTACTTTTATAATCCATCTGCTTCTCACCAGATCAGTAATTTTGTTTTCTTTTCTGGCAGACAGGTCCTCAGAAGCCTTGCCAAAAATATCCTAAGTCCAAAGTTATTTTTAAAAGGTGCGAAAGTCAAGAAAAATCCAAGTGAATCCAAGGTAAGTAGTTTGTATTCCTTTCTACTTTCAAATTCTGTAAGAGCTAATAGTAGGGTAAAAATATTGGAAGCTAAAGAGATTTCAGAGCAGACATTTTCCATTTGAAAAGAAATAGAAGCAAGAAACTTTGCCTCATTTCAGGAAAGATCTGAAGACCAAGCTTCGTTCCAAAACATCAAGGACAGTCCTTCACTGTAATGGCATCTTGAGAATAGAGTGTATGAGCTTTTGTGACTGGTTTTGAAACACTTGTTTTGGCTTAAAGCTGCCATGCTGAACTCAAACCCAGCTGAATTGCTGCTAATGGGTGAACTGACAGTCTCTTCAGTTTGCAGTAGACAGATGTCAACACTGCAGCTGGAACTAATCATGAGTTGTCATCATGACTGGAAGTAAGTGGAACTTCTCTTGAATGTAGATAGCTGGGACTGAACAGACATGAACACTAATTCATCCTCTCACACATAATATCTCATTGCTTCAAGCAAAGGACAAAGGGGGCAGAAGTTCCATTTCACAGGACATTGGGCAATTTTGACATTTGTCTCCATGTGGATTACAAACATGCCTTGAAAATGTCAACATTTTTGGTGTAAACAAAATAATTCTTTAACTCTCCATTGAAATGCTTTTTTTGACAAAAAACTAAACATTCAGATTATTCACTCCTTCTCAGTTATGCAGGAAAGGCATTGGGATGCAGTATCATTCATATGTTTCATCCTGATGATGAAAGCCAGAACTGGTTCATTCTAAGGATACTGGAAAATGAAATTTCTCCCCCTTGCTGCCCCTTTGAATAAACCTCTGCTGAGGTTAATGCAGCTTCAGGGGGTGCTTGACTTAACCAAGTAGAATTCTCTTGTTAGAGAGAATGCCTCTATCAATATTTTCCAGACTGGAACTCGCCTCTGAGGGACTTTAGCAGTGCTCCATGGCCAGGTAAGTAAGGATGTAACTTATAGGACCATTCAGGTTACTTTGAGACATGTGGGTAGGACTCCACTTTGGTTCCCAGACCTCATCAATGAAAGGACAACTTAAATGCATTCAAGAATCCTTCTGAAAAATCATAGTTTTGGACCCACCCAAAAAAACTAATGTGGTGATTTATTTTGAATTTTGTTTACCTTTAATATGCTTGGAGTGCTTTGGGTAGATGGTGCACCCTTCATGCTCTACCTGCTCACCTTATACAGGCATGGACTATGCTCCTGCCTTTCAGGTTTTTTCACTTTTAAAGATTCCCCCTTAAAAAAAATTAAAGATTTAGAAAACACTTAAATTTTCGCTCACACTGGAAAAGAAAGTAAATTTTATGAGTATTAAAAACATTGGACATGCAAATAACAAAGACTGAATCAAATTACAGATTACAGTGAGAAGAAATTTCAAATTCACTCAAACTAAGACCTGGTTAAGCAGCTTGAAGTAGACAGAGCAATTCTTGTCCAATTATCTATTTAGTGGTCACAAAATCAAACATGATCACATTATTTTGGTAGTGTATCTATTAGAGTTCATATCATGATGACCTATTAGTCATGGTGGTCTAAAGACATTAATAAGAAAAATTACCTAAGGAAAAATCAGATTTTCATTAGTCTATTTGCTTTTGCTGGGGAAAGAGGGTTTATTGGAACTGAAGGAGGAAGCAGTAACTCAGATGAAAATGAAAGCACATTTTGATTTAAGGAATAATTTGTGGTGGTGATCATTATGAACCTTATACCACCCTTGGCACCAACAAATATGACTTCCTTATTTGAAAGCATGCCTCAGAATAAAAGGTTCATGAGGAACTGTTTCTTTTGTCTTTTGTATGTCTCTTATTCTGTGCAGTAACTTGGGGAGCTCCACAGAAAAATTGCAGTTTGATTTTATTAGACGAGTGAGAGATTTGTGACATACCTCCTTGAGGATAAAATGCCACCTTATTTAAAAAGTAATTAATTTTTTTTTCTGTTGAATTAATATTTTTTTCCTGAGACTTTTAAAAACTATTTTTACCTACCCAAGTTTCAGTCCAGACAACATTGAAATGTCTAAATATTGTCTAGGGTCTTCAAATTTAAATTCTCCAATGTCTCTCCTCTCAATGAAATGCCTTTCAATATATGGCATTTCTACCCCTATACCAAGCTGACCAATGTGGAGAGGATCTACAGACACATATAAATATGTGAACTTGTCAGGTAGCTTGATTTTGTTATTTTTAGAGACACAGTACATCCCTATTGAAATTCCTGGGTGTAGCTGATGTGGAAAAATACAATTAATTTTGGTAATGATGTCAGGATTTGCCTGGAATCTGCCCAGGGACTACACATACAGTGCTTTCACGAGTCTGGGATTTTCCTTTCAGTCTCACACCAATTCTTTGCATCTCTTTCAATGACAAGGAAAAAGGCAGAAATGTCAGAGAGCTCTCTATGAGTGCTTTTCTGTGATTTCCACAGACTCAGTCTCTTCTCCCTCCATATGAAGTAAGTTAAATATTAAATTTAAAAGCAAAAGGAAAAAGGAGCACTTACAAATTCCCTGTTAAGGCTCAGTCTAGTTTTTCTCCTCTCTCTCATCTGCCTTTCCCAGAATGATTCCTGAGAGGGAAAAAGCACTTAAAACATTCTTGATCCTGACCTGAGTCCCACTGCTTCCTTATTCCTCTGATGATAACACAAAAACCACTTAAATGGGCTCTTTGGGACAATTCACACATCTCCTTTCTCTCATCTACCTTTATGCTCCAGGAGGTAAAGGTGCTTGAAAAGAAAGGTTTTGTGGATATTCAGCTCAGTTTCCCTCTCCCTGCCCTGCTTGTGTTTGCAGCTCATTGGGTTTCTCAAGTCTCCTCCTCCCTGACAAAGTAAATCTCACAGCACATGATATCATGCTGAAGCTCTTGAACTGAATGTTCCTTTATGGCTCCCCTTGCATTAACATTGCTGCATGGGGGGGGTATGGATTTTGCAATCACCCAGGAAAATAGCTGGCATGTCGTTCCCTGCTTCCTCTTTATAGCAAAGATATATCAAGATATTAAAAATATTTACATTTCCTCTTTGATATGCACTGAACCATTGGCCAGCAGCAAATTCAGATTTCTGGAACTATATTAAAGCCAAAATTTTATAAGCTCAGCTGTAGTGATGGTGAAAGGTGAGGCAAAGAGCACAATGCAGAGGCTGATCACGGGGCTCTGGGGCTTCCTTCAGCTGCTGAAGCAAAGGCATCTGCTGTTGATGAAGTGCCTTCAGGTATTTTTCATCCCCTCCAGCTGCCAGTCCAGCAGAGTCCAGGACCCTGTAGGTCTGCATCCCATCTGCTGGCACATTGCATGTCCCAGATACTCCTGGGGCATTCAGGGGTGTAAGAGGTTTGAGCTCTCCTGTTTCCATCTCTCTGTGGAGCCTCTAACTTTTTTTTGCAGAGTGCTCAGATAAGTATGGCTAAGAAGGAAGAAGAAATCTGACTTTCTCCTGCTTACAGTTCCATAAGACAAAGAGGAGAAGAAATTAGGGAATATCACTGTGATTAAATATTTTTTTTAATTGGGTTGTCAACCATTGAGGGCAGAATGAGGAAGAAAAGAAAATACATTACATCAGTTTTGTTCCTTTTCATCACATTTTTTAAGCAACAATGAACTTTGCTTTTGAGTGAGACTTCAAGAGTTTTGAGTCCTTTCTTTGATATGTTCACTGTGCCACTGTCATCAACACAGAGCCAGGGTGGTTCCACATCTACCTGTCCTCCCTTATGGCTTCAGCTAAGGCACTAGCATTGTTTTCTGGATGATGGGTATTTATTCTCAGTGTAGAGAAGCTGTAACAGAAGAACACTGCACAGCTTGCTAGAGCACCTCAGTCATGTACTCTTGTTTTTTATTGGTCCCCAGAGCAACCTCTAGGACATATGTCCAGGTAAAGGCATCCTCAGTGCACAGCACAGCCACTGCATCCCAGTTTTCTGTTTCTGTGACAGGCAGAACTAAACAGCTCCCATTGGTTTTAGCAGAGCCATTTGGGATCCTAATGAGTACAGCTAACACAGCAGCTCTGGCTCTGTACCAGCAACGTGAATGTTAAAAATTATGCATATGTGAAGGAGGATAGTTTGTCATATATTTCTGGAAAGTAGTTTAAAAACTTGGCTTTAATAATGGGCATGTTGACAGCAACTGGGCTTTGATGGCCAAGTCCCTCGGATATCAACCACTCCAGCATCAGAACTATTTTGACGTCAAAACAAAACAGGCTATTTACTTTTTGAAGTTAAATTAAATCCAGAGAGTATGATGCTGTTACAGAGCTGGAGTCCTAGGCCATTTCATCCAAATGAGCCAAGCAAGGTATAACTTATGAACAACTCCATAAAACACAGGGGCCAGGTTTCAATCCAGCAATATCAGTTAAAAACTTGTATCAAGCCAGGCTAGAGAAGAGCAGAACTAGAGAATTTACAATGCACAATCCATTTCAAACTTACTCCCTTCTCACTTCCTGTCATTGCTAAGTGGATGGTTGGCAAATAATTGATTCTTCTGATATTGGTGAATAATAAAAGATGATTCTTTACAGTGAATTAGATCAATTAAATAATGCTTATCCAAGTTTTGGTGGGGAGACTTTCCTACAGTGGGCTCAGAAATTTCCTTGGATATTTCCAATTAATCCTGTGAAAAGAAAATACTCTGGAGAAGAATGGCTGATGCCTTACTGCTTCTATTTGCTTTCCAAAAACCCTCTGCCTCTTTACCTGATGGAGGTACCATGGTACCTGTCCCTGCACTGTTTGCCTGTTCTCCTTGCAGTTGTCCACACCATTTGTTCTGGAGAATATTGTTGCTTGCATCCTTAAGTGATGCCACATTCCTGGCACATGAACATCTGCTGGGCTGCCAGACAGGGCTCTTGGCTCCTCTGAGGTTTGTTCTTACTAGAAAAACACCCATGACCTCCACAGGGTCATTGTTGGGCAGGCTGATCCTTGGTCTATAGGCAGCTATAGGTGTGCAGGGGCTGACCACACCATCTGACCATATCTACTCCAGGGGCTCACGGGGCTGGAACCAGAGCTCTGGACCCCAGCTGGCTCCAGGAGTGTGTCTGTTGTTCCACTGCTACTCCACTTAGAGAAAATTCCCTCAAACAGCTCCCGGGATCAGCCTCTCATCCTTCATATGGGCAGGAATTTCTCAGCTGGACTTGCTCCCTCTTGAGATGGGAAAAACTTCCTCAGAGGGCATTCTGTATCAGCTCCCCTGGGAAACAGAGCTCTTTTTCCTTGGTGAAGATGAGGAAGAGCATCACCCAGCCAGTGAGGAAGGATCACCCTGGTGTCCCCACAACACTGGGCAGACACAGTCAGTGGGGGTTTATTATCCTGGATATGACTGCCCAGGATGTGCCTGCAAAGCTGCTTCTAACAAAGATAATTTGGGAATTAGTATATGCTAAATAGCTATCAATTTAGACAATAGAAGAGGCTGGTTATGGCCTCAAAGAATTAAATGTAGGATAAATTATAATCTTTATGCCCTTCAGAAAGATGAAATAAGTAATTTTACAATTGATATAAATGAATCTTTGTCTTTTCTTTTAGCTCTACAGAGCCACTGCAATTCCCAATGTTAGGCTCCTTTACATGGAGCATGTTTGTGTTATCAGACAAGAAAAAATACAAGGGGAAAGTGGTGAAATTAACAAGAGGATCAAACCCAGACTGTGTGCTGTGTGCCACCAAAGATTCACATTGAAACAGCTGCTGGGAAAATCTTCTTCCATCTGCAGATATCCTGGAGCCCTTGTGGTCCCTTCAGCAAGGTGCAGACCTGAACACAGTAATTTTTTGCTTTTTACGTCTCAAGCTTGGCTACTGTAGCACAAGCAAGACCTTTGGGAGAAGCACTGCTCAGACAGACTGAGGAACTCTCAGGTGAAGTTGTCCTAACTCAGAAGGATTCATGACTTCAAGATTCCCTCCAGACCAAAATATTGTCTCCATAGCAGTATGCATAGGCAGTTTGGGACATTTTTACTTATAGAAGAGTTTTTTTCTTTTCTGCTAAAGTAATGGAATTCAATCAGCCTGGAAACCAAAAATAGTTGTATATTCAGCCAAAGGTACTTTAGAAGAGTCTCCTCAGGACTGAAAACACTAGAATAAATCTTCTTAAATGTGTGCTTTTGGAAAGAGACAAAAAGAACATGTGAGGGAAAATAAAGAAGCTGCCCTGATTTCACAGAAGTGCTTATGCGCCATCCAGCACCAAGCAGTGTGAGCACTGATTTTATTTATTTCATTTTAGTGTCTGCATCACTCTGGTGGCCATTGTGGAGCTGTTGCACAGGTAAATGAAATGTTGGATGTCTGGAATTTGTGACAAAAGTCACCAGGCTGAGGATGCAGGACAGAGCAGCAGTGTCTCCACTTTGGGGGGGCTACCAGTGGCCTCTTGCAGGGCTGCTGCTGCCCCATCTGCCCTGTGCACAGTGGGGATGCTCAGACTTGCTTCATGTTTCTGCCCTGAAATCATCAATCTTACCTGGGATTGCTAAATACTAGTAATAATGGAAATTTTCAATAGAGTCCTGATTTCTTTAAGACATGGACATGGCTGCCTGGAAGCACAGATCTGGTGGAAGCAGTTGTGGATATAAAAGTTCTTGGCTGGTAACTGAAGCAAGAATAGGTCCTGTGGCTTTTGCATTAGTCCTCTCATCTACTCTGTAAAGGTTCCAGTGACCTTTATATGTTGTATTTTTTTAAACTTCCACAGAGTTTCAACTTAAGGAAGCCCAGACTCTTATTCTTGTGATAAATAAATCTTCATTCTCTATGTAAACACAAGAGAAAACTGCACATGCCAGTATTTTTTAAACATGCCATGAAAAGCTCTTTGTAGCTTAGAGCAGAGAAGTTAAATTTCACAATATTCAGTTCCAATTCCAGAATAACAAAAGATGATAGTTGAACAAAAATGCTATTGTGTCACTGGGAAGCAATTAGGCTGGTGATGGCAGGTCTCAAGTGAGAATACAGCTCCTCAGTGAGCTATGAGTACCTGCTATTTGCCAAAACTGCCATTATTATAAGAACACTGTCATGATTGAAAACCCTAATTACCTAGGATTTGGAGGTTTGTGGAAACTGTTGTGCTTTTAAAGGGCTAACTGCACTATTAATGCAGGTTTTAAATTGGAACTAGGCTGAAACATCCCACAAGTTTTATATAATGTTGTATTACCATTGCTTAAGATGTGAAGTGTTGGGGTTTTTTTTATCAAGTCTTGATCATAATGGAATAATTTTTCTGGCTGAATTGGACACACATTGCACTGTTTTCTTTCTCTTCTCTTTCTCTTCCAAGGGCCTTATGCTTTCACACTGAGAACAAATTTCTCCCTTTACATGGGACTGATCATAAATAAAAAGGAAGTGTTGGAGAAAGAAAAAGAAATGTGGCTATGATTACACCATGTTTATGTCCACAGTGGACAGATGAAAGCAATAACACAAAGCTGTTATTTTAGTAATTATAAAACCAGAATTTATAATGATTTAAAGGCTAACTTAATAAGAAATATAAGGGCAACGTGCTCTGGAAAAGGTTTCAATGAAAGGATTGAAAACTGAGATTGACATTAAGTTTCTTGGAATTTTTTGAAAGGAGGCTTTTATTTTGTGGCATTTAGAAACCTAGAACTGTGGTTATTATGAATAGTTGTCACACTCACAGCTCTGGCACTTGAACACAGCTCAGTGATTTGAATTCAACTCCCTGTGAAGGAAATTGTGTTGTTTACACTCTTAGGGATGGAGGATGATTCATAGGTTTCAAGGGTGCTAAACTATCCTGAATATAAAATAAATAATGTATCCATAACCTGTCAGAGTATAATGGTAAAACAGGCAGTTACACAGGCACAATAAAAAACCAGGTCTGAAGAGGTGAATGGTATGTTTCAAAAAGTACCAAAAACTTTTAGCAGCTCTTTACCAGTTTTAGTACAAAGAAAGAAGGTAATCTATGAAAGCAGAGAAACATCTTTCCTCTTAAGTGGCTTATAAAGAGGCATTTTTTTTTTCTTTATTTGGGAAGCCCTATAAGGGTTGAAAATGTAGGTTTTTTTGGAATAAGCTCCTTATTTCTTAGCTTAACAACCATGACAGAAAATTAGCATACAAATCCTTATTGTGAGAGTTGCCCTTGAGATCTCTACAGGTTGCTTGAAATTTAATGACAAGGCTGAGCAAAGAGGAGACACAGGAAGTGGAATGAGTGGGAAATGAGTTTGCTATAGAAATGATGGCAATGTTATGGATGGATTTGTAAAGGTTTATGTAGTGAGGAGGAGGAGGAGGAAGCTGAAGCCATTTGAATGGACTCAGACTCTTCTTCCTTGTACTAGGATCTCAATGGATTTGTACTCCTGAAGTTCAATTGGAGACAAAACCAGAATCTTTGAAAGAGGGGTTTGAAAATCATTGGCACAATTTTATCAGGCTCATGGTGAAGTCCTCACTAGCAGAGATTTCTTAATCAAAATTGAATGCCTTTTTTAAAATGAGGCATTGGTTTGCTGAGGGGTTCCTGAGTTCAGTGCATGGTTCAGTAGATGGGATGCCATAGTTATGGAAAAGACTAGACTGGATTATCACAGAAGTATTATTATCCTTCTGGCTTTATGCTTCCACTGCTGAATGTGAGAAAGCTGCCAGCTCCTGTGTCTGAAGTTCTCTATTTGTATATTCACAGAATGAACTAGTAAAAACTATTTGCAATAAATAAAAATAGAAACTGAAGACCTGAAAAAAAGTAAATAATGAGAAATCAAAATGAAATTACTCTAGGATTTTGACTTGTGTTTCCCATCACAGTTGTGCTGAGGGAATAACATAAGGGTTACTATATATCTTCTGATAAAATTAACTTACAATCATCTCCACCACCACACAGCACTCCAAAAATCTCTAGCATTAGCTGCCAGAAAATACATAATCAAACAGTCACTACAAGAAAGTGTACAACCAGTTTTCTCCTGTGGATTTATATCTGTGTAGCTTTGAAAATGCAATTTGGTCCATATCCAGTTCTAAACCCATTGGACATTATAGATGGAAGATCAAAACTCTGTTTTAATAATTTACACTGAACCACTTCCTCAGCCATCAGCTTTACCTCCTAATTTTAGTAATTAATTGTTCATTAATAGCACATTATAATCATATTAACTTTTTATTATGTTGCTTAGTAGTTGAATGATTAAAGATTGATATCCTTATTCAAGATTTTATTTATTAAATTTAAATTATTATTTATTAAATATTTTTGAGTGCAACCAGGAATAATGTTTCCTTAGCTGAAGGCTCTGAAGCAATTGATCTTCTTTTGGGCTCCAGTAACCAAAAGAATCCCCTTTTGTGCCACCGGGAGAAATGACTTTTCTGTGGCAGTTTAGATTAGATTAGATTAGATTAGATTAGATTAGATTAGATTAGACTGGGGAAATTTTTTTGGTGAATGACTGGACACATGGTTAGGTATGCACGTGTACAAGAATGGGTCTTTTGTGAGTAGCACAGAGGAGAACACAGTGAGTTTTAGATCTGCCAATTGAAACATTCACAGGGGAAGATTGTAAAAATTGGAAAATTTACTTTTTTATGCTAGTCAGCAGAAGTCATGGAGGAAAAACAGAACCACTGAGCAGAAGAGTTGTATTTCCTTCCTACAAGATAAACCCTTGCTTCAAAGGAAGGATCATTAGTAAGTCTAATACTTTTTGAGATGGTGTGGACTGTGGACCTGAAGAGAAAATATAGTGATAGACTAGTGTACAAATATGTGTGAACATCCATATTGCACAACAGAGATTTAAGAGAAAGATACCAGATGAAGTAAGAAGAGTATAGGCCAATAACTTTAAACACAAAAAAGGGAACATTTATTTTCATATCAGAAAGAAGAAAGAAATGGCCATTACTTTGTAAAGGACAGTCTAGTTTTTCTCCTGTTCCCTTTTGCACTCAGCCTGTGCTGTCCACTGCCAGCTCCTGCCACCTTGGCACTGTGAACACACTGAGCTCTGTGGGGAGGATGGGTGACAGAAACAGCTCTGGAACATCTTTTTGTGGTACCAAAAAGTACCCCCAGAACCCAAGCAAAGAGCTCTCAAGGAAATGTTTTCTATGCTGTCTTGACTGTCACTGGATGCCTTTGCTGTGTTTCCTGCTGTGCTGGTGGTCACTATCAAGACAGAACAGCAAATGTGTTTTAGTGAGGTTCAGAAGGGTTCAGCAGAGATTTGACTCACTGCTGCCAAGATAAAGCAAATTTCCCTTCCTCTCTAGCCATCAGTAGAACTGATTCCTGACAGAATGCCTAGCAGAATGGTGAAGAAAGTATCAAAATTTCTGCACAGAACTGGCTAAGCGAATAACAGCATGCAGCAGTTCAAACATGGGCTTGAAATGCAGAAAAGAGATTTGTATTGGGAGCACCTGGCCCATCTTAGGCATGTCTCCAAAGGCCTTTTTCACAGCTGGGGGATTTGGAAATGTTTGCAGTGATAAAAATGTGGCTATTCAGAGGTCACTGGCCCCAAAATCCCACCCAGCAGGCATGACATTGAACCAGTCCCCTTGGCTTCTGCTGAGCTGGGTTGGGGAATTTTTCACAAAGACACATACTCTGAATTGTAACGAAGCCATGGAAGTAGCCACAATCATGGAAAAAAGCTTTAATTTTAGACAATAGTGTTATTCCAATAAGGCCATGAATGTGCTCTTCTTTTTTTTTTTTTTTTTTTTTTTTTTAATTTTACTTTTCTGTTAGCTAACAACTTCCATATAACAAATACTGCCATAGAAAAGAAATTAAATGGAGTCATGACGAAAAAGAATGAGGGATTTCCTGAACTAAGCAGAAACAGGCTAAAATAATGCCAAATGTGTTTTCTTAGGAATTTTTCACTGTGTTATGCTGAGAACTGTCTACAAGTAATGTGAAGTGAGCTGTTTTCCTGGCAAGTAATATGCTGGACTGGAACCATGGGTCTGATAATTGCTTGTACCTCTTGATGATGAAACATCTTGGCTTTCTTTGGAAAGAAATATGTCTTTCTGCTTTGTGGAGAGAAACAAAGGTTCCTGAACTTCAGTGTCTGGGCAGAAACCTTGGAATATTAAGAACTTGTCTGAGAGCCTCAGTCACTCCTGATTGTCTCCCACTTCTGCCTGGGGGAGAGTGGCAGCTGGGAGAAACCAGGGAACAAACTGCTGGAAAACATCTTACATGTGCCAGTGATGGAGAAAAGAAAGATGGGGAAATGACTGATCACTGTGGTCCAAAGGAGCCAAGTAGAGCTCCTACAAGGTGGTGTAACTGAGACATTACACAACTGACTCTGGCAGCCCCAGAAGGACTCTACCCCTTTGCCCTGTGGTTGGCACTTTGTTGTTTGATGAAGTCTTGGAAGGTGGTAATTGGGCAATACTAAAGAAAAAAAAAAAAAAAGAAAGAAAAACAAATACCCTTATTATCTGAAAAAATGAGAGTAAATCCCATTGTCATTCATTTTAGGATAAAGTGGTTGTAACTAGTAAAATTTGTCCAACATGATAAAAGTGCTAATAACACTTCAAGTGTTAAACAGCCTTTGAGAGAGCAGTAAAATTTTCACAGTAAGTCTCTGCTCAGTGACTGTGTTCAGTACATGTGGCCCAGCAACATGGTGAGGTTCTATTAACCAGTACTTAACTAATGCTAAATAACAATGACATTCACAGGACTACATCATGAATTTATAATGATATGGGCTATTACAGAGAATGCAAAATGAAACAGTAATGAAGGGACATACAACCCTTTATTCTAATTTTTTTACATGCATAATTATTTTATTTTTTTTTCTGGAGATCAGCTTCTGCATGGCAGAACAATGTGTTGGCTGGCTGAATCTCTGTTAAAAGAACCCTTGAAAAACAGATGACAAGCAATTGTCCCCTGAGCAGTGCACACATTTGAGTTTCAGAAACAAGCTGAGGGATTTTCTTAGTTTCTGCTTATAAATGACAGATGTATGCAGAATAGCCCAGGCAGCATGATGAGTTTATATAATGTCCTGTAAGTGCATGATCTCTACAATTGCATCATACAGGGAATTTGGTGGTTTCTATTTTAAAAGCTAAAAACCACTAGCTTGATGTAGGGTGTGATCTGCATCTCACAAGAGTCATGTGCTCCCTTTCTATCCACACAAGGAACTTCAGATTAGGTCAGTTATACAGATGTGGAAAGCAAGATCCAAGGGAGCAGCTTTGGTATTTCAGTACTTGGCAGTAGGTGTTCAGCTCTAGTTAGATTATGATTAGATTATAATAGATTGATAATATGGATTATTATTACATGCACACAGGTTCCTCACAGAGCAGATCCTGGCTGGGACCTTCTCTCAAGCTGGGCTGACATGGCAGGAGCCAGCCCAGTGTGAGCACAACAGGCATGTTTCCTGCTGTGGCTTCCTGGGCACCACACAGGAGATAGCCATGGATGAGGAGGGGAGAAAAGAAGTTTAAATGAAATAATGGGAAATCTCACTCCTTTGATTCATTCAGAACTCAGTGATGTAGTAGTAAGGAAAGAGGGAGAAACTTCAGGATCTGGACGCACTGTGCTTCACTCTATTCTGGGGAGATCAAAAGGTGATATGAGACTACTGAAAATTTCTTGTGCATTCAATATTTTTAATTGAAGACTAAAACAGTCTCTAAGTATGTTCAACTTTTCAGTTGCTTAAAAGAAGAAATGAAATCCCAAACAAAAATACAATCAGTGGAGTTATAGTAAGCAAAGTGAACTGCTGTCTTTTATTCCATTTGTTTTATCAGCTAATCAAAAAGACAAAGGTAACAGAAATAGATAAGCTTAAAGGCATAACACTTTTCCCAAATAGCAACTGTGTGACAACTGACAGAGAGAAGTGAAAGCCTCTGAGAGCAAGAGGAACAAAATTCTCTCCAGGCTAGAGTAAATGGGAGATAAGTATCAGTGCAACCAAACTTCAGATCTGCTGAAGGTGATACTTAGAAAGACAAAGGAAATCATTAAAATAAGAAACATATTTGATAACTAAAGAACAGATGTGGTCATCATCTTCAAAGACCATAAAATTCTAGGAAAAAAAAAAAAAGAAGAGGAAAGAATTTGAATTTGGAATTAATGCATAAAAGACGACAGGCATGTTATGTGGGATGGATGAAGGGAGGTTAGCAATGAATGGAGAGATGGAAATAAAAACAATATGAATATCTATAAATATTTCTTTCCCAGTTCATCCATCACGGCTGTCAGTGATCACCCTGCCTTGACAGGCAGCAGATTAGGCTCTGCTACAGGAAGAAAAGAAGAAAATCCTTTAGCTAAATGCTCTTCTTGCCGCTGCAATAGCTAGAGATCCATTTATGCTAACTCAGAAAATGTTATGTCTTCTAGACAAGAATGAAAATATACTCCTGTGATCCAGTTACTGGGAACTTTAAGGTGATCAGCCCCCTAAGAATATAAGCTTGAACAGACCATAAAAATGTCAGGTGATCTTTGAATTAGGTACTACGAAACAAATACATGATACACCTCATTTGGTCTTTGAAGTTCGCTCTCTGAGTACAGTCCTGGGAGAAAAGCTCCTACATGCAGACTTCAAGCAGTAGGGACACACAGTCACCAAGCAGATTTTCAGAGGCAAACACAGCAAATTCTTGTGTCCAAGTAGCAGGGGGAAAAGGGCTCCTTGTTCAATGACTCCAGGTACTGCATTTCTTACAAAAGCCTCACATTGTAAATGTGTGCAACAAAAGGGAGAGGAGCACTACCATCAAGGATCAGATGCAGGTGCCTAGGGATTTACAGGTGCCCAGAACTGCTGAGTACTCTGGTAAATGTCAGTCATTTACCTGACCAGCACAGGTAGGACAGTATCCATTCATATCCTACTTGGTGATGTGTGGATTGTTCTACTGAATAGACCTGACAGGGTAAGAACACAGCATTAATCTTCTTTTCATTAATACACAGCACAAACACAAAACCTAGGTTTTTCTCCTTGCACCCCATTAAAAAAAAGCCTCACCATGAATTGGTGGCTGCTTAGGTGAAAAATAAAATGGCAGGAATGGAAGGCTTGCAAAGTGCTATGACATTTCCTGACCGCTTTATTAATTCCAAGTTAAGCACACGCTTAAGTGCTTCACAGAAGTGGGGTCAATGGCACTGACAATTTGCAACACTGAACCCTGTGGCAGTGATGCAGAAAGGTTGAGGCACAAGAATTTTTTCCCCCTTAAGCTGCATGCTGGCAATGCTTTCCTCCTGGCAGTCCTTCCTCCCTCAGTGTTTCTGCTTAGTGGTAAGGATCAATGTTCTGTAGGATGTGTTGTTTTTTGGATTACTTGCAAAACAGAGGTCATGACCATGTCTGGTCATTAAGAATCCCCAGACACTCTTTGCTAGCAGAGCGACAACTTTAGTACCCTGGCTGAGGACCAGGAAAGGATATAAATTCTACCTAGTCTACCTTAAATCCCCCTAGTATTTCTGTTAGACACTCTACTCCTCGCTTCTCAGCTCAGAACGAGATTTAGAATTGCTGTTACAAAATGGCTACACCAGAAAATCTCCTCTGTGGCTCCAGGCTTTGCAGAGCCTTCTGGGGTAACTGCACTGTACAGCCAGCAGGCATTGCTGAATTAATTGATTATTTGGCTTATTACTGCATGTTCATTTTCTTCACTCTTCACACTTTCTGGTGGGTGTTGAGTAATATCCCTTGTTTGTTTCTGAGGCTTTTGTTAAAACACACTCAAAAATATGCCACCAAAAAGAGAGGGAGGGAAGAGATCCTCCCCAGCTATAAGCTATTCTGACTGGTACCAATGTAGCATATAATTGAATGTTATTTCCATACACTCCAGCCAAATGTAGGCATCTACAAAAAATAAGAGCATGTCTTAAGACTTTAGATTTTTCTTGAATGTAAAAGAATTTGTTTCTCATAGATAGTTTTCAAACTGGGAGCAATATTATTTCTAAATTATATTTTAATAGCTAGTTTGTTGTTTCTGTTTCTGAAGCCATCATAAAGCATCCATAAAGTGGTATTTCTCTTGCATTTTACATGACTCCAGGGCTTGCTGTTCTCGCCTGTCAGATCTTTTCAAATCACTTAACGTTTACTGGAACAATTCTACACTGCAAGATTTGCTGCTCATCCAGCGTGGTGTTTGTATCACAGCTGCTACACCATTGCCATCTCAATAAAAGGAAGCATTTCTCACCACTTCGCTAGTATATAGCAGCATGAAAATAATAATTTCCTCTGAAAAAAAATCCACAAACCTTTCATCTGGAAAAAATCAAGCAAAGAGTAATCTCGGTCTTATTTAGGAATGTTTGTGGTTGTTAAGGTAAATTTACAACCCACAGTTAATTTAATAAAAATGTGACATAATTGTCCTGGGCTCTGATATAGTATTTTTTATTTTTTTTTTTTCTTCAAGAGCAGATTAGAATATTCAGACATACTGAATAATGAAAGAGTTGAGTATTAAGTACATATAATGGAAAATTTTCAGTGTCATGCCTGGCAGAGCATTAACCAACTCTTTATAAATAGTGAAAAAAATATTTATAGAATGTTCTGTATTGTCATTCAGTCATAAAAGTAATTCTGGTTTGTTGACATATTATTTATTTTGCTTTTAATAGGTTATTTGTAGACACCAGAATATGCAGAAATGAGACCAAAGGACAATGTTACACTTGTGTCTTACAAGAAAACAGTTTAAGGGCAGTCATATTTTCCGACTTTGCAATTGAAGGTGGTATTTTATTCATTAGCTTCTTCATTGGAGGATAGTTGTTCTAACAATCCTCACAAGTCAACCATCTTTGCTCATGGAGAGCAGAATTTAACCCACAGACACACCTCTTAATTCAGTGAAGAAAGTTCAGATTATTTTCTTCTTCACATTGCACTGCTAATAAATATCGTCCTTTGGTATTATGATTAGAGAGAACATATAGTGACCATGTCTTAAATATTACAGCAATAAATTCTTCCAGCTGTATTTTACTGGATTTGCAGAATCCCCTTTACTTGCCTGGAGATCTACACAGGGAAAACATTGAAAACCATAATCCTGGTAGCTCTTGAAAGCCATATTCCTCCCTGATGCTTTTCACTGCAACTCCCAGGATGTAATATAATAAGGAAGGTGTTCAATAAAATGTGTGTTAATGTCACAGCTCAGAAGAGATAAAATGAATGTGGGGAAACCTTGACCAAGTTCCCCTTTTCATTCCAGTTATATTCACCTCACTGTATATTTAATTTGAAGTGCAGATCTAATTAAAAGTTAATGCATCATTAAAATGATTTGTAATAAGTATATTCAACTCCATGTGAGCATGATATGCTCATTATCAGGCCCAGACTATAACTGGGATCCTTCACAATGAAGAAAATCATTATTCATAACAAATATCTTTCTGATGCCATTCATTCCATATATAAATGTGATATAAATGTTTTATCTTTTAAATAAGTTTAACATGTATGAAGACCTGCTGCTGAATAATTTTTTTCTTGGATGGTATCTGTCATTAAGAGGAGTATTCCTTTAAATGGGTTCGACTGTGTTTTTTCAAGAGAAGAAAATAAGCCTTCTACAGAATTAATGAAGCTGGCTTTTTAGCCTAGGGTAAAAAGCTGGCTAATGAAGTAATTCATAGTGACAGCCCATGATCTGAATTATATGAATTATTGCTTATTAATGGGATTAATTGCTTCTCATGCTATAATACAAAATTTATGCACTTGTCCAAAATCTAGGTCTATAATCTGAAACAGAAAGAGGGAAGAAAAGCTGTATTAATTGTATGTCGTGTCCACATCTCTGAATGTCCATACTGCAACAGAAACTGAATGTAGGTAATTTTATTAAGAGATGACGTGAAGTGAAAACTATAAAATAGGGATAAGAAAGATAATGGTAAGCTCTGCTCAGCTGAGGCACTGTATCAGATTGCATTGCTTTGCTAAGGACTTCCATTATCTGTATGCTCTCTTTTAATAGATAATAAAATAAAATTTATCTCTTTACATATAGCATAATTCTGTACTGAGTACAGAAGTACCTGAGGAATAGAAAAAGAAAACTTTTAAGATCACAGAAAAACAAGCTCAAAATAGAATCATATTCTACATAGAAAGGTTCATTTATTAAACGTACAGTTTTCTTTGTATTATTATTATTTGCATTGCACATGTGGACTGAGCATTTCATCTGGAACTAGAAATCTGACTGCATTGTGCCTTGACCAGACATAATAGAATGTCCAGATTTCTTGTTATGGAGAGGAGGAGTGAAGAAAATATGAGTTTTCATCATTCAGAAATGTCATGTCAGCTGATTCTGTGTCTATCAAGGATATTTATATCCATGGGGTCTTACTTGCCATGGCATCTGTGAGTTCTTTTTAAAGATATTTGAAGATCAGGTCCTTTATCAGGTCAAATTCAGGCCTCTCAGTTATCAGAAAATTACCAATCAGCTAAAATGCCAAGTCTTTACGCAGAAAATTGGGAAATCTATTCAGGCTGAAGGAGCAACTAAAAGCAACCATCTCTCTCACATCCTGGCTCAGTGCTCTCACCAGTCTTTTACATAGAAGTTCCTTATAAATCAAAACACTGCTGCAAAATAGGATATTGCTTCTTTTGGTAAAAGGAGCTTCACAACAGTGAGGTTATAGAATCATAGTTTGGCTGGGAAATTACCTTAAAAATCCTCTTGTTTCAGCCCCCCTGCCATGATCACCTTCCACTAGACCCCATCCAGCCTGGCCTTGAGCACCTCCAGTGTTGGCTTGGATGCTGATTGCACACAGGACCATCCAGAACACTGAGATCTTTCTAACATTTCTCCTGAGATGCTGGGACCAGCAATTCCAGTGGAATTATCTAATTCCACTCCTAGGAGCTGTTGTTTGAAGAGCACACCAGTAGTGCCAATTGCAATTATGTTTTTTTAGATAAGATTCTGATGTCTTAATGAAAATAACATTTGTGCTTGCATTACAATCCAGCTTCAAAACAAACAGCCTGGGGACTGTGATTTACTAATTTTACTTTTCTTTTCCTTCCCTGACTTTGAAGGCAGTGGGTAGTCCTGGCCACAGAGATCCCATAGAGGGGTGATGATGGCCTTACAGCTTCCCAGGTACACCTCTGAGTTCAGAATAGATCAGTTCTGTCCTTATTAGGCTTCTCATTCTGTCCTGCCATCCCCCCTTTTTTTTTTGTTCGTGTTTTTTTTTTGTTTGTTTGTTTCTTTGTTTGTTTGGAGTTCTTTTATTTATTTTTTTTAATTACCACTGTTGAAGATGCACTTGCCTTGGAATTACAAATAAAATTAATAAACCATTTTAATTTCCATTGTATTTTATACATAATCACAAGACATACAGAATCCAAGCATGAACAGTAACATACACCAGTGGTCTGCATGCATCTTAACAGCTTTGAAAAGGTATTTCCCTTGTTTGTAGACCAGTGGATATCTTCATAACTTGGGTTTGGCAAGCATATTTATAATGGCCTCTATGTTTTTAATTTGCTTTTTTGGGATTGGGGTTTGGGATGCAATGCTATACTTGTGATTAAGGGGGAAAGTTTTTTACTCTGCATTTTATATTTACCATTTACATTGCAGGTCGCATAGAAAGGTGGCAAATGGGAACTATATATATTCAGATTTTAATGTATTAGTAGAGTTTCAAAAGAAGTATCTTTCCATTTAAAATTTTAGAAATATTTTTTTAAGGAGTAAAGAAGTTGTTTTTCGGTATCAAAGTTATTTTCTGAGGCATCAAAATTCAAACTTTTTCTTCCTTTCTTATTGAATATTGAAATAATCAAGCAACTGAAAAAGTTAACTACAGCACAGGGCTATGTATATGTGAATTATTAGATGCATCTGCTCTTTATTTTGTATATATAGCTATATTATGTATGTATTAGAAATATATTGCTATTTTATACATATACATATACATATACATATACATATACATATACATATACATATACATATACATATACATATATATATATATATATATATTTTTTTTTTTTTTTTTTTTTTTTTTTTCCTAGAGTTTCTGCTCAGGTTCTTGTAACTGTTCCAAACATCCTTTGGCCTGTGTAGCTAGCTGGCCAAGCCCATTAAAGGGCACTCTTGACCCACCCTTCACTTAGTTTCCTCTCTGTCTGACTCCTCTTTTTCAGCCCCTTCCTGCTGCTCCTGCTGTGTGTGGCACTGAGTCCTCACTGGCACCAGGGGCTGGCAGGAGTAAGGGATTGCACTGCTTGAGGTGCCCCAGCAAGGCTCAGGACTTGGCTCTGGGGCTCTGCAGCTTTGCTCTATTGCTTACAGGTGAATAAATATTTCTGGGAAATACCTTTTGAGCACAGTAAAGTAGTCAGAGAGTAGGGAGGGGTAAAAAAGTGTCATAGTCATTGATTGTAATTAACAATATAATGGACTTGCACTGAAGATATTTAGTTCATATTTCATGTTCTATTTTCACTTTTTACTTTTCCTGCTTTCCTTGTTGCCTGGTATTAAGCACAGGAAAAAAAATATGCTCTCGGGATTAGGTACACTTTATATATCTACCTGCCTTTAAAAATCATAACATTTGACTTAATAAAAAGCTTCATACAGATAATATGTACATTTCAAAATAGGAACACTTTTCATTTTTATTAGTCAAAAATAATTAGCTTCAAATCTTAGACCAGTGTGAAAATCCTCTGTTGATTACACTACCACTATTTCCATGAAATAGTTTCACTGCTAGCACAGAGTCTTCATTGTCTGGGCAGAGGTGACTGGAAAACACCACTGTGACACAGCCCAGTGCTGTGGACAGTTTGGACATGAACAAAATAAATACAGGCAAGCAGCATTCTTTCCACAAACTGGTTAGATTCCTATCAAAACTAGTTTTTAGGAACTATTTAGATCAACTTTCTCAGCCCTATAAACTGCACACCAAAAATCTTCAACTGGCAGTCAGCTGGACAAATGCAACATTTGTCAACTGCATTGAGAGGAAAGAAAGATTGGGAACATCTCAGCGGTGAGAGAAGATTTGTGCTTTTCATTTATGTCCAGTCTCCACTGCAAAACAGAATGGAACTGGCCCCAAAACATCCAGCACAAACCACTGCTGCAGCCAAAGCCCTGTGCACCCCTGCAGGTCTTGTTTTGCCCATCATCTCAGCCAAAGCAGCTCCACTTCCACAGACAATATCTGCATTCATGCAACCTTTTCCAGCCACTTTGAACTTGAGTTTAGAAATGAAAGACATTTTCCTTCAAGAGTAGTTGCAAAGAAAAAGAAATATTCACACATTCTCATTGTTCTGGATTGTGTTCCTGAGGGACCTTTCAAAACTCTTGCAATTATCCTTCAATTTACTGGTCAACTCTATCAGCAAGAGTGACAGAAGCTTCCAGCATTATGTATTTATTGTTGCTGTGCTCATTCCCACCAGCTGAAGACCCAAACACCTTCATGTGAGCATCAGGGAGTGCCAGACACCCAACTTGCATCTGACCCTTCTGCAAATACTAGGGGTTGTACTTGGAAAAGCTTATTTTTCTTTTTTTGTGGAAAGTTTCCAGAGGGTTGTGCTGAAAATTTGATTCACCTTAAAGAGAAGCAAGAAAACAATTCCAGCACAGCTTCCTTTAAGAAAAAAGATATCAGGCTGAGTTAGTTTGTTAGAACAATCTGTAAAAATGCCATTATTAAAGTTTCATACAAATGTGTTCCTTTAAACACAAGCTTATATCTGACTTCTACAGAGCAATTACAGTAACTATAATGTGACTCTTGTGGTAAAAAGTGACATGTACAATGCAGGGAGGCTTTTGAATTTTTAAATTAGTAAGAGCAGCCACTGAGAATATACTTCAAATTTCACCATCAAGGCAAAAGGAGGCTGGAAACAACTTACAGTCTAGTTCATGTTTCACTTGGAGGTTTGAATTTTGCATTGGTTTCTGGGCCTCAGCCCACTGCTGCAAAGAAGCTGCCTCAGGCTTCAAATATGGCAATTGTTCCCAGGCTGTGTCATTTTCCTCAGCTTTCTTTAAGTCACTGTGGAAAAAGTTAGCCCTGGTAAAATTTAATCCTTCATTAAACAGTAATCTAATTTAAGTTGTTTTCTAAGAAGTTGGCCAAATAGCAAGAAGAAAAAACAGTATGTAAACAAATTTCTAAATGAATCTACTGCATACATTTTCTGTGTTTTGCTGAAGTGAAAGCTTGGCTGATATGACAATGGGACTAAAATTGTTAAAAAATGAAGGTGGAAAACAGAAGCAAATTTCACATACAAAAAGGTGTGAAATATTTGTTCAGTCTATCAGAAAACATAAAAAATACTCTTGCCAACAATTCAACAAGACAGATTAAATTTTAGGTACGAAGTAAACGAAAAAGTGGAATGAAAAGCTGTGTGAACCAAGTTCTAGGACCAATGGGAAAAACTCCTACATGTTCAACAAGATTAACCAACAGTAAAATAAGCAGTTTTTGTCATGTACTTTCATTAGTATAAATTATTCACTCAGCAGTATTTTTTCAAAGAATTTTGAAAACAAATAGAGCAGCTTTGACAAGGTATTTCCCTTGTTTGTAGACCAGTGGATATCTCCATAACTTGAGTTTGGCAAGAATATTTATAATGTTTTCAATTTGCTTTTTTGGGGATTGGGGTTTGGGGTACAACTATTGTATCCCAAAAATCTATTGTATTCATGGAGAAAATGCAGTTACAAAGATATTATGCCAAAATCTGCAATTTAGGAAAAGTAAGGTATTCATGCCTTAGGAGATCTGGGTTCAATTTCTGGTCATGTGGCAATTAGCAGGATTGGACTTGTCAAGGCACTCAGGGGCATTTTTAACTAATGATGTCAGAGATAGGTTGTTCCAACCTCACTGGCAGCCAACATTTGGACACATGAGTTACAGTTCCTATTAGGTTTATGTGAGTTGGGTAAGTCAATGTTTAAGTCTCAAAACTAAGCAGTAGTTGGGAATCAAATAAAGTGATTGGGTTCTGGACATGATGTCTGGATTTGCCTCCAGAGCATTCCTGGGCAGCTGCCCAGGGCTCAGCACCAGTGCCTTGTTTTGGGAATCTGGGTTACCTAAAAGCACACATGGTATGGGGCATCACAGTGCTTTGTTGGAAATTTAAACATTCTGGGTGGATGGGTCAATTCTTCTAAGAATTTGAAGGAAAACAGGCTATCCATGATTGGAATCTGCCTGAGATCCTACTCTCACTCTGGGTCTCCAACCTGCCAAGGCCATCTGGGAACAAAAAAATAATCCGGGTCAGGAGCCTGAATTCTCTGGAGAAGCAAAGATTCTTTATTTTGGCTGTTGAGTTTTTATGTTCATTACCTTGGTTAGTTACCCATTTCCCTCACACACCAGAAGTGTGTAGTCTAACTGGCTGGTCTCAAAATCACAGGAAATGGCAGCACCCCTTTCACCCAGGCCAACACTTGAGAAACTCACTGACCACCAGCTCTGCAGCCCCTCTGAGCTCACCCAGCAACCCAGGAAAACTCTAAGGAGTTTGCAATACAATTTAGTGTAGGAAATGTCAAAAAAACACCAACTTTATTCACAAGAAAAGCTGCCCACTAATCATCACTGAGCATAATGAGGTCTTTTAAAAGAACTTTGTTTCTTATGGTGCAAAACAATTGAATTTTCTTAGAAAAAAATCCATCTTCTATAAATTAAAAATTATAAATAATGAGCTTTTGAAAACTTTATTCTTTTTTCTTTGTCATAATTCTATCCATAAATATTGTATTTCCTTGCTTTTCTAGTGGAGCAAATATTCTCGGTCTCTCTTTTATCCCTGAATGTATGAAAAAAAATAATTAAATGGCAGAGTTTTTGAGACAAAAAAAAATGTTTTCTATGCCTCAATGGGAACTGTGGTTGTTTTACTTCTTTGTTTTAAAATAGCTGCATTATTTCTGGGAAAAGTATGTTTAACCAGCACCTTGAGACAAAAAAAAAAAGAAATAGCAGCTCTGAAGAGCAATCCAGAAGGATTTCAGCTTGCAGTGAACAGGTATAAGCACAACATGTGCCTTGTGTTTTATCCTGCCTACACACTTGTACACAGCCTCCTTCTCTTCCAGAGGACACACAGCCATGCTGTAAAACAGAACCTCCTGCTTCAGAAAACATTATGAAATTGCTTTTCTTCCTAATGCTCACTCAGGAATTTTAGGGGTATTGACAGTACTGTCAAAGTGGCCAAGTTTCTTGTCTGCCATTTCCTGCATTTTTTTCAATAGCAGGATGAAATTTAACATTTCATATGGAGGATTATACTTTGCAGGTATTTACTTCCAGTGATCTGTTTTTGTACCTACAGTGCAGAGGTTTGTAGAGATACACACAGGAGGGTGTGAACAACCACCTTATTACTGTCACAAATTTACCTTGGCAAAATTTCCACCTGTTAAGGGACTTCCTTCTGAAATATGCTGAAAATTCAGGACCATGGGTTTTTCCACTGAGAGATACAAGAGACAGAAGAAAACATTTTCATGGGCAAAAGCAGATTTTGGCCCAAATCCTGTGAATATTTCCAGCATCCTTCCCAATAAGCTGAGACACACATGAGCCATGCCACAATCTCCAGGCACTTGGGAGGGACTGCACCTTTCCATCACCACACAACAGAACAATCCTATTTGATTGTGTAGGAAGGAGAAGTCACAGGAGGCATGACATCAAGGTTACACCCACAGTTTGAAGGCACAAACCCAAACTTTCTGCTCCTCAAAATACCTGGTTAGGTGTTTCAGCACAGTCTGTTGATATCTGGGGTTCCCAGTAATAGTACCCAAGTTTCCAAAGTGTTTATGGTAAGAGAAACAGCTAAGGAATGCCATCCTTGCCCTTTCAGTTTCTCAGAAAAGCTGCACAGTGATAGCTGCTTAGCTACAATACTGCTTTTTTAAGAACTGGATGTCAACTAATCTTGTTTCAGGCCACCTGGCACTATCAGCCTGGGCTCTTCCACTCCAACCCCACTAAGCCTTCCTTTCATCAGCTGTCTTTTGAAACTGCAAATTGGCCTGAATTAATTTAAGCAGGAAGTTAATGCTGAGGGAAGAGCTACTCTTCTTTGAGTTCTTTAGAATAAGCTGTCTCTGACCACTAATAAAGCAGAGCCCTTTAGAGCTGATAAAATGAACAATCACCACCAAAATATCTTTTCTGCTCTTCCAGCTCTCAGCCAAGACAGGGAATCAATACAAATATAGTTCATAAGGTAACATTTTGTGTTTTTTCAAATAAATTAAATGTGTCTTAATGCCCATGATCTTCCATGAAAATCTTCATGTTAATAACTTCCATAAACCCAGGCCAATAGAAACATGATGCTTTTGATCAGAGAACATGTAATTGGTGTAAATTATTCAATGTTATACTTGTGCTGGGTTGCTCTGTAGAGTGTACCTAAGAATAATTTACTTTTTGCTTCTAGGAATATCCTGGTTTTTATCACTGCACAGCATGCTCAAAGAGTTTGATAGGTTGTTTTTATCATAATCAGTACTCTCTGTTGGTTTTGTAGATAGCCTTTTTTTGAGAGTTACTGTCCTTTCCACACTTAAATTTTTATTCAACTCCTATTCAAAATGTCATAAACACTTGGGCTGGCAAACTGACAAGTTTTAAATCCAGAGGGAAAAGTTTGTTTCTGTTCAACTGAGGAATATATTACAAATAATTTTACTGAGGTACAATAATTTCCTGGGCTTTGTTTCTCTGATGTATTTCTGGTTTTGCCAGCCTCCTGTTTAGATAAATCATCTCTCAAAAAATCAGCCAAGCTGTGGATAAGGAAAGAGTACACCCAACTCTTGTTGGCTGAATTTGGCCTGATACATAAGAAGTTATCAGAATGATTTTTCTTGGGAATTTTTTATCCTCTCATTCTTTTTCCAAACCTCTCATTCCCGTGCAAACCATGGACATGCTTTTGCTTACACCAAAGCCAGTGAGATAAGGGATAACATCATGATTTTCTAGATGGTCCAAAGCCTGTTTTGACTTTTATTGGCAAAAAACCACAGGAGAAATACAAAATTTTAGAACAAATTTTTAAAGAATGGGATGTGAAGCAGAAGGACAAACCTCACCTTGGAATTTCCTTCAGCAGCATTGTTATTTGTGTCCTGGTGACTCAGAAAAGCACACCCAGTGGATTCCCTGAAACTCTGAGCATGAGGATCACTGCTTCCTTCTTAACTGGCCAGTGTCCAGATACTTTTGGTCCTGATTTTCAGTTCTCTTCTTGGATTTAGTACTTCTTTTTACTAATCAGAAGAATTCTGCTGGGACTCACACAGTATGTAACCTTTCCTGAACAAGGCATGCCTCCACTAAATTATTTTGAGTGTCTGTGCCAGAACATCTTTCTGTAGTAGATGCACTGATGGTGTGGCAAATTAACACCAGTTATTGAATATCAGACCATTAATACTGATTGCTTTGTTAAAGAAATAATTTTCTGTTACTTTTCTTGAAATGTGATTTTCAGATGCAGAATTATTTAATATGTCTTAGGGTTATGATTTCTACTAAGCTGGGAACTTAATTTCTGATTTCTGGTTTCCAAGCCCATTTTTGTTGGTGATGTTCTGTGTGATTCTCAGTTTCTTCAGCTGGCTGTGTGAAGTGGCAATTCATTGATTTTGTGTTTTGGAAGCAGTGCTAACCCAAGAGTGTTCCTCAGTCCATGATGGGAGCAGGGAAGGGCTGTAGAGTAAGATGGTTGGATACACTTACTGGTATGCTCCAAACTGAACATCTTTTTTTGCTGTGGTAAAGAGTGAGGACCCCAGAGGGACTCAGCTGTTCTTCTTCCTCTGGTTTTCATAGGAACTACATGTGTAAAGACCTAATCAAGGTAGAAACACAAGAATTAAAATTCTCCAGTATGCATGTCTTTTGAGACACTAAAAATAACTCTGATTAAACACATAGATAGCTTTCTGTCATTTTAGTGTGCTTTTAGTCAACACACAAATTTGGATGGGCTATTTAACTTCTCAAATTTTCCAATTAATGTTGTCCCCAAACACTCAGTTTTCACTCAGCCAACACTTCCACTGACAGCAATGCCAGGTAGGGCTGCAGGGCAAGGACTGATAGCAAAGATCTTAGTACAAGACAAATTCATTAGACAAGCTAAATAATTTAGGCACATTTGAAAAGCAAATGAATGTAGAGGTGTTCCCTTATGATTATTGCTCACATAGATTTTTTAAAGAGGAAAAACATAAATTAATAAAGGCAAGAATGTTTTTAATGACAATATTAGTGGCTGCCCTGTGGCTATTAAGACATGCACTCATTGTAAACTATATTGATTTTTCCATTGGATAAAATTCTTTGGTTAAATTGTTATTTGCAGCTATAATCCAGACTGGCTGTGTTGGTCATTATCGTGATAAAATGTGGTCAGAAAGTTTTTCATTGGAGCAGTGACCACATATTTTTAGAAACACCTCTCAACAGCATAAAGGAAGGTCAGATGCTGTCTATAAGTGCAATAGTCACTGCTTTTGTGGAGGCAATGTTGCCACTGATTAATGGAATGGGTTACAGTCTCACAAATTCTATTTTATCTAAGAACTAACAGTTCTTTGCATCATGCACTGTGTGAATTTACTGCCTTTGCAAATTAAATGCCTGACCCAGTGAACATTCACATGACAGGTTTCACAGAGTTCATCCAAAACCTTTGTACATAAAAGGTTTGCCCATCTGCAAGAGAACTTCAGCCTTGGCAGCTTGCTGCTACTTTGCTCGGGAGGAAATGACCATTAAGATCCAGAAGGTTTGTTCTGCCCATCTGTGGCCCTGATTTTTACCTGAAAGAGTTATATGAATAAAGACATACACTTAGAGACTTACAGGACATATATGAATGTCTAGAAAAACTCTCCATAGGACAGGAGAAAAATAAAGAGAAGCTGAAAAATGAGGGTGCAAAAAGCCTTTTCCACATTATCCATATCCAGCCGAGATGGTACAAGTGTTCTTATGCTCTTTTGAGCTGGAACATTAACATTTTTTATGGTTGCTCTAAACTGACCCTAAAATATTTTGTTGGACACCTTTGCCTTGTACATGTCACCATTTGTTAGCAATCATAAATAATTTGATGTTTTGCTCATCCTATTTCAAGGACAGAGCCATCTAAAACTTTCTACCATTTTAATTCTCTACTGCTGAGGTCTTCAAAGCCATTCCTTTAATGCTGAAGCAGGAAAGAAATCAAAATCCAGCATTGTGGAAAAGAATGTGGCCCTAACTGGACTTAGACATGGGCAATAACCTGTTTCCTGGAACAGTATTTTTCCTGTATTTCACCACAAATTTCATGTTGCAACACAGAAGTTTGTGGTGCCCTTTGGGTGCAGAGAGTCCTGTGGGACCCAAGGCACATCTTGCAAAGTAGTGGTTTATTTTCTTGCACAGAGATGCCAAAAACTCTCTGAAATGTCCTTAAATGAATAACACTAAAATAAAACTTGGAGCTTTCAGAAATCATTCAGTAATGCAGGTGTCAAGTTCTGTTCACAAGATTTCTGTTTTCATATGAATCATGTGAGGCAGAGCAGGACTCTTTATTAGATGTTCAGAGAAATTCAGAGATGCTTCACTAGGAATATGGAACTCCTTTTCTGTAGATCTTTGCAATTTAATGCTGTTTTTTTCCTCTTCCTTTTTGTCTTTGAAGGGCTGGGGACCTGCAGGAGAGGACTGAGAATTTAAGATTCTTTGAGGGGCATCTCCTGGAAATTTCTATCTTGAATGACTTCTAAGCTTTCAAGAATACAATCTGGTATTGCCTAGACACAGCTATTGCTGACTGGGAGCAGAGCAAGAGTTGTGGCATGGCTTGGGGCCAGGGCACAGTGAAGCAGTGCCTGGGGTCTTGCACAAGCAGGTCTGTCACCTGGCACCAACCAGGTGCACACAGCACACCCTTGAAGTGCAGTGACAAAAGAATCCTGCCACATGGCTTTAGACCCTGCTGTCTTATTGCCTTGCTGGATCACTCAGTCATACAATCAGAATTTTAAAAAATACTTAAATATTTTTTTTTTAACTAGTTTGGAAAATTTAGCTGTTAAATCAAGATTCCTTAATCCAATATTTGGGAGAATACGTACTTTTTGGTAGATAGGCATGCCAATTCTACAGTAATAGAGGTTTTATATGTATTGAAAAGGAAGGAGTACTGTGACTTCTGATGCTCTTACACCCTTGCCCACCAGGACAATAAATGAGAATCAATGTATAAAGGAAGTCAGGAAGAGCTGCTGAAGAGTTTGCTTTACAGACATGTCTTTTTCGATAAATTCTTCATGTCAAATGCCAACAAGCTTAAAAAAAGAACGAGTGCTGTAATTGTGATATCCTGTTCAGGTTACACTACCCTCAGGGAGACTGCTACTAATGACTGAATTAATTAACGAGAAATTGTTTTATGTGTTACAGAATTTAAACAGCCCCTGCCCCAGTTTCCCTGTCTGCTTATTTTTGCAACAGTGTGAACAAAGAAACCATTTGCCAATGCTTTGTTAACCTGTTACTCTCTAAGCACTTCCATGTAATGCTGTGGAAGTCAGGGCTGTGAGCATTTCAGCTGGGAGCAATGTCTGCTTGGATCATATACTCTGCATTCATTGTGTAGAAAAGTGTAAAACAAGTACCCTCAGAAGCCATGATTGCAATTTTTGGCATTATAGCCACTTCTTTCTAAGCTTGTCTACACGATTTGTGCAGTGGCACTGTGGGAACAGTTATGAAGAAATAAATTCAGTGAAGCACTTCCTATTTAACTTCATACTTTTAGAACACCTTGGAAATGCAAAAGCCAGTGCATTATTTATATCACAGGGGTTTTTTGTTGTTTCCCTTCAGGATCATCTAAGTATTCCTCTTGAGAAGATGAATGTCATGAGGGCAAGTTTTTCCCGTAATTCTTACTCCTTTGGGGTTATATGATTATCCTTTCATGCTAAAGTTGCTTTATCTTCACAGCTATTTGTGGGGGTATGCTGCTATTACCTAAATTACAAAAATGGACTGTGCAAAAGTACTAACTTATTTATGTGTAGGATACTGCAATTTTGTTGGGAGGAGCTGAGTAAAGTAAGCATCTCTGTTTTTAACAGGATTATGTGACACATAGAGTAGATGCAGATAAGGTTGCACAATGCATCTTTAGTTTCTCTTTAACAAATAGAAAGACAGCTCCTTTTCAGCTCACAATTGCAGGCACATTTTGTCCTATTTGAAAGAGTGCAAGAAATATTTTCCTGATTTTTATCTGCTTTTAATTAAGCTTCTTCCACAAAGAAAGCATTTGTTGCAATTTTTTTCAAGCAAAGCAACCAAAAAAAAAAAAAAAAAAGGCTCTTAAATGGGAATAACTACATTAATATCCATTTTAGTTCTCTCTGCCTCTGATAATGGTAGAACCTAGTGTGTATATAGTTCCAAGATCTTGCAAAAAGAAATTATTTTGTTTTGCTTGTCAATTTTATCACTCCAGTGATATATTCTAGCTTTCTTCCTCAAAGCTGTGTCATGATGCTCTGTGTGTACACAGAAGGCTGTGTGTGGATACACACCTCTGCATGCAGCACAGCTCTGGTTCTATTTCCTGGCCCACATCTGAGTTCAAATCCCTAATATTAGCTCCAATGCTGCCACATCAACAATCCAAAGGCTGATTGGGAAACAAGAAACTCCAACCACACCTTTCTCTCCAGCCAGGACAACTTCTGCATTCCCTGCACAGATGGAGATATGGCTGCTGCCCACCAGTCTCATCATCTTCTTCTGTGACTTGGTGACATAGAAAAACATCAAAAAATGCCACGTTTCCTCTTATAAAGTAGAAAATAGAGAGAATTTAAAAGTAAAATCTTGGCTCTCAATGATATCAACGAGCTCTATGTTGATTTCCTGCTGGTCAGAATTTCAGCCAGGGTTTGTGTAGTTTTATTTCTTTGGGATGAAGAAAATTGGACAGAAGTATGTTTACAGAGTTATACTTTAATAAGGTGCCTCCCTGCTCCTGCCTATGAATGCAGGTGTTTCTGTTATTAAGAACAATGATATCCACAAATTGCTACACAGAACAGTGGAAAACTGAGATCTAGTACTTTGGGAGAATTTAGTCTTCTTTTACTGAAGAAATCCCTCTGGGAAAGATAAAAACTAACATAAAGTTCCAACAGTCTTACAGATGGGTTGGATTTTGTTTTCAAATCCAGAAATTTTTTGGGGTTGGTAGATTCAAGTGTTTTTTGCCTAGATTGGTGGCATCATTTATAAGATTTATTATTTGTATATTGTTGTTTATATGTACAGTTTATAAATATTATTTATATGTAAGCAAAACATTTGTAAAAAGTAGTATTGGTATGTGTAGAATGAAAGATGTGTTGCAATGTAAATCTGAATTTTAAATTGCAAATTTTAATTTATCCGAAAAATATGGTGGAGTCTGGGACACCAGCTTTGTAACCAAATGATGACACTTTGTAACCAAATAATGACACTGTCCATCAACAGAACTCATGTAAAAATCTGTGTACACTCATTTAACACGTGCAAGACAAAGGACATTGTCATCTATTTGTTTTCAGTGGTTTAAAAAATTATTGCTCTTTATCTGCTGATATCTATCCTTTTGCTAAAAATTACTGTCCCTCAACCATGATTTGATATTTCAATGCAAAGTACATTATTTTACAAACCATAAATTTGCTTTATTTGAACTTAAATATTCAACTACAATAAAACTATGTTTTTTTCTGGTTCTGATTTAATGAGAGCAGTTTAAGGCCAAGGCTAAAAAATAGACTAAATTATTGCAGAGTAATTACCCTTGGGCTTCTGCACACACTGGGATCAGGAATACAACTCACTTACTCCAGAGTGGAACATCTATACATGCACACCAGAGAGGTTTCCTAGGACAATCTATTCCACTTGAGCTACTCCAGTTAATTACTTTATACTGATGAGTCTTGAAAGTCAGTTCTGCCTTTAGGATTGAAACATTCCCAGAAAAAAAAAAAGCTGAATTTTCTTGAAACAACTTTACCACGAAACACCAGAATAAATGAACCAGTTGGGGTTGTGAAGCATTGCTCTGATTTGCAAACCTCCCTCCTCCTGGCTGTTGGCATGATGCACACAGTGCCAGAGCAGCCCACAGCCAGCACTAGGAGCAGGCTGGCTCATGGCAGGAAGGATTTGCTCCCATTCTGCTGTCACAGATGTCTGTCCAAGGAAAGCCCTCATGCTGCTCACAGTGATGTACATGCCTCTCACCATAAGCAATGCTGTTCATCTCATGGGGACTTGCTAGAGCAAAATGCACATGGAAGCTCTTTGCTGATTTGGGGCCAAAGCATGCAAATGCTAATTGAGCAGTGCCCTGCTCACAATTTATCTTCTCTGGATGCAAAGGAAAGTGTGTTCTGGTGTGTTACTGGACCATATGCTGCACCACTCTCTGAGGCCTCTCCTCATTGCTGGGGAGTCTCATTAAATTAATATGGGGCAGCAGGAATATCAGCAAAACAGCTTGATCCAATCTGAAAATGTTCCTTTGCGCCTACAGCTTCTGGCCCTGAGCCTCAAGAGTTAATGGAAATTGGCAAAAACGAGTATGTCCCACTACGGGCAGCTCATGGCATTAAACAATTATGCAAGAAATTTTCCTTGGAAGCTATTAGGGATGATGACATTGTGCTTAATATTTGACCTTCCCAGCTTCAACTGCTCAATACCTCTTACTGTACACAGAAATTGCCAAAATCCCACCTAATGAGCTGAAAAATGACATATGACAGATCTGATGGCTGACTGCAGCTAGAAGAAGAAAGACTGCTGCAGAGCAAAAAATTCTCAATCTTGCTCTTTTTTTTCCTACTTTTTACAGTTATAGAGAGTGTTTAAATATGTAATTTGAAGGCACAGATAATTAAAAACTTAATTCAAACTAAGCTGAATTCAAGGCAAAGTTCTGTTGTTTTTAATGTGTTTTTGGCTCAAATCTGCAATTTGTTCACAATGTTATTGGGTACTCATAGGATTTCGGGTTTTTTTTCTTTCTGGGAAAGCTGTTTTGGTCTTTTTCCAAGGGGCACTGTTTCAGTTCCATTTATTCCTGGGAGATTTACACCCAGTTAACTCTTTTGACTTCAAGGAGAGGGAATGTTCCTTTAATTAAATTGTAATAAAAATATTGCTAGGGATAAGAGAACCATGAGTGCATCCCACTGTACATTTGAGTCAGTGTGTACAAATCTCAGTGTGTTTATAAATGATGCCATAGTCTCTTTTCTCTCCTGCATTATTTAAGTTTCATCTTAAAAGGCCACCACTAAAACTGCTATAATTATTCTAGGAGTAGAAAATAATTTTCAGCAGCTCCAGTTCTGTTTCAGTCAGACAAAACCCATGTCCTACTTTTGATAAGAAACAGTGGAGGTGAAGAAATGAAACTTTAAATATTAGTTGATTTTCCTATGCAGCCCCACAGCCTTATTTTGCAGAGACCTTGGGATCTCTCACTTCAAATAACATCAATTTGAAAGAAAATGTTGACAGAGGAATTAAATTCTAGAGTTTTATGGAGTGTTTTTATAATGTACCCCTCCTATTGTAATCAGTGATACAATGTAGGGACTTGAACTCTGAAAACTTTGTTCATCCTCTAAGGGACCTGGATAAATAGCATCAGTAAATGAATGTTATGCATTCAGCCCTGGGAAAGAGCCTTAGTTTCTCTGTTCTTCATCACTTGTTTGGCTAAACAAGTTTATTATGATTTAATTCCCCACCCCTACTTTCCTACTTCTTCAACACGTTTTGAAAGGGGTTTTGTGTCACTTTTTTTAACACCTGATCTTCCCCCATGTATTGTCACTTCTACTATCACTAAATGGCAAATCTTGATCAACTTCATGAGATTTTTATAAGGGAGTAAAATACAGTGCAATACTTAGGGGCAGGGGTAAGCATGCAATGAAAACATTGCACAGCATCTGAAGTCAAAGAGTTGGTCAAACAGGACCACAGAGGGTGTCATCTTCACCAGTATACAGCACAGAATATATATTGTATACTATATAGTATGCTATTGAAAGGGTTTATCTGTTCCCTTTCCCATGAGGTCAGCAATTTTGAAGGCACCTAATTAAATTCTTAATTAACTCATCAGAAAGAGGAGAAGAGGAAATAGCAAAGAAATCCATGATTTAGAAGATTGCAGATGAGCCAGAAAGTGTTGATCCTGAACTCGAGTTTTGAAACAGAAATATCTTCAAGTATAAAAAAGAAAAAAATGCCTAGCCTTACAAGACTGATTATTTTTTAGGCATTTTTTTTTAGTTTTGTTAAATTACCTCCAAAATACCTTTGGATTATTACACAAGAAATAATATGTAGTAAAGTGATATACTGGTTGAGCCAAATTCAGAGACGAGATTAAATATCTTCTTGGTTTTATGATCTTTTAGAGTTTTTTAAAGAATGTATGTGATTGAGGCTTAAGATGCTGAACAGTCATGACATACATAGGGAGGGGCTGGGAGGGTTTCAAAGGCTGAATTTAAGCAGGCTACTTCAAGTTGCTGAAGATAAAAGATGAGAGGGGCTCAAAGTTCAAGCACCGACATCCAGCTAAAGGCAACCACATGGTATTGTGGACTTGAATTTGGGTAAAACATGTTTAAATCCACATGTAAAACAATATTTAGACAAATCTTTGAAAATGTATAGATCAGTATGTATGACTAAAAAGTTGAATTATTTATGGGCCAGTGTATGTTGGACACACATAGGATACAATGTTTTGGGGTAGATTTTTCAGTTTCTGTGGCTTGAATTGTACTGAGGTTAAATAATAAAACATAGCCTTTTTGAAAAATACCTGGATATTTCATTTGGAGTTTTCAGAGTGCAGTTCATGGCTGTACTAGCAAATAGCACAAAATAGCACCATGACATGTAGCTCCAATGCAAATCAAACAGGCTCTAAAATCTACAGGTGAGCATTGTCCAACATGAACACACACACATACACACAAACAAAAGCTTACACTAAATTTTTGCTTTTTGGTTTGGGAGGGAATACAGCTCTCAAATTGATTAAGAGAGCATGCCTAATTAGAAACATTTATCACATGTACACTCAATTGCTTTTTTGTTTTCACTCTTCATTTGAAATTGTATAAATCACAGGAAAACAAGTATCTCATATACAAAATGCCCATCTCTTTGTTCTTTTTTATTTGATTGCAGTCAGATGAAAAGCGCTGCTTTGAAATAGAGGCAATGGCCAGAGGCCTATTGATTGCCAGTAAACAGAAACAAAAAAGCAGCCCTGGTAACATTTAGAATGGTTTATCAGTGATCAAAGCACAGGAGGTGCTGTCTAGACAGCCTAGGTGTGGACTAGCAAATGGATTTCATTAGGGGTCCTCCACTCTGGTGCCATTGTTTCAGCTCTGCTCTTCTTCAGGCCAATCTGTGATTGATTTCCAGGGAGGTGCCCAAGTGCCTGTGGCAATGGGATAAAGCTTGCAGGACTTTGCTTGTTCTGACAAGGCAGAGTAGCTGCCTATCACATTAGTGCAAAATGACACTTTCGTTTACTTCCACAGTGCTTTGAAACAAATACTTTCAGCTATAGCAATTGCTCTTTGCAGCTTGAGCTATGGAGTCAACTTCTTGTGTTCCAGAGTGTAAAAGGTTGTGAAATAATTTCTGAAGTATCCTGTAGCTAAAAAGGGCCGTATTCTGACATGTCTGAGAGCACTGCACTCTCCTCTTCTTGCATAGTCACAGTGTTTGTTTTAAGGATGTATTTTTTAATAATGTAACCAAGGGTGCTTTTCACTATCTGGGAGAACAGTTTCACTTCTTAGCCTTAAAAATTCCTGTATGCATCCCACATATGCTGTGCCTGCCTGTAAGGATACTTGGCATGCACCAACTGGTGCACTAAATCACAGGACTCAGATTATTCAAATGGTTTCACTACAACCCCTAATGTGAAAATGCAGGGCTAAGTTAACTTACAAAAAGGCCTCATGTTCAGCTGGTGCAAATTACCAAATTGCTATAAACTACCAAATTACCAATGTGCAAGAGCAGCAGATGCTGTCCTTGTTGCCTCAGCCTTTCCACTTTGTGCTTGTGCTGTTTCACAGGTGACCTGATTCCACTGCTCAGATGCAGCTGCTGCTGGGTGAATTCCTAGGGAAAAGGGAAAAGGCATGCAGCAGCTCTGCCTGTCACAGAACCACTGGATTGTTAGGGCTGGAATGGATCTCTGCAGATCACCTAGTCTGACACCCTGGCAGGGCAGGGTCACCTGGAGCAGGTGATGCAGGAATGTGCCCAGTGGGTTTGGAATGTCTCTGGAGAGGGAGACTTCACTGCCTCTCTGGGCAGCCTGTTCCAGTGCTCTGCCACCTTCAATGTAAAGATGTTCTTCCTTGCATTTAGCTGGAACTTGTTTTATTTTAGTTTCTGGCTATTTCTTCTCATCCTGTCACTGGGCACCACTGGAAAGAGCCTGGCACCATTCTCTGGATGCCTTCCTTTGAGATATTTGTAGGTACTAATGAGATCTCCTCTCAGTCCTCTCCTCTATACAGATCCTGTAGCCTCTCATAAGAGATTCTCCAGACCCCTGTCTTGATGTCTTTTACTTCCTCTGGGTCATAGTTTTGGTTTTGTGGATCCCAAAAGTTCCATTAAGGTCATGGACCTCTTGGTAGTGGCAATTCCAGGCAGGAAGCTCCAAAGTCTCCTGTTTCTGCTAATACAAGAAATAGATATGGAACCTTTAATGCAGAAATCATTGTTTCATCCCTGGCAATGGAATGCCAGGAGACATTGTGTTCTCCACACCAGAACCAGTGGTGCAGTGCTTGGGTAGGGAGCTCTGAGCAGCACCACTCCCTCCAAGGCCTTCAGGGATTCCTTATGTGTTCCTTGAAGAAATCTGAAAATATTGAGGAGCAGAAATCCAAAATGCAGTTGGTGAAATTATTTGGACAGTTGCTAAATGTATTAAATATCATTTTGGTTTTGCTTTCTTTTTTAACTTATGGAGCTATAAGTGTGACTGCTGCCACTCAACAAAATCTTTGTGAGATGACACATACTATGTTAGAAAGATCTCTTTAATACCCTCCAGATTAGGGCTGAATCAAGGCATTTACTGTACAGATAAAAGTTTGACCAGTGCTCTGGTTGTGGAAAATCGTTTGTTTTACAGACTTTTTGAAAAACAGAAGGTGGAGAAACTGGCCAGGTGGTAGGAGGGGTCAAAGGGGACATCGATGAAAAATGAACTGAAGCTTAATTAAGATACCAAAGAGCTTTACACATCTCCAGATAGTGGCTCTGCCTAGCCAGGGTGAAATAAAATGAAATTGGATTCAGGATGGTAATTTTCTCAAGGAATCTCTATCTATTCAATATTAAGGGAAGAGGAATATAGTGTAAAAGGCACATGCAAGGTGTGTGCCATGTGAGTGCCTGTCATGCTTCTCCTGAACAGCTGAGCTATAAACCAAAAGATTCATATCACTGGCTCTGGGAATAGAGGATTGGGTGTCCCAGGCTCACAGCTGACCCAGGCTGGATGCAGAGATGGTGACCAGGCATCACCTTTTGGGACAGCAGTCCAACAGAAAGCTCAGGTGAGCTGTGCTCTCCTTGGACTCCAGAGGCTTCAAGGATTTATTGGATTCAGTAGATGTAGACACTCACATGGTTACATTCAATAACCAGTCAGTTCCATTAAAGGAAATTGCCTATTGTTTTTTTTTTTTTTCCTGTAGCATTTCAGGCTAATTTTTAATTTACATTTCTTTATTACTGATGTTGGGCAAGACTGAAGAGAAAATCTGTTGCAAATACCTGAATTCTCCTCATTGTTTTTGTGGTTGCTTGCTCACACCAAACCTGGGGGTCGTTTGCAGTTGGGATATAAATGTATGCACTCACACATAATGCTTACAAAATTCAAATCATTGTGAAGTTAAAGCTTAATATTATGACTGGCTTTGTTGAAGGCTGAGGTTAAATAGAAGGTTAAACTAAAAATTTTTGCAATCCTAACAAAATGCCATGAACTGGGAAGACTGTTAAAGTTTCTAAAAATGTGTTCCTCTCCTTCCCACTCATTCTGTTTTAACCCATTCCATTTGTTGTGTGTTTCAGAGATAGATTAACTTCTGGTTTGGAACTACTGGAAGAAATTTAAGTGATAGTTAAAAAGCAAGGGCTGAAGACTCAATGGCATAGAAGTAAAATACTTTTGCAAATCTGTGTCTGAGTCAATGATGCAGAAGGAAAACATAAGGAAGAAAGCCTCTACATTGTTTTTTTGTAAATGTAGTGGCCAGAAATGAGCATTTCTTCTGATTTATTGTTTTCCTCAAGACTTTAGTGATATAGTGAGTATAAGTTGAATTGGGAAACTTTTCAAATTCTTTTGAGTAATTATCTGCTGTTTGCTGTAACATCTTTTCTAAATGAAATCTTCAGAACTCACACACTCAGAAATTAATTTTATATATAATTTCCTCACCATCATAAA